>NC_056731.1:389710393-390017166 GCF_019279795.1 Protopterus annectens | reverse complement strand
TAAAATATGCAAAAAAAAGGAGATGAGTTTGCTGTCTCATAGCCATGGCTCATGACTATAACCAATGGTGTAAATATCTTGCCAAAGAAAAAAGTGACTCCAGCAGAAGTTTCAGATCATATCCTGCAACAATTATTCTTATAATTCAACTGACATGTTTTACCTTGGTCTCAAGCTGAGCCATTTTGTGCAGTTAGGAGTAAATGTTAACATTATTGCAAAAACAGTTGTTTGGGGAAGCATTTTCAGTTAACAATAGCAAATTTGACTAACAAGGTACTTGTAATTCTGACAAATCTCAAACTGTGCCATGGTACATTATTACCATTATGTTGTTTTAATCCTGGAATACCGGCTAATAAGCAGATATTTTTTTTTAAAACAAAGTTACTCAATACATATCAGTTTAAATATCACATTGTTGCACACAAAAATAAGCATTAACATGCAGGCAGTTTTTTTTTAAATACACCAGTGAGGAAGTTCACCAAAAAGTGAAATTCAAAAAAGTTAACCTTGTTTCCTCCTGTTACAAATTGTTTAATGCTGGATTTTCCAAAATGAGGATGTAAAGCAACTACCTGTAACACAAAATAAAGACATAAATGAGCATTTTAACATATTTGTGACCACAAAGCTTCATATTCTTTTAAATTAACAGTGCTATACAATACAGTTTTATATGCGACAAATGCTGGTCTCTAAAAACTAAGATGCTGAGTTCAACCATGAACACATAATTAGACCCTTGTAGCACCTCAGAAAGCATACAAATCACAGAAGGGGAAAAAAAACAGATCGTATTAGCACTAGTATTTCAAAGATGGAAATCTGCCATAAAATTATTTGCAACCTAGGCCCTTCTACAACATTTTCTCAATAGTTCATAGGGAGGGGACACAGCAGTGGAAATATAGGCTCAAAAAGGGACAAAGGGACTTTTCTGTGGTAGTGATAAATTAGAATGGTGCACTTTGAAAGACTGAGGACAGTAAATGTGGCCCTTGGAAGAGCAAGAATTTAAGTTTGAAGGGGGGATACATATGAATTCAAGGATCAAAAAAAAAAAAAAAAGAGAGAGAGATCAACAGACCTTTGCTTCAGCTGGGGTGACGAAAAATTAGAAATGGTACCTACTGTAATTTCAAGTTTAATAAATGGCAAATCCAAACAATGAAAAAATATGTACTGATTTTAAGACTGATTACTTCAGAGCAGTCTCCCTTCTCTTGAGGGATAATGATATTGGAGTCAGCATATATAAACAGCAGAGGCATAGAGGTTGAGTGTGCCCCCCTAAGCTTTGTAGTGCAGGGACTCAAGAAAGCAGGTCACAGACTTCAAACAGCAAAAGGAGATATCACCTCCTATACGAAGCCAAAAGTTGAAGATGAAGTTTTAAAAAAGAAAGATACATGCTGAAAGTTAGAATCCATGGCACATTAAAAGATGTGGAACAAAAGTCATTGTCAAAACATTCGTTCTCAGCTTCTGCCACAGGGATCTTCCCCAATCCCAGATAGTCTCTGAGTCACCCCTAGAGGGGAAAAAAAAGTACTTCAGGTCCTGCCCCATAAAACAAATCATACACACAGTCAAGATCTGTCCCTGTATTTTGTATTTATGTTACTGATTTGCAACAGATACCCATATTCATTTATAGATTCACAAGTCTTGTAACCATTTACACCTTCTCAACAGCCTCCCTCAGGCCACATCTCCTTTCTCCAGGATGGCCATATCAGTAAATTGCAGAGTAAATTAGTGAATACCCACACAGTCATCAAGGTTATGTTTAAAGGAAGATAGTGAGTCGCACTGCTTAACATGAAGCGGAAGGTTATTGCACAGGTTTGGGAGTCACCTCTTCCTCAGTTCTGTTTCACTTATCTATTAGTGAAGATTAAGATCCCTGGTTCTAATACTGTTGAAGTCACTGGACTTGTGGAGATGCAGGAGATCAAAGATAACCAGGACTCTAATGGCACAGTAAGCGAGGCAGACATCTCCTCTCGAGAACTTTCAGATGCTCTTGATCGCTCAGGAACTTTAGGTCTGTGATCTTTTAGGTTAGGAAATTTTGAGATCTTTATGATTACTTGATATGTTTAGTAAGATACATCTGGAAGGGAGAATTGTACTCAATAACTAGTCTGAGTGATTACTTCTTTAGACCTTGGAGGTATTCCACTGGCAATTAGTTGTGCTAAATAAAAGGATTTCCTGACAATCGTTGTTATATGATAGTAAAAACAGATACCGTGCTATATGAAATCAGTTATAATACATTCCACAGTTCTGCACATGAGGCTTTATGTTAAAAAAAAACTTATTTCCACACATATGAATAGACACATGCACAAGAATATACACGACTTCTGGAAGGAAAGTACCATCACAAACATGACTTACGTTTATAAGATTTCCATCAACAGCTTTGACAAGGACTCAAGGCAGTCATATTTACAGTCAATCAAAAGAGAGAGTGACATCAATAAAAATAATACTGACAAATCACTCCAGTCAACTAAAAGTATTAAACATTGGGCAAGCACTGGACAAGCCTTCAGATTACAGTTTGTGCATGCTCTTTCTCCCACTAACGGAATATCCCTGCTGCTGCTGATCCTCTCCACTTCTGGGATAACTATTTCAAAAGTCCATTACCTTCTTTTGCTGCTTTTCCACAGGGGGTTTAAAAGTTGCAAATAATCACCTTCCAGCAACTACACATGCAATAAATATATTTACATCAAAATTTCATCCATTCTTTCTTTATGCAGCATTTCTGATGCATTCTACATCTGAAAGCTCCCCAGAATTACATGCCACACACCAAACAGTCTTCACAAGCTGTATGCATGCAATGATAACATATGCTAGGTTCCTACTGCTAATATCACCCCCTCTGTATAGAATAGTTGTATAAGAACTTACTACAATCTTAGATGTCCTTCTCTTCCATGTTGCAGCATTCTTAACCTTAGGGAGTTTTCTGCCTGCAGCACTAGACATCTGGCCAATATACCAAAGTCTTGAAAGCAGGGGTACATGCAACGTTGCATGTAAGAGACAAACTGATGCCAGCTATATCTGTGACGGCTGCATGTACCCAGTTCAGAACTGGCTGTTGCATAGAGAGAGCCCCCAGGAATAGGAGGAGTAAAAAGTATAAAACGCCTCCCAGACACAAAAGTCAGTAGTCAGGGAAAAGAACCAGTTTATAATATGGTGAAAAGAGAAGGGGGGTAGGTGGCATTGAATAATGCAACATGGAAGAGAAGGACATCTATGTTTATGGTAAGTTCTTACACAACTATTCTATGTCTTTCTGTTCTCATGTTGCAGTATTCTTCACCTTAGGGAGAGTACCAAAGCTCTCTAGGCAGTAATGTGGGGGGCAGGTAGGGGAGCAGAGTCTATGAGACCCTGCAGAATAGACCTAGCAAACCCTGTTCTAGCCCTGCAGATGGAGCCCAATTTGTAATGCTTGGTGAGGGTATGTACCGAGGACCAAGCTGCTGCCTCCAGAAGAGAAGAGCAATCAATGCCCTTGAAAAAGGGCTGCCGAAGCAGAAACAGCTCTGGTGGGAGGGGCTTTGACAGATGAACTCAACTGTTTCCCATGAAAGGAGTAGCAAAAGGCAATAGCCTTAGAAATCCAAGAGGCAATGCCTAAGGCCCTAGGATGAAAGGAGACAAAAAGTTGATCAGACTGTCTTAAGGATTTGGTCTTGTCTAAGTAGAAAGTACAGTTATGTACACATACCATAAATGCAGATGTTCGAGTGTATTCACTGTTGCAGTCATCACCTGTGGGTTATCCCTGCTGTGGTAGCCCTCAGCCGGCCCAAATACCAGAGTCAATGCTTTTTTGCTTCGGCTGCAGTCGCCTGTAGACTGACATCAGGTAATCAGTGCTATAAAGCAAGGCAGCCAACGTTATTACATCAGTTTTTCTTGCCCTAACCCATCAGATGCACAAGGAAATAAGGAAAAGTGGTCTTGGTGGCTAAAAGCCACTGTGGGAAGTTTATGTAACCCTAGGGGAAGATGCTATATGGGGGGTGGAGGTAGGGAAAAGTACAGCTGTGTACACTTACCATAAATGTAGATGTTAGAGTGTATTCACTGTTGCAGGCATCACATTTGGGTTATCTGCTTGCAGTAGCCCTCAGTCGGCCTGATTATCAAAGTCTTGGATCCTGCGTCGGTTGCTGTCTTATCTTCCATGACGTCAGGTAGTCAGGGCGTATAAAGCATGCAGCCGACGCTATTTTATCAGTTTTTCTTGTCCCAGATGTCAGATGCCCCTATAATGGGAAGCAATTATATACAAGGTTACACCTCCAACAAAAAGCAAATACACCAGAAAGCTTAAATACAGTAAGCAAGAAGAGAGGTATAGTCAATAGAAGACAGGGGCTGGAGAGAGGGCAACCAGGACTACAACAGTGAATACACTCGAACATCTACATTTATGGTAAGTGTACACAACTGTAAAAGTTGCAGACTCCAAATCTGACCTCAAAGCAGTGACAAGTGGGAGTACAACAGGGTTCTGTCCTGGGAACTCTCCTGTTTGGTATCTACTTCTCTGAAGTACAGGCTAACACAGAAGGCCTCTGGCTAACAAAGTTCGCTGATAACTGCAAACTATGAGCCGTAGTCAAGTCCCCAAATGATGTGGACATCCTACAGAAGGGCCTCGCTGAGACAGATGCCTAGTGTCAGAGCCATGGCCTCAAGCTCAATGCCAAAAAGTGCAGTGTCATCCCCTTTGGTAAAAACTCTGTACCCATGAACTACCACACAGGCAGCAATCTACTTAACACCGAATGTGTGATAAGAGTCCTTGGGACCCAGGTGGACAGCAGTCTCTCCTTTGATAGGGTTCTCATCCAGGAAAAAAAGAGGTAATTGTTCCCCTCTACTCAACACTCACTAGACCCATTATAGAGTACAACGCCCCTTTTGGAATGTACCTCACAAGACATCTGCAGCAGCTGGAAAGGCCACAGAAGTACCTCACAAAGAGGATTACAGGCCTCAAACAAATGCCCTACATTGACCACCTCAAAAAACTCCAGCTTTACTCCGTAGCATATCGCCTTCTCCGAGGTGATCTCTGCCTAACATATAAAGCTATGTCAAACCCAGAGCTATTGGACATGCTACACCTAAAGAAATCCCAACCCCTCCAAGCTACATGCTCTAGGACCTAAACCTTGTCACCACAATAAACAGGACATGCTGGAGGGATAGGTTCCTGTCCCAGAGACTTCCCATACTCTGGAACAGGCTACCCATCTTCTTCTTCTTTCGGCTGCTCCCGTTAGGGGTAGCCACAGCAGATCAACTGTTTCCTTTTTTTCCTGTCCTCTGCATCTTGCTCTATCACACCAACCACCTGCATGTCCTCTCTCACCACATCCATAAACCTTATCTTAGGCCTTCCTTTTCCTGTTATCTAGCAGCTTCATCCTTAGCATCTTTTTCCCAATATACTCTGCATCCCTTCTCAGCACATGTCCAAACCAACGTAATTTTACCTCTCAGGCTTCGTCTCCAAACCTTCCCACCAGGGCTGACCCTCTAATATACTTATTCCTAATCCTGTCCATCCTCGTCATACCCAGTGCAAATCTTAACATCTACAACTCTGCCACTTCAAGCTCTGACTCTTGCCTTTTTGTCAATGCCACTGTCTCCAATCCATGTAACATAGCTGGTCTCACTACCCTCTTGTAGACCTTCCCTTTCACTCTTACTGGTACTCGTCTGTCACAAATCACTCCTGACACTCTTCTCCACCCACTCCATCCTGCCTGTACTCTCTTCTTCACCTCTCTTCCACACTCACTATTACTCTGAACTGTTGATCCCAAGTACTTAAACTCATCCACCTTCGCCACTTCTACTCCCTGCATCCTCACCATTCCTCTATCCTCCCTCTCATTCACACACATATATTCTGTCTTAGTCCTGCTGACCTTCATTCCTCTTCTCTCTAGAGCACATCTCCACCTCTCCAGGGTCTCCTCCACCTGTTCCTTACTCTCACTACAGATCACAATGTCATCTGCAAACATCATAGTCCATGGGGACTCCTGTCTGATCTCGTCTGTCAACCTGTCCATCACCATTGCAAATAAGAAAGGGCTCAGAGCTGATCCTTGATGTAATCCCACCTCCACCTTAAACGCATCCGTCACTCCCACCGTAGACCTCACTACTGTCGCACTACCCTCGTACATATTCTGTACCACTCTTACATACTTCTCTGACACTCTCGACTTCCTCATACAATACCACAACTCCTCTTTAGGCACCCTGTCATATGCTTTCTCTAAATCCACAAAGAAACAATGCAACTCCTTCTGACCTTCTCTGTACTTCTCCATCAACATTCTCAGAGAAAACATCGCAACTGTAGTGCTCTTTCCTGGCATGAAACCATACTGCTGATCACTATTCATCACCTCCCTTCTTAACCTAGCTTCCACTACTCTTTCCCATAACTTCATGCAGCGACTGATCAGTTTATTCCCTCTGTAGTTACTACAGCTCTGCACATCACCCTTATTCTTAAAAATCGGTACCAAAACACTTTCTCCATTCCTCAGACATCCTCTCACTTTCCAAGATTTCATTAAACAATCTAGTTAAAAACTCCACTGCCATTTCACCTAAACACCTCCATGCTTCCACAGGTATGTCATCTGGACCAACAGCCTTTCCGTTCTTCATCCTCTTCATAGCTATCCTTACTTCCTCCTTGCTAATCCACTGCACTTCATGATTCACTATCCGCACATCATCCAACCTTCTCTCCCTCTCATTCTCTTCATTCATCAACCCCTCAAAGTACTCTTTCCATCTGCTCAACACACTCTCCTTGCTTGTGAGTATGTTTCCCCTCATTATCCTTTATCACCCTTACCTGCTGCACATCTTTACTACCCATCTATGTCAAGCAAAGTTCTTCATTAACACTCTTCAAGAAAAATCTTGATGAGTAGATGGGAAATAGGAAAGACACCCCGGGGATCACTTCTGTGTTTCTGCTCAACAGTGGCACAGGAAAATAACTTTCTTGGGTGGCGTAAGCCAGGAAACCTTGTTGGCTAGGCTTACGTAGGCCCTTGGGCCGATAGCCTAGTGCCTACCTATGAACCTACCTATGAACTGTACTATGTTTTTCGTGTTTCACTGTTGCAGTTATCACATTTGGGTAGATTCCCAAAGCTAAGGATGGGAGGTGGAAATTAGATAGCATTAGGACCAGCTATAAGGCCCTGCAAGACTGCAGTGTCAAAGCCAGCTCTGGATTTAGAGAAAATTGGCAAATGATAATCCTTGGTGAAAGTATGCACAGAACTCCAAGTAGCAGCTTCTAGGATGTCCCTGGTAGGGACACCTCTGAGAAAGGCTGTAGAGGTAGATGCTGCCCTGGTTGAATGTGGTCTTATCCCCTGTGGGATAGGTTTTCCATGGTGCTTATGGCAGAAATAAATGCAATGGCCTATCCATTTAAAAATGGTTTGCTTTGAAATGGCCCTCCCCTCCGGCCCTGCAGCAAATGCCACCAACAGCTGTTCAGATTTCCTGAGAGGTTTAGTCCTGTCCAAGTAAAATCTAAGTTGTCTATGCACATCTAAAGAGTGCAGTATATGTTCCACTTTGTTCTGTGGATTAGAAAAGAAGGTTGGCAAATGAATGGAGTGATTAAGAGCCACACTGGATACTACCTTGGGCACGAAGGAGGGATTGGCCCTGAGGGACACATGAAAGATGATGAAAGGCTCCACTGCCATAAGGGCCTGTAATTCAGACACCCTTCTTGCTGAAGTGATGGCTAAAAGGAAGGCTGTTTTCCAAGAAAGGAATTTAAACTATGCATTTGCAGCTGGCTCAAAGGGAGGTAGAGTGAATTTTTCCAATACAAAGTTAAGGTCCCAGGCTGGAGTTGGGGCTCTCCTGGGTGGTCTTAAGTTTTTGGCCCCTCTGAGGAACTGCTTGAGCAGTGGGTGAGAGAAGAGGGGTGGTTCTGTGTTGTAATGAGCTGAAATGGCTGAGGTATGAATTTTGATGGAGGAAAAGGAAAGGCCCTTGTGAAGCATCTCAGTTAAGTATTGAAGAATCTTTGGTAAATTGGGCGCAGCTGTGCCCATCCCTTGACTTTGTTTCCAGGAACAGAATCTTTTCCATTTTTCAGCATAAGATTTTCTAGTACTAGGCCTCCTTGCCTCCAGAATGACATCCAACACTTGTTTACTGAGGGATGGTAATGGAGAAATCAGGTAATTAGCCAGGCTGCCAGGTTCAGGGTTTGAAGCTGAGGGTGCAGAATCTGGCCCTCCTGCTGGGACAGCAGGGTAGGGGTCTGAGGCAGGTGCCATGGTGCCAGCAGTGACACACTGCATAAGAGGGGGTACCAGTGTTGGTGTGGCCAGTCTGGTGCAATCAGTATTGTCCTTGGTTTGTCCTGTTTGATCTTTAGTAGTATCTTGAAGATGACAGGCAGAGCAGGAAAGGCATAAACTGATAGATTTTTCCAGGTGAAGGACAGGGCATCCACTTTCCAAGCTTGTTTGTGGGGAGTCCTTGTGCAGAATTTCTCCAATTGGTAGTTCTGGGGAAGGCAAACAGGTCTATCTCTGGGGTCCCCCATTTGCTTATCAACATGTTGAATGTCTTTGGTTCCAGTTTCCACTCGTGTGGGTGCATGAAATTTCTGCTTAGTTCGTCTGCCAGTGTATATAGCTTTCCTGGCAGGAATTGAGCCTGTAGGTGCACTTAGTAGCTCAAGGCTGTGTTCCACAGAGCCATGGCTAGTCTACAGAGAGGGTATGAGTGGGTTCCCCCCTGCTTGTTTATGTACCACATAACAGTGGTGTTGTCCGTCTTTACCATTAATTGTGTTGTCCGTCTTTACCATTAATTGTCCATGAAGAATGTGGTCCTTGAAGGCTGTCAGAGCATTCTGTACAGCTAACATTTCTTTTTGATTGATATGTAGGTGCATTTGACTTGGGTTCCATTTGCCCTGAATGCACTTCCCTGCCAAGTGAGCCCACCATGCATAGTCTGATGCGTCTGTTGTTAGGGTTTGGGCGACAGGGGGTAGAGTGAATGGCAGTACCTTGTTTTGGTGGCAGGCCTCTGCACACTAAAGGAACTCTAACTGTAGGCAAGGTATGATAGGAATCATTGCGTCTAGATCCTGAGAATGTTGACACCATAGGCTTTTTAGATACCATTGTAGTTTCCTCACATGCAGTCTTGCATATGGAATTACGAGAATGCAGGAGGCCATGAACCCCAAGGCTTGCAGTATTTGCCTTGCAGATAGCAGGGTCTTTGTGGCCATTAGTTTGAAGTAAGATGTCAAATGAACTTGTTTCTCTGGTGTGAGGAAAGCCATCTGGGATGTTGTGTACAAGCTTGCTCCCAGGAATACAATTTGTTGGCAGGGTACAAGATGTGATTTCTTTTCGTTGATGGTATACCCCAGAGAAGTTAGCACTTTTTGTACAAACGCCAGATGATGAAGTAGTATGTCCTGGCTTTCTGCCTGAATTAGACAATTGTCCAGGTATGGGTATATTTGAATATTTCTTTGCCTGCAAAATGCAATACCTGGAGCTAGGCACTTTGTGAATACCCTGGGTGCAGTAGATAAGCCACAGGGCAGTGCAGAGAACTGATAGTGCATGAAGCCTGCTTTGAAGCATAGGTATCTTCTCCAAGATACCCTGATTGGGATGTACAGGTAGGCTTCCTTTAAATCCAGTGTTGCCAACCAGGCATCCTTGCCTAGCATAGGAAGCAACCGGTGAAGAGTTAGCATCTTGAATTTTGGGATCACGAAAAAAGTGTTTAGGATAGAAAGATCCAGGATAGGACGCCAGGATTTGTCTTTCCTGGGCACCAGGAAAAGTCTTGAGTAGAAACCTTGTCCCCTTTCCTCTTCTGGGACAGTTTGAATAGCCCTTATACTTAAGAGAGAGAGAACTTGCTTTTGAGCCTCTGCCCACTGATTTGGGGGTAGATCTGGCCAACTGTTTGGGGTTGGTAAAGTGTGGAAGTGGAATCTGTATCCTTGGGAAACTATATTTAAAACTCATTTGTCCTGGGTAATGGGTTCCCAGTTTTTTGCCTACAGAGCAATCTTTCCCCTAAAGAAGCAGTCAGTTGAGAAGGGCTTGGAAGTTTTAAAGTTAAGTCATTGAGACAGTTTACCATAGGAGGGAGTCTTACTACTCCCTGCTTTGGAAGTGGGAGCCCCCCCCACTGCTTAGTCCTGTGCGTACCTTAGGACTGAAGCCTGAGTGTTCTGCTGGTTCTGGGTTTGGACTGAGAAAGCCTGGAAGAGGCAGGAAAGGACCAGTTCTTAGAGGGCCAGTGCCTACTAAATCTTGGAGGCTGTACTTGCAGGAAATCTTTAACAGTTTGCATAGATTTAGCTTTTTCCTCCATCTTTTTAAGTACTACTTCTGCTTTGTTGCCAAACAGGCGGTCCTGGTTTGAGGAAGCATCCAGTAATTTAGCTTTAACATGATCTGGCAAAGATTGCTCCTTAAGCCGAGCATGCCTTCTCTGTACAGAACCAGTGACAGCAGCCCTGCAAGATGCCTCTAGTGAATCAAAACCACATTGCAAAGTATGTTTTCCAACTTGTTCAGCAGAGTGCATTAAATCATGTAAATCCTATTTTCAGCACAGTCAGGAATCAACATCATTTTCTGTTTAAGCAATCCAATAATATGCTGCTGATACTTTAACATATGAAACTGGCAGTTTAAGGCCCTAATGGCCAAGGTTGCAGAAGTGTATACCTTCTTACCCCATCTATCCAGCACCCTGGAATCTCTATCAGAGGGTGTAAGATTTTTGGCAGCAGTAGTCTTAATGCCCTTGGGTCCCTGTGAAATGGTCTCAGGATCCGCAATAGGATTTTTAAAGAGGAACATGTGAGAGTCAGGAACCCTGTAATATCGATCTTCTGGGAGCAGGATGTAAGGAGTCAGGGGCCAAGCTAGATTCCGAAAAGGCATCATCAACAATGTCCAGTACAGGGGGAATAGCTAAAGGCCTGTGTTGGGGCAGGAGTAAGAAATCCCTAAGCCTCTTTTTAGAATCAGAGTAACCCTGGCTTTCCCAGTGAAAATACTCCCTAAGAGTATGCAAGGTTTCACCAAAAGAGAAATCCTCTGGAGGGGAAGCAGAGGGAATTGAGTCCTCTGCATCAGAATCCTTATAGGTAGATAAGGGTAAATCCTGGTCATCAGAGGAAACAGAAATTTCAGAATCCTGATAAGAAGAATCAGAAGAAAATTCAGTCCTAGGTTTCTTAGAGGGGGAAGGTTGACTTCCCCTGATTAAAGTAATATGGTCTTCAGCCATTCTTATCATTTGTTTTCTAGGCACAGAGGCCTGACCATGTGGTCTGGGCGTCGGTTTTCTAGGCATGGATCGAGTTTTAGGCCTTAAAGAAGAAAATGGCATTGGTTTAATATGCAAGTCAGTAGGCCTGAATATACCCTCAGAAGCCGGTGCCTGCACAGCGGCTCTGGACCCATCCAAGGTAGAGACATCCGCAGGTTCCACAGTTGAAGCATATCGCGGCATACCAGACTCCGAATGGGTCTCAGTAGAGGCCTGCAAATCTGAAGTAGCAAGTATCAGGGGCTGCAACAGCGCCTCACTGAGTATCAGCGAACTGGCGACTAGCTTAGGAGAAGCGTCGTCGGCAGCTTTGGACCTTTGCGGACTGTGTCTGTCTTTATCTTTGCGTTTTTTTCAGAATATCGGTGGTTGGGTGCCTTACCGAAGCCATATCTGGATAATTGAACCAAGTACCAAAATATTTTGAAGCGTAAATATACCGACGAAGAATAGTTCGTTGCTTATAAAAGGCACAAAATCAACAGCGAGATACGTCGTGGTCAGGGCCTAGGCAAGGAATACAGTATGAATGAATATCTTTATGAGGTATTTGCTTTCCACAAGAAATACAATTATTGACTTTTACTGACATCGGTTTAGAGCAAGAAAAAGTTTCCCCAACGGAGTATGTAGCTTTAGTTCAAGACTTCGGTTCTGAAACTCGAAAACGAAAATTTCAGGAGTCAGCTGACCGGCACTTGAGAACTGCTTCTGCTTCAGGCATTGCACGGCAAGAAAGACTGGTAAAATGGCGTCGGCTGCATGCTTTATACCCCTGACTACCTGACGTCATGGAAGATGAGACAGCAACAGACGCAGGGGCCCAGGACTTTGATAATCAGGCCGACTGAGGGCTACTGCAAGCAGATAACCCAAATGGGATGACTCCCAACAGTGAAACATGAAGAACATCCAAGACTCCAACAGTGAATACACTCAAACATCTACATTTATGGGAAGTGTACACAACTGTACTATGTTCTTCGTGTTTCACTGTTGCAGTCATCACCTGTGGGAGGATTCTCAAAGCTGAGGAGAACGGTGGAAGGATAGGTTAGAGTCCTAGGCATGGGTCAGCAGGCCCAGCAGAACTGCAGAGGCAAACCCTGCCCTAGACTTTGAAAAAAAGAGGTAGGTGGTAATGCTTTGTAAAGATGGCAGCTTCCAAGCTGTCCCTGGTGGGGACTCCTCTGAGGAAGGGTGTGGAAGTGGAGGCTGCCCTAGTGGAATGGGTATGGATAGACTTGAAGTGCGGGTCCCATGTAGTTTGTAGCAGAAATGGATACAATGTGATATCCATTTGGAAATGGGCTTTCCCTCTGCCCCAGGGGCAAAGCTGACAAGTAGTTGGTCTATTTTTCTGAATGGTTTAGTGCAGTCCAGATAGTATCTGAGCTGTCTGTTCATGTCTAGCGAGTGTATAATTCTTCCCCTTGGTTTTGAGGCTTAGGAAAGAAGGTGGGTAGGTGTATGGCCTGGTTGAGGGTCACATCAGATACCTCCTTGGGCATAAAGGAGGGGTTAGTCCTCAGGGAGACCCTGTCCACATGGAAAATGATGAAGGGCTCAACAACCATGAGGGCCTGAAGTTCAGATACCCTTCAGGCTGAGGTGATAGCTAGTAGGAAGGCAGTGTTCCAGGAGAGGTATTTCAATTCTGTAGAAGCAGCAGGTTTGAAAGGAGGTAAGGTTAGTTTTTGTAGAACATAATTCAGGTCCCAGGGTGACAGGGACGGCCTTCTGGGAGGTCTGATATTAGAAGCCCCTCTGAGGAATTGCTTAATCAAAGGATAACAGAAGAGGGGTGGATCTGAATTATTAATGGGCAGAAATGGCTGAGGCATGGATTTTAATAGAGAGGCCACTATTGAGCAACTCGGCTAGGTATTCCAGGATAAGAGGGATGGAAGGATGGGAGGTACTGGCCCCTTTGGACTGGTTCCAGGAGCAGAATCTTTTCCATTTCCCTGCGTAAGATTTTCTGGTGCTGGGCCTTCTGGCCTCTGTGATGATGTCTAAGACCCGTTTGCTTAACAGGGACTCCTTGTTAGCTTTTAAGGTATAAGCCATGATGAAAGATTGAGAGTCTGTAAGTCTGGGTGCAGTATCTTCCCCTTCACCTGGGTCAAGAGGTCTGAGATCAGGAGAAGCTGCTTGGGGGGCTGTAAGGTCAGGGTGTGCAGTAAGGGTACCAATGTTTTCTGGGCCAATCTGAAACAATGAGGATGGCCTTTGGTCTCTCCTCCCTTACTTTGATCAGTGCCTTGGGAATAAGGGGCAGAGGAGGGAAAGCGTACACAAACAGGGAATTCCAGGGGAATGTCAAGGCATCCACCTTCCATGCTTGGAGGCAATACTCCCTGGTACAGAACTTTTGCAGCTGGTGGCTGAGGTGCGAGGCAAAGAGATCCACTTCCGGAGCCCCCCACTCCTGACTGATTTGCAGAAAAATTTCCATGTGGAGCTGCCATTCGTGGGCTCCAGTAAGTTTCTGCTTAGGTGGTCTGCCAGGGTGTTGTTGAGCCCTGGTAGGTGTTGGACAATTAGATGTAGACCCGTGGAGGTGGCTGTAAGCCACACTCATGGCTAACCTGCACAGGGATTAAGATTGGGTCCCCCTGTTTGTTGATATACCACATTACTGTGGTGTTGTCTGTTTTTATAAGAAAATCCCTGGCCTGAGATGGGGTTTGAAAAATGCCAGAGCCTTTTGTACTGCCATCATTTCTTTCTGACTGATGTGCAAGTGAAGTTGCTGGGCATCCCAAAGACCTTGGGTGCACCTGCCTGCTAGGCGAGCACCCCAAGCAATGTCTGAGGCGTCGGTGGTGATGGTCTGGCCAGTAGGGTGGAGGATAAAGGGAAGACCCTCGTTCCTGGCACAGGCCTCTGCCCACCAGAGAAACTCGGCCCTTATACACAGGATCAGAGGGAGAGAAGTCTCTAGGGACTGAGAGTTCTGGCACCAATGTTTCTTTAGATACCACTGGAGTTTTCTCTTGTGAAGCCTGGCCAGAGTACTGAGAAGGATGCAAGATGCCATGTATGCCAGGGCTTGCAGGATCTTCCTCGCAGTGAGGTGACTTCTGGAAGCCAGCTGGGTAAAGTAGAGAGGAAGCTCTGCTTTTCTGGGGATAGGAAGGCCATTTGGGATGCTGTGTCTAGCACAGCTCCCAAGAAAATGATCTTCCTGGTGGGCTTATGCTTTGATTTCTTCTCATTGATGGTAAACCCTAGGGAAGTTAGGAGTGATTTGACAAAGAAGGTCATGGAGCAGCTTTTCTTTGCACTCTGCCTGAATGAGGCAGTCATCCAGGTAAGGGTAAATCTGTATACTTCTCTGTCTGCAGAATGCTATGGCCGGGGCCAAGCATTTGATGAATACTCTGGGTGCAGTAGATAAGCCGAAGGGCAGTGCAAAGAACTGAAAGTGTTGTGAGCCTGTCTGAAGTGCAGGAATTTCCTGCATGATTCCCTGATGGAGATGTAGAGGTAGGCATCATTCAGGTCTAGGGTCACTGGCCAAGCATTTTTTGTTAGCATAGGCAGCTGCTGCTGCAAAGTTAGCATTTTGAATCTCCAGAACAAAGTTAAGATCTCAAGGTGGGGGAATGGGATTACGAGGAGGTCTAATATGAAGGACCCCTTTCAGAAACAGCTTGACATCTAACCTGGAAGCCAAAAGTGGAGTCAACAGAAGGCAAGTAGAAATGGCAGAGAGATGCACTTTTACTGAAGAATAAGTCAACCCTGAATGCAGTAACTCACACAGGTAGGAAAGGACCACTAGAACAGAAACCTGAGTTGGGTCCTGTTTACTCTTAAGGCACAAATAGAAGAATCTTTTCCATTTAAATAAATAGTTTCTACTAGTACTTGGTTTTCTGGCCTCCTGCAGAACATTGAGTAGGTCCTCTGAGTAGAGGTGCCTAAAGAGGATCAGAACTCTATCACCCAGACTGTCAGATTGAGATTGAGAAGGTGGGGATGAATAAGAGACCCCTTGTCTTGTGTAAGTAATTGGTGAGGTAATATGTGGTGATTGCCCTGGGCTAGAAGGAAAAGTAGGGGAAACTAATACTGTCTTGGCTAGAAGAGAGTCACCAATAGGATTTTTGGTTTGTCCTTCTGTATTTTGGAGGACTTTGTGAATCAAAGTAAATGGGGGGAAGCCATAATGAAACATTCCCTCCCATGAAAAGGAGAAGGCGTCCACCTTCCAGGCTTGTGGATGGGGAAGCCTTGTGCAAAAGAGGAGCATCTGTCTGTTCTGGGAGGAGGCAAACAGATTTACCTGAGGAATACCTCACCTGTGAATTAGATCCAGAAACACCTCTCTGTGAAGCATCCATTCATGGGAGGGTGTTAAAGTCCTGCTCAGGGTGTCTGCCATCACATTGTCTTCTGACGGAATGTAAACTGCCTGCAAATTAATCTGTAGTGCTGTTGCCTGGGACTAGATTTGAATTGCAAAACTGCCAAGGGGGTAGAATTTTGTTCCTCCCTGTTCGTTTATGTACCACAGGACTGTCATGTTGTTTGTGATGACCTTCAATGTCCCTAGCAGAAGGATCTCTTGAAAGGCCTGTATTGCCAAGAAAAGGGCCCTTAACTCTTTTGGGTTGATGTGGTCCTTTCTTTCTTGATTGGACCACTCCCGCTGCACTTTGTGCTGGATGGTGGTACTGTGAAAGAAAGCCCCCCAACCTAGATCTGATGCATCTGTGTAAAGATGCTGTTTGAGTGGAGGAATCTGCAAGTGAACCCCTTGATTGAGGATGATAGTTGAAATCCACCAGATGAGCTCCTTTTTTAAGCAGCGAAGAAGAGGAAGACTTGTTTCCAAGGGATGAACGTGTTGGGTCCAAGAATTTCTCAATACCCACTGAAACTACCTCATGCATCCTGGCTAGAAGGATCATAGGGATCAAGGAGGCCATAAATCCCAGGATTATCACAAATTATCTGGCTGAGATGGTTGGTAGTGGTAGGAGGGAGAGGGAAATTGTGTGAGAAATTCCACTTTCTGGGCAGGAACAAAGACTGACATCAAGTCTGTCCTTATCCTGCACCCAAGGAAAACAAAATCTTGTGATGGAGTCATTTGAGACTTTAGGCAATTCACAGTGAAACCTAGATTCAAAAAATCCTCCTCAGCCTGTACTGCATCCAAAAATGTACTGGATTATCCATGCAAAAATATTCTGAAGATAACTGGAAGTAACTTGAATCTCACACTTGAAATCCCCTGACTTTTTTTCCCTAAACATCTTTAATGAATCACAGCTACAGCAGTAACATAGGTACACATACATGAACAGAAAAGAGAACAAACCATAGTGATACTTCTTATTGTTTTCATGCAGTATACATATTTAAAAATCATTGACTTCAACATTACATGAATTATTCCATTCCTGTCATCACTTAACTCATTCATGCAGTATACATATTTAAAAATCATTGACTTCAACATTACATGAAGTTTTCCATTCCTGTCATCACTTAACTCATTCATGCAGTATACCTATTTAAAAATCATTGACTTCAACATTACATGAATTCTTCCATTCCTGCCATCCCTTAACTCATTCACTCCAATGGAGCTCAGGAAGTTTGCACTGTAATTTCCAATGGTGGAGCCTATGCCTTTTGACTGAATCAAATTACATCTTCATTTCAAACAAATGTTCGTATATATGGAACTATAGGAATTATGAGGGAAGTATAAATTGCAAACTCTTCAAACTCTTCAGCACAAACTATTTTTATAGTGGTAGCATTCTTTATGTTCTGGGTCTTAAAATGGAATTTATAAGTCACAGTAAATATTGTAACTATTACATTTGTAATATTTTGTAAACAACTTACAATATGTCAGCAACTATTCAAGGTACATACATACTATCAGCATCATTTTATTCATTTAGCTGAGAACTTTCACATGAGGTTAAGGAGTTCTGTTTCTGTTACTTGTTGAGATATTTAGAAAAATGTGAAAATTATACCCATGTAAATTAGTATCATAAAAACACCAGTTAATATCTACTTACCTGCACTAGACAGAGGTCAAAAATTAAATCAGTTGAGTTTGCTACTGTGTAAGCTTTAGAAAGAAATATTTTAAAACCTTGTATATAGCATGGTTTTGGAATTATGATGCAAATATGAAACAAGCAATATTTGACGCCTGGAGGCGTCAGTAGGAGTTAACTTCAGATGCACCTGGAGTCAGTCAGATGTAATGAGTTAAACCTCACTGCACCTCCTGAAAGTTATCATGCATGTACTGTTTCCACCCATTTCATTTCTATACGATCTGCAACTTCTATTTTCCAAAGATCCTACCTCAAGTTCTTTTATTTCCATTATGATAACCAGTACTTTAGTTACAGTTGGTGCAGGCTTTAATTTCCATTTTCTAGCAATTTTTTTTGGCAGCCAATAACATTATCACCTCTCTCTTTCCCATCACATCTCCAGTATTTGCTATTTACCAGAGGAAAAATTATCTGGAATTTGCTTGGGGGTATACAATTATTTATACAAAAGCTTCCGAGCACAAATTCCAACTTTCTGTGCTTTGTTGTATAACCGGTAACCATTCAGATGTCCTACCATTGTCCCTTTGCAAATCGTCATGCTAGTTTCTCGTCCCAAATGTTTTAACATCCACCAACTGATTCTTATGGTCATCGTGCAACATTTAATATACCTTACTACTTATCCATTTTTTAAATTAAATTGTACCAGAGCTTGTCTATTACTTGGCATTCTCCTATCCCATTCTCTCTGCCTACACTCAAGATGTCAGTCGCTGGTAGGGAAGGCACTGACTAACTATCTGCTTGTTACTGCTGTAGCTGTGGTTCATTAAAGATGTTTAGGAAAAAAAAGTCAAGGGATGTCAAGAGGCGGGTGTGAGATTCAAGTTACTTCCAGTTATCATCAGAATCTGTCTTTCTAAGTCTGACAGGAACATACCCACAGAAAGAGACTTTTTGTCAGTGAAACCTTTTCCATTGTTCCAAAGGAAAATTCTTCAGTGACAGGAGAAAACTGATTAGAATAATTGGGTATACCTTGCACTTGAATCGGAGACTACTGTTGGGAGATTGAGATGATCAAGAAGACAACCAGCTAGAATGTGAAAGTAGTGAGTAACTGAGACAGCTGTAAAGCACCAGTAAGTAAATGCACACACAGCCAGGAAATGGAACAGCTTGTTGTAAGTTCACCAAGGCAGATTCAGTAAATCCAGGTAGGCACCAAACAAATTCAAATAATTCCTTTATTCAGAACCACAGAATAATAACACACAAGCTTTGCTCAGAGGAATTCTGAGCTTTATCAAGTGACACCATGCTGTTGAATCAGGTGTCTTATATACCTTGAAAATCCTAGGTTAATTAGAAAGCACTACCAATTAACATTTTAAAGAGACTGTGCACTATTCCACATGCTTAAAAATTCCTTTAAAACAAAATATATAAAAAATATAATAGATTGCTTAAAATAATGCATTAATGCATCTGTCACTACTAAAAATGCTAATAGCTTAAAAATAAACAAAACATTGTGCACTGTTACCATAGTGTTTAACTTTGTAATAAAATTTGCTTTGTGCAAAAAGTTGCACTTCTTTTGAAAATTGGGATAAGATGGAGTGACTTGACGTACCAACTGTTGTTCATGTAAGTATAATATAAGGCTAATGCCTAGTATGGGTATGACAATATTTTCCTTTTCTTGGTCTTGTTGACAACCCTGCTGGAAAAAGAACACTATATCTTAACCAAGTTAAACTATGCTGTACAACAGGTCTTTCCTTAACATAGACTTTGTATAGTGTAGCATTAAGTGAAAATCATGCCCATGTGTATGAGTACTTGCCATAAGTAATTGTGTGGGGAATGTCAAACTAAAGTCTTGCCCTTCTTAGTTTCAATAGCGGCTTGATACTGATCAAACCGTTAAGCCCAGGGGGTCTCCCAGCATCTAACTTTAATTGCCAGAGGAGTTCTCGATATTCTAAAGTTGATTCCCAATCACCCCCCCTGGCATCAGGCTTAACTTGCTCCAGTACCATAAATTTCAGTTTTATGTTTGGACAGGTCAGGGAGTGCTTATAAAAAGCGTTGGTTTCCTTCTTTTTGTTTATATCATAACAATGTTCAGATATCCGCTATGGAATTCCCTTTCTGTTTTGCCTACATAGAAACTGCTGCATGTGGTGCAGAAGCCTAAATAGACCACCCCCTTGCTACCACATGTGAAATGGCTCATGGGTAGATTTTAAACCTTCTGGATGGAATGTTGATACTTTTTTCTTCCAAGATGGCATGGCATTGGCTACATGCCCCACATTTAAATGTTCCCTTTCTTGCTGGGTTAGTTTTCCTTGTAATGTTCTGCTTTTTCTCAAACATTTCCTTGAGATTGGTACCCTTCTCCTTACAAATGAAGGTTGGTCAGGCAATAGCCCTTTAAACTCTTCAAAGAGGGCAAGTACAGGCCAGTACTTTCTTACAGATTCCTCCATTTCCCTTGAGTGCAATGAGTAGGTGTAGATAAAACTGTTCTTAAATTCATTGTTGATAACGGAACAGAGCTGGCTGGTATGCCCGCTCCTTACCCAGAAGGGGTGGATAGACAGTTCCTCTTTGGAATTTACCTCCTCGACCAGGCTTTTGAAGAGGTCCAGAGGATAGCCCCTTTCTAAGAACAGACTTTCCAAAAACCTGACCTCTGCCATGTAGTCGTCATGTCCACTGCAAATCCTGCTTGCCCTGATGAGTTGTCCTTGACAATGCCTTTTTCTGAAAAGGATGTGCACTCTCAAAGTGCAGAACAGAGTTGGAAAAAGTAGGTTTTCGATACAGCTTAGATTGAAAACTGTTCTCCAAGTAATTTTTGTATATGGTGACATCCAAATAATGCAATTGGTCTGGATCGGTGGAGTGAGTGAACTGCAGAAAATTGGTACTTGCATTGATGTGAGCAAAAAACCTCAAAAGCTCATCCTCAGACCCTTGCCACAAGATGCAGATGTCATCAAGGTAACGGCTGTAGAGTAGTAGATGTTGCTCCCAAGGGGGGATCAATACAAACTTGTGCTCCCATACGTGAAGAACCACGTTGGCATAAAAGGTGGCACAGGATGCCCCCATTGCTACTCCTTTACTTTGCTTGAAGATTTCTCCATTGAAAAAGATGAAGTTGTTACGTAATACGATTTCCATGAATTCAATGACCAAGTTGCTTAGTCTGTTGTTCAAATCGGTTTCATTGGTGAGAAACTCACCAAACCAGTCCAGACCCTCATCATGTGGAATGCTAGAAAAGAGATCCTTGATGTCAATGGTCACCAGCAACAGGTCAGGAGAAAACTTGGTAGTAGGAAAATCACACAGAAAGTGCCAGGAGTCCTTGCATACATGCGTAAGCAGGGGGGTGAATCTCTTAGTCAAACAATCAATAAATTTACTGATGGGCTCCGTGATTCCTCCTGCCCCTGCTACTATTGGCCTGAATGCTGGTGGGTTAGTTCCTTATGAATTTTAGGGATGCCAAACAAAACCGTATCCTTGGTTTTTCTACATGTAAATAATTGTAGAGCTTCTCATTGATGGAATTTTGCAGCAATAAATCGCATAAATGGTAGTTGATTTGGCGCTTAGAGCAATATTGACTTCATTTCGTGAGCCTGTTGAATATTGCCCATCATTTTGAAGCATGTTATGAATGTAAGCCTCATAGTCTGCAGCAAACATCAACACTACCCTCCGCCTTTGTCCGGCTTCATTATCCTTACATTTTCGCCTTTAACTGTTTAATAAAGTTGAACCCTTCTTTAGAGAAGTTGCCAGCTAATGAAGTCTTTCTGTCCATAGATATTTTCCTAAAATCCTTTTCCACCAAATTCTCAAAAAGATATGAGTGGGTGTAGTGGGGGTTAAATACACTTCTGGCTTGGACCTGTCTCCATAAATTGTTGCCCCTTAAAATAGTGTGTTAAATTCAAACCCTGGTAAAGAGTTTTAACTCAACCAGGGACTGTGAAAGATTCATAGGTCTAGAAGGCACAAATTGCAAGCCACGCGTGAACACGCCAAACACCCAGTCATCCAGTTCTAAGTCCGTGTAATTATAAATGGCAAAGTTATCCTTTCTTAAAATAGTACACATGTCATTAAGGCCCCTATACCATTGCCTTTAATACTGTTAATGTGGTCCACAGCAAATTCTGTGTTTGAAGTGTTTAGTGTTACTTCAAAAAACTTTCCTCATTCACTACCTGCGGTCCATGCCCTGGGTGCCTGTTTGTGTCCCCAAACCCCGGGCCTCCCGGTTCTGCTGAAAATCCTGGTTGACACCCTTCCTACCCTTTTCAGCTAGCCTTTCACTTCTTCGAGGTGGCTCTTCCACCTCTTCGTGAACATTTTCCTCTTGGGCATGTACTACAGAAGGTACTTTGTTAGACACTCCTTTTGTATAACGGTTAGCAGGGTAAGCCACCCCTTCCCTGTATTCTGCCAAGTCTCTTTCCAGCTTTCTCAATTTTCTGTTTAAAACCTTGTCACAAAACATATCAACTTTGTTAAACATTAGATCATAGTCACTTTTAAAAAGCAGAAAGTCTGCATCAGTTGTTATTTTAGTATTCAATGTTTCCAAATCCTCTAATAATGAACAAGCTTTACATTCATATTCAGAAATCATTAGGTTCAACATTTCCACACCTGCTCTATCAAAAATATCACATAACTTTTCATAGTAAGGAGTACCTGCTTGCACATTATTGGGAAATTTGTAAAACCTTAAACCTTTAGGAATACGTTTAACCCTAGAACATTCTCTAAGGTAATCAATCTCAAGCTGGTTAGATTTGAGCAAGTATAGCTTGTCTTTAAATTCATCAAAGTCTTGTTCAAATTTGGAAAAATTGTGATTGTTTACAGTACCTTTAGAAAAGCCAAACTGTTGTCCAGCCCATCTAGAAAAATTAAAGTCTCTAGGTCTATTCCCAGTTCTGTTGTTCCTTGTATTCTCATTCTCCTCGATTAATTCAAGTTGTTCATGGTTAACTTCATTGTTTCCTCGTCCCCACGTGTTCCTGTTGCATCAAAGGTAGGTAAACCTTTGAAAAGTTCTGTTGTTGCACCCAGAGGATGCCTTGCCTCTAGCACCAGCTGCATGCTGTTGATTACAAGCAAATGCTGGTGAAACTGTACCATTAGATTTTAACAAAGAAGTAAGCTCTTTTAAAGCGTGTAAAACTTCATTAAATTCTGTGCGTGTAACAGGAGCTTCATTGTCAGCTCCTTGCAACACCTCTGGTGTTTCCGCAGCATTAAAAGTGTCCAATCCAGTAGCCATGGTGAGAAAAGCAGCAAAGAAGTCAAACAAACAGCAGAGAACCAAACCAGGAAGTAAATGCACACACAGCCAGGAAATGGAACAGCTTGTTGTAAGTTCACCAAGGCAGATTCAGTAAATCCAGGTAGGCACCAAAGGAATTCAAATAATTCCTTTATTCAGAACCACAGAATAATAACACACAAGCGCTTTCGCTCAGAGGAATTCTGAGCTTTATCAAGTGACACCATGCTGTTGAATCAGGTGTCTTATATACCTTGAAAATCCTAGGTTAATTAGAAAGCACTACCAATTAACATTTTAAAGAGACTGTGCACTATTCCACATGCTTAAAAATTCCTTTAAAACAAAATATATAAAAAAAATAATAGATTGCTTAAAATAATGCATTAATGCATCTGTCACTACTAAAAATGCTAATAGCTTAAAAATAAACAAAACATTGTGCACTGTTACCATAGTGTTTAACTTTGTAATAAAATTTGCTTTGTGCAAAAGTTGCACTTCTTTTGAAAATTGGGATAAGATGGAGTGACTTGACGTACCAACTGTTGTTCATGTAAGTATAATATAAGGCTAATGCCTAGTATGGGTATGACAATATTTTCCTTTTCTTGGTCTTGTTGACAACCCTGCTGGAAAAAGAACACTATATCTTAACCAAGTTAAACTATGCTGTACAATAGGTCTTTCCTTAACATAGACTTTGTATAGTGTAGCATTAAGTGAAAATCATGCCCATGTGTATGAGTACTTGCCATAAGTAATTGTGTGGGGAATGTCAAACTAAAGTCTTGCCCTTCTTAGTTTCAATAGCGGCTTGATACTGATCAAACCGTTAAGCCCAGCCGGTCTCCCAGCATCTAACTTTAATTGCCAGAGGAGTTCTCGATATTCTAAAGTTGATTCCCAATCACCCCCCCTGGCATCAGGCTTAACTTGCTCCAGTACCATAAATTTCAGTTTTATGTTTGGACAGGTCAGGGAGTGCTTATAAAAAGCGTTGGTTTCCTTCTTTTTGTTTATATCATAAAAATGCTCGTATATCCGCTTGGAATTCCCTTTCCGTTTTGCCTACATAGAAACTGCTGCATGTGGTGCAGAAGCCTAAATAGACCACCCCCTTGCTACCACATGTGAAATGGCCTGCGGGGTAGATTTTAAACCTTCTGGATGGAATGGTGATACTTTTTTCTTCCAAGATGGCATGGCATTGGCTACATGCCCCACATTTAAATGTTCCCTTTCTTGCTGGGTTAGTTTTCCTTGTAATGTTCTGCTTTTTCTCAAACATTTCCTTGAGATTGGTACCCCTTCTCCTTACAAATGAAGGTTGGTCAGGCAATAGCCCTTTAAACTCTTCAAAGAGGGCAAGTACATTTCCTGGCTGTGTGTGCATTTACTTCCTGGTTTGGTTCTCTGCTGTTTGTTTGACTTCTTTGCTGCTTTTCTCACCATGGCTACTGGATTGGACACTTTTAATGCTGCGGAAACACCGGAGGTGTTGCAAGGAGCTGACAATGAAGCTCCTGTTACACGCACAGAATTTAATGAAGTTTTACATGCTTTAAAAGAGCTTACTTCTTTGTTAAAATCTAATGGTACAGTTTCACCAGCATTTGCTTGTAATCAACAGCATGCAGCTGGTGCTAGAGGCAAGGCATCCTCTGGGCGTGCAACAACAGAACTTTTCAAAGGTTTACCTACCTTTGATGCAACAGGAACACGTGGGGGACGAGGAAACAATGAAGTTAACCATGAACAACTTGAATTAATCGAGGAGAATGAGAATACAAGGAACAACAGAACTGGGAATAGACCTAGAGACTTTAATTTTTCTAGATGGGCTGGACAACAGTTTGGCTTTTCTAAAGGTACTGTAAACAATCACAATTTTTCCAAATTTGAACAAGACTTTGATGAATTTAAAGACAAGCTATACTTGCTCAAATCTAACCAGCTTGAGATTGATTACCTTAGAGAATGTTCTAGGGTTAAACGTATTCCTAAAGGTTTAAGGTTTTACAAATTTCCCAATATTGTGCAAGCAGGTACTCCTTACTATGAAAAGTTATGTGATATTTTGATAGAGCAGGTGTGGAAATGTTGAACCTAATGATTTCTGAATATGAATGTAAAGCTTGTTCATTATTAGAGGATTTGGAAATATTGAATACTAAAATAACAACTGATGCAGACTTTCTGCTTTTAAAAGTGACTATGATCTAATGTTTAACAAAGTTGATATGTTTTGTGACAAGGTTTTAAACAGAAAATTGAGAAAGCTGGAAAGAGACTTGGCAGAATACAGGAAGGGGTGGCTTACCCTGCCCCTAACCGTTATACAAAAGGAGTGTCTAACAAAGTACCTTCTGTAGTACATGCCCAAGAGGAAAATGTTCACGAAGAGGTGGAAGAGCCACCTCGAAGAAGTGAAAGGCTAGCTGAAAAGGGTAGGAAGGGTGTCAACCAGGATTTTCAGCAGAACCCCGGGAGGCCCGGGGTTTGGGGACACAAACAGGCACCCAGGGCATGGACCCGCAGGTAGTGAATGAGGAAAGTTTTTTTGAAGTAACACTAAACACTTCAAACACAGAATTTGCTGTGGACCACATTAACAGTATTAAAGGCAATGGTATACGGGGCCTTCATGCCATGTGTACTATTTTAAGAAAGGATAACTTTGCCATTTATAATTACACCGACTTACAACTGGATGACTGGCTGTTTGGCGTGTTCACGTGGCTTGCAATTTGTGCCTTCTAGGCCTATGAATCTTTCACAGTCCCTGGTTGAGTTAAAACTCTTTACCAGGGGTTTGAATTTAACACACTATTTTAAGGGGCAACAATTTATGGAGACAGGTCCAAGCCGCAGAAGTGTATTTAACCCCCCACTACACCCACTCATATCTTTTTTTGAGAATTTGGTGGAAAAGGATTTTAGGAAAATATCTATGGACAGAAAGACTTCATTAGCTGGCAACTTCTCTAAAGAAGGGTTCAACTTTATTAAACAGTTAAAGGACGAAAATGTAAGGATAATGAAGCCGGACAAAGGCGGAGGGGTAGTGTTGATGTTTGCTGCAGACTATGAGGCTTACATTCATAACATGCTTCAAAATGATGGGCAATATTCAACAGTCTCACGAAATGAAGTCAATATTGCTCTAGCGCAAATCAACTACCATTTGTACGATTTATTGCTGCAAAATTCCATCAATGAGAAGCTCTACAATTATTTACATGTAGAAAAACCAAGGATACGGTTTTGTTTGGCATCCCTAAAATTCATAAGGGAACTAACCCACCAGCATTCAGGCCAATAGTAGCAGGGGCAGGAGGAATCACGGAGCCCATCAGTAAATTTATTGATTGTTTGACTTAGAGATTCACCCCCCTGCTTACGCATGTATGCAAGGACTCCTGGCACTTTCTGTGTGATTTTCCTACTACCAAGTTTTCTCCTGACCTGTTGCTGGTGACCATTGACATCAAGGATCTCTTTTCTAGCATTCCACATGATGAGGGTCTGGACTGGTTTGGTGAGTTTCTCACCAATGAAACCGATTTGAACAACAGACTAAGCAACTTGGTCATTGAATTCATGGAAATCGTATTACGTAACAACTTCATCTTTTAAAATGGAGAAATCTTCAAGCAAAGTAAAGGAGTAGCAATGGGGGCATCCTGTGCCACCTTTTATGCCAACGTGGTTCTTCACGTATGGGAGCACAAGTTTGTATTGATCCCCCCTTGGGAGCAACATCTACTACTCTACAGACGTTACCTTGATGACATCTGCATCTTGTGGCAAGGGTCTGAGGATGAGCTTTTGAGGTTTTTTGCTCACATCAATGCAAGTACCAATTTTCTGCAGTTCACTCACTCCACCGATCCAGACCAATTGCATTATTTGGATGTCACCATATACAAAAATTACTTGGAGAACAGTTTTCAATCTAAGCTGTATCGAAAACCTACTTTTTCCAACTCTGTTCTGCACTTTGAGAGTGCACATCCTTTTCAGAAAAAGGCATTGTCAAGGACAACTCATCAGGGCAAGCAGGATTTGCAGTGGACATGACGACTACATGGCAGAGGTCAGGTTTTGGAAAGTCTGTTCTTAGAAAGGGCTATCCTCTGGACCTCTTCAAAAGCCTGGTCGAGGAGGTAAATTCCAAAGAGGAACTGTCTATCCACCCCTTCTGGGTAAAGGAACGGGCATACCAGCCAGCTCTGTTCCCGTTATCAACAATGAATTTAAGAACAGTTTTATCTACACCTACTCTTTGCACTCAAGGGAAATGGAGGAATCTGTAAGAAAGTACTGGCCTGTACTTGCCCTCTTTGAAGAGTTTAAAGGGCTATTGCCTGACCAACCTTCATTTGTAAGGAGAAGGGTACCAATCTCAAGGAAATGTTTGAGAAAAAGCAGAACATTACAAGGAAAACTAACCCAGCAAGAAAGGGAACATTTAAATGTGGGGCATGTAGCCAATGCCATGCCATCTTGGAAGAAAAAGTATCACCATTCCATCCAGAAGGTTTAAAATCTACCCATGAGCCATTTCACATGTGGTAGCAAGGGGTGGTCTATTTAGGCTTCTGCACCACATGCAGCAGTTTCTATGTAGGCAAACGGAAAGGGAATTCCGCAAGTGGATATCGAGCATTTTTATGATATAAACAAAAAGAAGGAAACCAACGCTTTTATAAGCACTCCCTGACCTGTCCAAACATAAAACTGAAATTTATGGTACTGGAGCAAGTTAAGCCTGATGCCAGGGGGGGTGATTGGGAATCAACTTTAGAATATCGAGAACTCCTCTGGCAATTAAAGTTAGATGCTGGGAGAACCCCTGGGCTTAACGGTTTGATCAGTATCAAGCCGCTATTGAAACTAAGAAGGGCAAGACTTTAGTTTGACATTCCCCACACAATTACTTATGGCAAGTACTCATACACATGGGCATGATTTTCACTTAATGCTACACTATACAAAGTCTATGTTAAGGAAAGACCTATTGTACAGCATAGTTTAACTTGGTTAAGATATAGTGTTCTTTTTCCAGCAGGGTTGTCAACAAGACCAAGAAAAGGAAAATATTGTCATACCCATACTAGGCATTAGCCTTATATTATATTTACATGAACAACAGTTGGTACGTCAAGTCACTCCATGTTATCCCAATTTTCAAAAGAAGTGCAACTTTTTGCACAAAGCAAATTTTATTACAAAGTTAAACACTATGGTAACAGTGCACAATGTTTTGTTTATTTTTAAGCTATTAGCATTTTTAGTAGTGACAGATGCATTAATGCATTATTTTAAGCAATCTATTATATTTTTTTATATATTTTGTTTTAAAGGAATTTTTAAGCATGTGGAATAGTGCACAGTCTCTTTAAAATGTTAATTGGTAGTGCTTTCTAATTAACCTAGGATTTACAAGGTATATAAGACACCTGATTCAACAGCATGGTGTCACTTGATAAAGCTCAGAATTCCTCTGAGCGAAAGCGCTTGTGTGTTATTATTCTGTGGTTCTGAATAAAGGAATTATTTGAATTCGTTTGGTGCCTACCTGGATTTACTGAATCTGCCTTGGTGAACTTACAACAAGCTGTTCCATTTCCTGGCTGTGTGTGCATTTACTTCCTGGTTTGGTTCTCTGCTGTTTGTTTGACTTCTGTAAAGCACCAGTCCCATTAGGTACAGTTTAGATGCACTAGCTATGGTTCTGCAAGAAGCAGCTGACAAATACTGGAAGTTTAACTGTTATGTTGGTGGTGGAGCTCTAATGTGTAAACCCCACTTTGTCATTAATGTTAAGGCACTGAAGCGACTGAATAAGTAACTGTTAGTATTTTTGTTCGTATTAGTATTTGTATAAATTATTTGGGTGGCCACGGTGGTGCAGTGGTTAGCGTTGCCGCCTCGCAGCAAGAGATTCTCCGGTTTGATCCTCGTCTGGGGTGCCTTCTGTGCAGAGTCTGCATGCCCTCCCTGTGGTCACGTGGGTTTCCTCCAGGTGCTCCAGTTTCCTCCCGCATCCCAAGGATATGCTGTAGGTGGATTGGACACACTAAATTGGCCCTAGGCATGAGTGCGTGCGTGTGTGTGCCTTCTGTGGAAGGTTGGGCGCCGAGCTGGCAACTCGACACCATAAAACTCCACTGCCAATCATGAGCAGATGGTGATCCGCTGTGGCGACCCCTAACTGGGAAAAGCCGACAGAAGAAGAAGACAGTGAAACCTAGATTCTGCAAGATCCTGCAAAGTCCAGGTGTTGAGACAGGGTGAGAGAATCTTGGTGTAGGATCAAAAGATCATCCAAGTAAAGATAAATTTGTATGCCCTGTAGTCTGCAATATGCAATGACTGGGTCTAGACATATGGTGAATACTCTTGGGGCTGTGGAGAGTCCAAAGGGCAAGGCAGAGAACTGAAAATGTGAGGAACCCACTAAGAAACAAAGAAATTTCCTGTAAGTGGGATGAATAGGGATGTGAAGGTATGCATCCTTCAGATCCAGGGAGGTCATGAAGGCTTGATGAGGAATAAAGGGAAGAAGGTGCTGTAATGTGAGCATTTTGAAGGTAGGCACTTTGAGGAACAGACTGAGGTAGGATAGGTTGAGAATGGGTCTCCAAGGACCATCTTTTCTTGGAACAAAAAACATCCTGGAATAAAACCCCTTGGCTGACTGATCCTTGTATACTTCTTCTATAGTGCCCTGAGAGGAGTTGGTTCAGGATAGTGAGAAAGAGTGGAAGCTGACTGGGTGAGGGTTGTGGAACTCCCTGGAATGGTGGAGATACCCACTAAGTCATGAAGTATCCTCTCTTGATGATGGAGAGCACCCACCTCTCTGTGGTAATTTTCTGCCAGAGGGTTAGGTGTGGGGAGAGGGCAGTGGAGGTGGGTAAGGGAAGGGAGTCACAGTGGAGGAGCTCTATCTGGGTCTGGCTGCCATCTGAAAAGAAGAAGGTGTTGTAGTGGAAGAAGATCAAGGAGCAGATTGTTTCCTAGGTTGTCTTCATCCCCTGGACTGAGCAATAGAGGAATGGGAGGACTGCCTCTTGACAAAGCTAGGCTTTTGGGGGTAGTTCCTATGGAATCTGGGAACAGATGAAACCAATAAAGGTTTCAGATTCTGTAAGTCTTTTCTTTTTTCCTGCAGTGACTTAAGTGGAGGCAGCTCCAAAGAGTGCTGATTTATCCAAAGGGTAATCTAACAATTTAGCTTGGACATCCAAAGGCAAAGGTTGTAGTCTCAACCATGAGAACCTCCTTAACACAGAACCAGAAGCAGCCAATTTGGAAGAGGTTTCAACAGCATCATAGCTGCAATTAACTGAGTGTCTTGTCACCTGGGATATGGTGGACAGAAGGGTATTCAGCTGAGCCTTAGCTGGTAAGTCGGACATGTCAGACAGCAGAGTAGAAGTCTTGGTCAAGAAATCCAGAGCAAACTTGGCGATATGAGTCTGATAGTTAATTGCTCACATCTTCCTGGTAGCAGCAAAATACCTGAAGTCCAGAGCGATCTTGGCACACTCACCTCAAGAATCTCACCGGACACCTAAGGAGCAGCTTGGATGTCGGGCCTTACTTTCTTAGCCTTCTTCACTGGCGGCTCGTTGGAGGTGCCCGCTCTACCTTCCATCCCGGATGCCAAATGTTGGAAATGCTGATTCTCCAAATAGAGATTTAAAGCCAACAGATGGCTTCTATGGGTTTTGGGGACAAAAGATTGGCAAATATCACAGGACTTGTAGTTGTGACCTGCCTCTAAACAAAATAAACATTAATCATGTGTGTCCTTATGTGGAATTTGTCTTCCACAAGCGAGTGGACTTTCCCTCCCTAGATAACATGCATCTGAAAAAGAAAAGTACAGTTGTGTACACTTACCATAAATGTAGATGTTCGAGTGTATTCACTGTTGCAGTCATTACATTTAGGTAATCCTGCTGGCAAGGTTGCCCTCAGTCGGCCTGAATTCCAAAGTCTTGGGTCCTGCATCGGTTGCTGTCACCCCCTCCCTGATATCAGGTCATCAGGGGTATAAAATAAGCAGCCAATGCCATTTTCTTCAGTTTTTCTTGCCCCAGATGTCAGATGCCCCCTAAAAGGGTAGGCATAATTGATAAATATGTAAAAATACATGCACCAATATAATATTTTCCTTCATCTACAAGCAAATACACATAGGTCATATAAATCAGAGAAGGAAAGATAAGTTCCAGCAGAAAAAAGGGGGATGGTGGGTGGGTAACCTGGACTGCAACATTGAATGCACTCGAACATCTACATTTCTGGTAAGTGTACACAACTGTACTATGTTCTTCGTGTTTCACTGTTGCAGTCATTACATTTGGGTAGAGTCCCAAAGCTATGGTTGGGAGGCTGGAGCTAAACAGCATTAGGAGCGGCTATGAGGCCTTGCAGAACTGCAGTGGCAAAGCCTGCCCTGGATTTTGAGTAGAGTGGCAGATGATAGTGCTTGGTAAATGTGTGCACTGAACTCCAAGTGGCAGCCTCTAAAATGTCTTTGGTTGGTACTCCTCTGAGGAAGGCTGCTGAAGTGGCTGCAGCTCTGGTTGAATGTGGCCTAATGTCCTTAGGCACTGGCTTGCCATGCTGTGAATAGCAGAAACTAATGCAGTGGCCTATCCACTTTGAAATAGCCTGCTTTGAGATAGCCTTTCCTTGAGATCCTGCAGCATATGCCACTAGTAATTGCTCTGTCTTCCTGAAAGTTTTGGTTCTGTCCAAGTAGAATCTAAGCGGTCTGTGTACGTCCAAAGAATGCAGAATTCTCTCCCCCTTGTTCTGTGGATTTGGATAAAAAGTTGGCAGATGAATAGTTTGGTTAAGAGCCACACTGGACACCACCTTAGGCATAAATGTTGGGTTTGCCCTCAGAGAAACCCTGTCTGGATAAAAAATGATAAAAGGTTCCACAGCCATGAGTGCCTGCAGCTCTGAAACTCGTCTTGCAGAAGTTATTGCTAGGAGCAGAGCTGTTTTCCAAGATAAAAACTTTATATCAGCAGTAGCAGCTGGCTCAAAAGGAGACAGTGTGAGTTTTTCCAACACATAGTTGAGGTCCCATGCAGGTATTGCTGATCTCCTTGGAAGCCTTAGATTTTTTGCTCCTCTGAGGTACTGCCTTCACAAAGGATGAGAAAAGATTGGTGGCTCTGTATTGTAATGAGCCGAAATGGTAGAGGCATGAATTTTAATTGATGAAAAAGCTAGGCCTTTGTCCAGCATCTCAGTTAAGTATTGCAAAATCTGTGGAATATTTGGTACAACTGTATCAGTTCCTTGTGCCTGGTTCCAAGCACAGAATCTCTTCCATTTTCCAGCATAAGATTTTCTAGTACTAGGCCTTCTGGCTTCCAAACTGACATTCATCACAGCTTTACTGAGAGGTGTGTTTTGTATGACTACATTATCCGCCATGCTGCCAGGTTTAAGGTCCTGAGTTGGCTGTGCAGGATCTGATTGTTTTACTGGGACAGTAGATGAGGTATTTGAGGTAAGGTCCAAGCTGGGCATTGAGACGAGTTCCTTAGGATTGGATACCAGTACTGGTGGGGCCAGTCTGGGGCAATCAGTATCATCTTTGGCTTCTCCTGTCTGACCTTTAGGAGTACCCTGGGGAGGAGAGGCAGTGGCAGAAAGGCATATACTGATAGGTTTTTCCAGCTGAAAGATAGGGCGTCCACTTTCCATGCTTGTTTGTGATAAGTCCTTGTGCAGAATCTTTTTAGTTGGTAGTTGTGAGGGGAGGCAAATAGATCTATGTACGGGCATCCCCATTTCCTTGCTATCATGTTGAAGATTTGTGGATCCAGCTGCCACTCGTGGGGATCCATGAGGTTTCTGCTTAGTTCGTCTGCCAGAGTATTTTCCTTTCCTGGCAGGAATTGTGCCTGCAGATGCACTTGGTAAGTCAATGCTGTATCCCACAAAGTCATGGCTAGTCTGCAAAGGGGGTAGGAATGTGTGCCCCCCTGCTTGTTTATATACCACATGACCGTGGTGTTGTCTGTCTTTATTAGTAGTTGCCCCAGATGAAGTAGGTCTTTGAAGGCTGTCGGGGCGTTTTGAACAGCTAGCATCTCTTTTTGATTGATATGTAGATGGATTTGGTTGGAGGACCATGTGCCCTGAATGCATCTTCCTGCCATGTGAGCCCCCCCAGGCATAATCTGATGCATCCGTTGTTAGTGTCTGCCTGGCTGGGGGTAATGTGAATGGCTGTCCCTTGTTCTGGTGACAAGCCTTTGCCCACCATCGAAACTCCTGTTGCAGGCAGGGGATGAGAGTAATCATTGTTTCTAGGCTGTGGCAATGTTGAGTCCAAACACTTTTTAGGTACCATTGAAGTTTCCTCATATGCAGTCTTGCATATGGAAATAGTAGGATGCATGATGCCATGAAGCCCAAAGCCTGCAGAATTTTTCTTGCAGATAAATGGGCCTTTGTTGCCAACATTTTGAAATAGGTAGTCAATTGCCTTTGTTTGTCTGGCGTGAGATAAGCCATCTGGGCAGTTGTATTTAAGCTTGCACCCAGGAATATTATCTCTTGAGAGGGTACTAGTTTTGATTTATTTTTGTTGACTGTGTACCCTAGGCATGTTAGAAGTCTTTTCAAAAACGCCAGATGTTGTAGAAAAATGTCCTTGTTCTCTGCTTGAATTAAACAGTCATCCAAGTAAGGATATATTTGTATTCCTCTTTGTCTGCAGAATGCAATTACTGGTGCCAGGCACTTTGTAAAGACCCCGGGCGCAGTAGATAAGCCAAAGGGCAGTGCAGAGAATTGGTAATGCAATGTGTCAGCCTTGAATCTGAGGTATCTTCTGCATGATTGTCTGACTGGAACATGCAGGTATGCCTCTTTTAGGTCTAAAGTTACAAGCCAAGCATTCTTGCCCAGCATGGGCAGAAGCTGCTGCAAAGTCAACATTTTGAATTTTGGTATATCCAGGAATGTGTTCAGAATAGATAGGTCCAGTATTGGTCTCCAGGCTTTGTCCTTTCTGGGTACCATGAACACTCGAGTAAAATCCTTGTCCCTGCTCTTGCTCTGGTACTTGTTGAATGACCCCCATGGCCATGAGGGATGAGACTTGTTTTTGTGCCTCTGCCCATTGATTTTTTGGCAGATCTGGCCAACCGTTTGCCTTTGGCAGGGTATGGAAATGGAACTTGTAGCCTTGTGACACTATATTTAGAACCCACTTGTCCTGGGTTATAATGTGCCAATTTTGAGAAAAAAGTTCTAATTTTCTCCCTAAGGGTGCTGCCAGCAGATAAGTGCTTGGTGCAAGCAGGGGGAAGTCATTGGGACGGTTTCCTGTATGGCTGGGATTTGTCTTCTCCAAGTTTGTAGGTAGAAGCACCCCATTGCTTTGACCTGTATGAACCTTGTGCTTGGGATCTGCCTTTACGGCGTCTGGATCTGCCCCTTTGAGGTCTGTCTGACACAGGAAAGGACCAATTCTTTGTAGGCCAGTGTCTACTAAACCTAGGTTACTGTACTTGTAAAGAATCTTTGACAGTTTGCATAGATTTAGCTTTGTCCTCCATTTTAACAACTCTTCTTTCTTAACACCAAACAAAGCATCATGCTGTAAAGGTGCATCTAATAATTTAACTTTGACATGATCAGGCAGATTTTGTTCCTTTAACCAAGCATGCCTCCTAATTACAGAACCCATAACTGCGGCCCTGCAGGAGGTCTCCAAAGAATCAAAACCACATTGCAAAGTATGCTTTCCAACTTGTTCAGCTGCATGCAATAAATCCTGCATTTCCTTGTTTTCTGCACATTCAGAGTTTAACAGCATTTTCTGTTTAAGCAATGCCATGACATGTTGCTGATATTTGAGCATATGAAACTGACAGTTTAAGGCCCTTATAGCCAAGGTAGCAGATGTGTAAACCTTTTTTCCCCATCTATCCAGTGCTCGAGAATCTCTGTCAGAGGGGGTAGGGTTTTTTGCAGTGGAAGCCTTAACTCCTTTGGGACCCTGTGAAATAGTTTCTGGGTCTGCAGCAGGGTTTTTAAAAAGGAATTGATGAGAGTCAGGAACCCTGTAGTATCTGTTAGGCTTAACAGGAGCTGGAGGTAAGGAGTCAGGGGTCAGACTACACTCCGAAAACACATCATCTACAATATCTAACACAGGTGGAATGGCTAGAGGCCTGTGTTGAGGTAGTAAAAGGAAGTCCCTGAGCCTCTTTTTAGATTCTGAAAAATCTTGGCTCTCCCAGTGGCAATGCTCCCTCATGGTGTGCAAGGTTTCCCCAAAAGAATAGTCTTCTGGAGGAGAAGCTGAAGGTATAGATTCTTCAGCATCAGAATCCTCATAGGGGGGAAGAGAATATTCCTGATCAGAAGAGGGATCAGAAGAAACAGAAACCTGATCTGAAGATTCATAGTCTGTCTCTTGCCTAGGCCTCTTATCAGGAGGGGGATGGGAACCCCTTATCAAAGTAACCAAGTCTTCGGCCATTTTGAGCATCTGTTTTTTGGGCATAGAGGCCTGACCATGTGGCTCTTGAGTTTGTTTCTTTGCTTTAGAAGGTGCTTTAGTCTTTGCCTTTGAAGCTGAAGTCGGTTTAATGTAAAGATGTTTAGGTCTGAATACACCCTCAGAAGCCGGTGCCTGCTCAGTGGATCCGGACCCAACTGAGGGAATAGTGTCCGAGGCTCCAATACCTTGAGTTTCCAGTGGCATAGCTGACTTCACGTGGGAGTCGGTAGTGGCCTGCGACTCTAAAGTAGTGGGCAGCAGGGGCTGTGAAAGCGCCTCACTGAGAACCGGCGGCTGGCTTAGGAGAAGCTTCATCACTCGTTTTGGGCCTCGGTTGTTTCTCTTTCTTCCTTTCTTTGCGTTTTTTGTGAATTCCGGTAGTCGGATGGCTATCCGACGACATTTCTGGATAATTAAACCGGCGTCCAAAATAGTTTAAAGCAAAATCATACCAACGCTTAACAGTGCGTTGGTTAAATCTAGCACAAAACCAACAACCAGAAATGTTGTGATCAGGGCCTAGGCAAGGAATACAGTAAGAATGAAAGTCCTTATGAGGTATTTGCTTTCCACAAGAAATACAATTATTTACTTTTTCTGACATCGGTCTGGAGCAAGAAAAAAGTTTCCCCAAAGGGGTACTTAGCTTTATTGAAGACTTCGGATCTGAAATTCGAACACGAAAATCTCAGGAGTCGGCTGACCAGTACTTGCGAACTGCTTCTACTTCGGGCACCGTACAGCAAGAAAGACTGAAGAAAATGGCGTCGGCTGCTTGTTTTATACCCCTGACAACCTGATGTCAGGGAAGGGGTGACAGCAACCGATGCAGGACCCAAGACTTTGGAATTCAGGCTGACTGAGGGCAACCTGCCAGCAGGATTACTCAAATGTAATGATTGCAACAGTGAAACACGAAGAACATCAGGAAAAAACCCACAAGGGTACTTATCTGAATGCAGACAGCCAGGAACGATTGTCAAAAATGGATGGCCAAAGTCGATTGTCAAAAATGGATGGCCAAAGTCAACCAAATGCCAGATTATTGGAGCTGGCGATTGGATGTCTGAAACACACTACGGCAGAAAAGTTCTGAACTGGATACATGAAGATGTCACAGATATAGCAGGCATCAGTTTATGGCTCTTACATGCAATGTCGCATGTACCCCTGCTTTCAAGACTTTGGTATACTGGCTGGATGTCCGGTGCTGCAGGCAGCAAACTCCCTAAGGTTAAGGATACTGCAACATAAGAATAGAAGGACATCTCAGTGTTATCCACATTCATTACTGCTTTCCATCACTGTTTCCTCCTACCATTAAGATATGCTAGATCATTCTCCTTTTGCTCTTCTCAATACCTTTCCTCTCTCATCAAGTTTTCTTCATTGAGTTTCTTGGGGTGGGTTGCCATTCAAAAGGGCAACGGGTAAAATTAACAGAATGCTAGAGTACATTACCAGAAAGTGTACACCTTGCTAAGGCAGGTGCCATCCCTCTACAGCAGGTGCTGCAGAGTCCTCTTCTGAAACAATGTATTTACTTCTAAATGTCATAATGGGAAAGAGCCATCAAACTGGTTGACAGTATGCACATAAAAGCTAAGTACTTACCATAATCATATATACTGATGAGCTGACTCAGCCTTGTTAGCAGGACTAATGCCATTAGATGATATGGCAGCTTAGCATCTGAAGGTTCTATCCGGCCATGAAACCAACCCCTTTTATTTAAAATGTTCTGCTCAAAAACCTTCCTTTGCAGATCTTATATATGCCATGCAAACTGGGGCAGAGCACAAAAAGTACAGTTGTGTACACTTACCATAAATGTAGATGTTCGAGTGTATTCACCGTTACAGTCATCACATTTGGGTTATCCCTGCGAGGGTAGGCCTTAGTCAGGCCGAATACCAGAGGCTTAGTATTTCTGTGTTGGTTGCCTGTCACTTCAGGACTGACGTCAGGTCATCAGTAGTATAAAGTAAGGCAGCCGATGCCATTACATCAGTTTTGCTTGCCCTAACTGTCAGGAGCCCCCAAGTGGGAGTCAGGATATGGTGGAAGAACCCCACCAGTAGAAAGTAAATACCAAAAAGTTCCTTGTAAGGAGAGAGAGAGAATAAAGGGGGGTGGAGGGAGGGAAACCAGGACTGCAACAGTGGATACACTTGAACATCTACATTTATGGTAAGTGTACACAACTGTACTATGTTCTTCGTGTTTCACTGTTGCAGTCATCACATTTGGGTTGATTCCCAAAGCTGAGGAAAAGGGTGGAGGCAGTCAACAAGACTGGGGGCTGGCTAGGATGCCCTGCAAGACTGCAGTGGCAAAGCCTGCCCTAGATTTGGAGACTATAGGCAGGTGGTAATGTTTGGTGAAGGTATGAACAGATCTGTACGTTCCAGACTCCATAATGTCCCTGGTGGGGACTCCTCTGAAGAAAGTTGCAGAGGTGGAGGCTGCCCTGGTAGAGTGAGTCCTGACCCCCTTAGGGGGAGGTTTCCCGTGTTGCTTGAAGCAAAAATGGATGCACTGTGCTATCCATTTGGAAATGGTTTGTTTGGATATGGCTTTGCCCTCTGCACCTGCAGCAAAGCTGACTAACAACTGATCGGTCTTTCTGAATGACTTAGTCCTGTCTAGATAGAATCTGAGCTGTCTGTGCACATCTAGAGTGTGCAGTATCCTTTTCCCCTTGTTTTGTGGGTTAGGGAAGAAGGTGGGCAAATGAATGGATTGGTTGAGAGCCACACTGGACACCACTTTTGGCATGAAGGATAGGTTAGTCCTGAGGGAGACCCTGTCAGCATGGAAAATGATGAAGGGCTCTACAGCCATCAGTGCTTGTAGCTCTGATACTCTTCTTGCTGAAGCAATGGCCAGAATCAAGGCGGTCTTCCATGAAAGAAACTAACTCTGCTGAAGCTGCTGGTTCAAAGGGGGGGGGGCAAGGTGAGCTTTTCCAACACAAAGTTTAGCTGCCAAGCTGGGGTAGGTGCTCTTCTGGGTGGCCTCAAGTTGCTAGCCCCTCTTAGGAACTGTTTGATGAGAGGGTGTGAGAAAAGAGGTTGCTCAGTGCTGACATGAGCAGAGATAGCAGAGGTATGACGTTTAACAGAGGAAAAGGATAGACCACTGTGTAGTAGGTCAGCTAGGTAATCCAGGATGAGAGTTAGGGAGGGGTATGCTGTATTGGCTCCCTTAGCCTGGATCCAGGTGCAGAACCTTTTCCATTTGTCAGCATAAGACTTTCTAGTGCTAGGGCGATTGGCCTCACATATAACATCTAGAACCTGTTTACTGAGATTGGCAGCTTGTACAGTGGTTAAGGAATAAGCCAGGCTGCCAAACTGATGGTCTGCAATTGGGGATGCATGAATTCTCCTTTCCTCTGGGTCATGAGTGTTGGGATCTGAGGGAGATGCCATGGTGGCAGAGGGGTCAGGCTGCGCAGCAGTGGGTACCAGTGCTGGTGTGGCCAGTCTGGGGCAATCAGGATTGTCCTCGTTTTTTTCCTCTCTTATTTTGAGCAGTACCCTTGTAATGAGAGGCAGTGGAAGAAATGCATAGACCGAGTGGTTGACCCACTGGAAGGATAAAGCATCCACTTTCCAGGCCCTGCAGTGAGGCTCCCCTGGTGCAGACCTTGCTGAGCTAATGGTTAGAGTGGGAAGCAAAGAGGTCGACCTTCGGGGTGCCCCAATTTTGAGTTATGAGGGTGAAGGTTCTTAGGTCTAGCTGTCACTTGTGTGGGTCCAGAAGACGTCTGCTTAAGTTATCTGCCAGAGAGTGTAGAGAGCCTGGCAGGAATTGTGCTAACAGGTGTAGTTGCATGGCTGAGGCTGTGTGCCAAAGGATCATGGCGAGCCTGCATAGAGGGTAGGAGTGAGTCCCTCCCTGCTTGTTGATATACTACATCACAGTGGTGTTGTCTGTTTTGATCAGTACAGCCCCTGGGGAGAGAAGGGGTCTGAAAGCTGTCAATGGGTACTGGACAGCTAACATCTCTTTTTGGTTGCTGTGCAGATGTATTTGTTGTGGGCTCCATTGGCCCTGTATGCACCTGCTGCCCAGGTGTGCACCCCAGACATAGTCTGATGCATCTGTGGTGAGGGTCTGGGTGGCGTCGGGTGGTGAGAAGGGTAGTCCCTTGTTGTGGTAGCATGCTGCTGCCCACCAAAGAAAATCTTTCCTTAAGCAAGGTATCATTGGTATAAGAGTTTCCAGGTCTTGAGAGTGTTTACACCACAGACTTTTTTGGTACCATTGAGGTTTCCTCATATGCAGTTTGGCATATGGAATGAGTAGAATGCAAGATGCCATGAACCCCAGAGCTTGCAGGATTTTCCTTGCGGATAACTGGGGTCTGGTGGCTAGTTGAGAGAAACAGGTTGTCAGGTAAGTTTGATTTTCTGGTGTAAGGAATGCCATCTGGGATGCTGAGTCCAGGCTTGCTCCCAGGAATGTAATTTTTTGGGTGGGTACTAGTTTGGATTTCTTTTCATTGATAGTGTACCCTAAGGAGGTCAGTAGGTCCTTTACAAAGGCCAGGTGCTTGAGCAGCTTTTCCTGGCTGTCTGACTGAATTAGGCAGTCATCTAAGTATGGGTAAATTTGAATATTTCTTTGCCTGCAAGAAGCAATGGCGGGAGCCAGTCATTTTGTGAAAACTTTGGGAGCAGTAGATAAGCCAAAGGGAAGCACAGAGAACTGAAAGTGAAGAGATCCTGCCCTGAAGCATAGATATTTCCTGCATGATTCCCTGACTGGAATGTGTAGGTAGGCCTCTTTTAGGTCTAGGGTGGCTAGCCAAGCATCCTTGTAGAGCATAGGTAGTAGTTGCTGGAGGGTGAGCATTTTGAATTTTGGTATCACCAGGAAGATGGGTAGATCGAGTATGGGGTGCCAGGTGCCCTCTTTTCTGGGTACCAGGAAGAGCCTGGAGTAGAAACCTTGGCCTATCTGTTCTGCAGGAACATGCTCTATTGTCCTCATAGAGAGCAGGAAAGGACTTGCTTTTTGGCCTCTGCCCACTGGTTTAGAGGAAGATCTGGGAACCCTTTTGGGGTTGGTAGAGTGTGGAAAGAAAATCTGTATCCCTGGGACACCTATGTTGAGGACCCAGCGGTCATTGGCAATGGTGGCCCAGGTACTTGCGTGGAAGGAGAGTTTTCCTCCCAGGAGCAAGTGCAGGTGGGCAGTGGGAGGGGGTGGAAGTGGAGAGTCATTGTGAGTTCTTACCATGAGGGGGTGGCTTTGCACTCAATGCTTTAGAAGTGGAGGTACTCCATTGCTTTGATCTCTTCAATCCCTGTGTCTGTTGTCTGGGGGGGGGGTCTTGGCTGAACTGACCTGGAGGGGGCAGGAAAGGACCAGTGCTTGGAGGGGTAATGCCTACTGAACCTGGGTAGCTGGACCTGCAGGAAATCCTTAACTGTCTGCATAGATTTACCTTTTTCTTATATCTTTTTAAAGACATCCTCTGCCTTGGTGCCAAATAAGTTGTCTTTGTGCAAGGGTGCATCCAATAGTTTAGATTTGACATGGTCTGGCAAGGGCTGTTCCTTAAGCCAAGCATGCCTTCTAAGGACAGAACCGGTGACTGCTGCCCTGCAAGATGCTTCTAGGGTATCAAAACCACAGTGTAATGTGTGCTTAGTTACTTGACTTGCAGAATGCATTAACTCTTGTAACTCTATTTTCTGCACAAGCAGGAAAAGATGATATTTTTTGTTTGAGGAGTTCCATGGTATGGTGCTGAAATGTTAGCATATGGAACTGACAATTTAGTGCTCCAATATCAAGAGTAGCAGAGGTATACACATTTTTACCCCATCTGTCTAATGCTCTGGAATCCCTGTCTGAGGGAGTGGGATTCTTCGCAGAAGCTGCTTTAATTCCTTTAGGCCCTTGGGGGATAACCTCAGGGTCAGCAGTAGGATTTTTGAAAAGAAATTTGTAAGAGTCAGGGACTCTAATACCTGCCAGGTTTTCTGGGAGCAGGAGGGAGGGTGTCAAGAGTCAAACTAGATTCCATGAAAACATCCAGGACAGGAGGAATGGCCAAGGGTCTGTGCTGTGGAAGATCTAAGAATTCTCCGAGTCTCTTTTTAGACTGAGGGTAGTCCTGGCATTCCCACTGGAAATGCTCCCTTAGGGTTTCCTCAAAGGAAAAAATCCACGGGTGGAGAGGCTGAAGGAATGGATTCCTCTGCATCAGAATCCTCATAAGCAGAGAGGATTGCATGTCTTCATATTCAGATGCATCAGAGTCATCGGACTCCTGTTCAGATAAAACTACTGGGGACAAATCGCTTTTTCATTTGGATGGGGTAGCTTGGCTACCTCTGATCAGCATTATAAGGTCTTCTGCCATTTTAAGCATTTGAGATTGAAGCAAGGAAGCAGGTGCCTGAGATGGGGTTGTCGGTTTCTTGGTTGTGGTTCGTACCCTGGACCCTAGAAACTCGGTAGTTTTCAAAAGAACAGTAGACGCGAAAGAAGTAGTTGGTTTGTGTCGAGGATCGGTAGTGCGAAGTACTTCCTCGGAAGCCGGTGCCTGCTCAGCGGCTCTGGACCCATCCAAGGTAGAGACAACTACAGGATCCTTAGTCGGTGAAGAGTTTTGGGGCATACTGGACTCCAAAAGGGTCTCGGTAGCAGCCTGCAAATCCAGTGAAGCGGGTATCAGGGGCTGCAAAAGTGCCTCACTGAGGACTGGAGAACTGATGACTAGCTTAACGGAAGCATTGTCAGTAGGTTTGGACCTGTGCGGTCCTGTCTCTGTCTTTATCCTTAGGTTTTTTTCAGAAGATCTGCTGTCAGATGGCTTACAGAAGCTATATTGGAAATCGAGGGCTGTGAGCGGAAATATCTAGCTACAATAAGGGCCCGACGACGTACAGTTCTGGCGTTGAACAAAGCACAAAAGTGATAGCAAGGGGATGTCGTGGTCTGGGCCTAAGCAGGTGATGCAGTAAGAATGAAAGTCTCAATGTGGTATTTGCTTTCCACAGGCAAGACAATTGTTAACTTTTTCTGACATCGGTTAGAGCAAGAAAAAAGGATCCCCAATGGGGTACTTGATTTAGGGCACAGGGTAAGGTGAGTTGGTATGTTAACAAGCACGGAGCTGTACTGCGGTATGTGCATAAAGGAGGTCCATGATCATCAAAAGCAGGAAAGAGTTGAATATTCATCTTCTTCGGTGATCTCCCTCATGAGAACGCACCTTACATTAGTGTACCCAAAATGAATGAGTAAAGCCACATATCACATCCAGCTTATAATGTCTAAGAAACATAGTCAGCAAAGCAATTAAACTTTACACAGATGTCATCCAAGACTGCACTGCAAAAGAAAGCAGTGCGTCCTAGGTTTAGAAAGCAAGATCTTGCCACATTTTTCATAACAACGTTTTATGTGGTCAGTCAGCAATTTAGCTAGTGGCAGTTTATAAACTTTACAGCCAAGCTTTTTTTAACGGGGTAGAAGAAAAAAAAAAGCAAAGTATTTCCTAAAAGTTTTGTTTCTGTAGATATGCAAGTTGAACTATCTATGGGCATGGATGCAATATGAAATTTTCTCTACTGGAATGGTTAGGAAAAAATACATGCAGGAGAACTGAATGAGGTTTGTTTTTGTGGCTACTTCAGGCATAAAGTGATTTGTACATAAAGAAACTCTAACTTACGAAACACCAGGCAAGGAGATTGTAAGCATAAGGCTTGCAGCTCAAGCATTTTAGTTAAGTAATGGCTGCAAAAAAGATGGTTTTCCAATATAAAACTTTTGGTTATGCAGTTCAAACCATCTCACAAGGAAAAATGAACTTTTAAACTACAAAGTATAAATCGTTTGGAGGAACAAAATATTTGACATGAGCTCTGACATTAATGGTACCCTTTAGAAATGCCTTGTACATTTTTTAAGATTTTATAGCAATGACTCATACTTCAAGGAAACTGGAGAGAGCAGCAGCTAAATATGCTTTTATAGAAGAATAATGGAGTCCAGGGCAGCCACGGTGGTGCAGTGGTTAGCGTTGCCGCCCACAGCAAGAGGTTCTGCGGTTCAATTCTCGGCTGGGGTGTCTTCTGTGCGGAGTCTGTATGTCCTCCCTGTGGTCGCGTGGGTTTCCTCCGGGTGCTCCGGTTTCCTCCCACATCCCAAAGACATGCAGTAGGTGGATTGGACACTCTAAATTGGCCCTAGGTGTGAGTGTGTGCGTGCCTTCTGTGGAAGGTTGGGCACCGAGCTGGCAACTCGACACTGTAAAACTCCACTGCCAATCATGAGCAGACAGATGATCCGCTGTGGCAACCCCTAACCGGGAAAAGCCGAAAGAAGAAGAGGAGGAATAATGGAGTCCATTGTCAAATATATGAGACAGATACTCTAAAATTGACAGTGTGTGTCTTTAAGGAATCCCATCCCTTTAAAGAAGCCCAAATGGAAAAGTGAGACTGTCTCCTTGCTGTTGCATGTTTTTTTCTAATATAAGGTTTTTGAGTAGAAATGAGAATTTGAATTACCCTAATAGGGAAGGCAAGGTATCTGACTGATAATGGAACCTGGGAAGCCACACCGTTAGTCATAGAGAGAGGGAAACCTGGACGGGGCTTGCCAAAGGCATGGGATAAGTATGGTACTGAACAGCCACAGGTGGAGAATTCTGTTCAAGAGATGTGGCCTGAGCAAGGGGAACCAAACCTGTTTATGCTAAAATGGGGCTATGAGAATGACTTTGGACTTGTTCTTTCTGGCTTTCTAAACGAACTTCAGAATAATGGGAAATGGAGGAAAATGCAAAAAAAAAATCCTGGAGGTAATTTCTAGATAAGGACATCCCTGGGACATCCCCAATACCCACTCCATATGAGGCACTAAAGAAAAAAATGATTGTGGCATATTGTGCTGGTAAGGGAAGCAAAGATTTCGCAGCAAGGTTTCCCCAGTGACAGAACACACTCAGACAACAAATGAACTTGTCCATTAAAGAAGCATCTTCCCCAAGAATTGTTGACCATGCCCATTTAAACATATCCAATACTCCCAACAGTGGGGTAGGTGGAAATTTACCCTTGTTTGCCGACATGCAATACCAATGGAATGCTGTCAGTCTGAACACCTTGTGGTAAAAAGTCCTGAAAGAACCTGAACTGTGAAGGACTGACTTAAAAAACTGTCCTTTGCTGTGAATGTACACTATACAGACTCTGCCCCAAACAAATGTTCCACCCCAGGCAGAGGCATCCGTGATGACAGCCACTGATAGGGTAAGAGATTGGAATAGATTGCCAATTATTAGATTTGAAATACTCAATGATCATTTCAGGTATGTTCTGTATATCCCAGATATTGTTACTTGAAGACTCACTCAATCTGTAAGAAGGGGCCCACTGATATATGTGTCCACTGAAGAACCTTCATGCAATACCTAGTGAAGGGAACCATGTAAATTGTCACTGTCATCAGCCCCAAAGACCATTGGAAAAATATGGGCTGTGATATACTGACAACGAAAGAACTGATAAAATATTATAATGGAAGGATCATATCCTTCTGCAGCCTACACAAAAATGTGTACAAACCGCAAGCCTCAACTACTGAGAATGCTCCAACTAATACTTAGTAATATTCACTGTAATCATTAAGAAACAGATTGAGTAGAGACTCCTGAGAAGACATCAGCCTGTTCAATTAAACAGCACCCAAATGGGAAAATACTCTCATTCTTTGCAGACTCTGGTTTGCTTCAACTAAGAGCTTACTTCTGTGAGATCAAACCAAATGTCCCGAACTGGTAATGACTGATTCCCATCTGGAAATGCTGATGCTGTCTAAAGTTCTTGGTAGTTCTACCACAGAAACAGATGTCTTGGAGGTGAAAAGAACATGTCTACTGTCTTTCTGAAAGATCAGGAAAGACTGATTGCACTCTGAATATCCAGAAGGATTCTCATGAAATAAACCTATTTATGCCACTGAAATGCAAAGTGGGCCAGAAGTCCTTTGTGTTCATGAGTACCAGAAGAACCCAGAGTAATAAAGTGACCTAATTATTTCTGGTCTGCTGGAACCCCATGAGGTCCCTTTTCTGGATAAGGTTTAAAAATACCGTTCCTTCCAGTTTTTCTGATGGGGTGGGAAGTCAGCAAAAGAAAGAATATGTATGGAGATGGGTTTGGAAAGGGACTATTTAACTTCTGTATATTTTACATTATTTTTATTTGCTAACCACGGTAAAACAGATCCCAGTTGACCATTTTTAGGTTCACCTTGTCAAAGACACAGAAACAGTACAAACAGACAATGAAAGTAGTTATACAACTGACGTAATAAAAAACAATTCAGTAACAAGTCATATACTACCTGATTCTGCTAGTGGAGGGACAGAATACTCTAAACACCTCCAGAATGGAATACTAGGGCAAAGTCTTTGTTTTTCTACTGCTGTATCTCAGGAAGAGGACTGTTGTTGTTGATTGCTTCTGCATCTAAGGGGATGACCATTCTAAACGTTATCATGGTATTTTTGATTACACTGTTGTTAGCCATGTCTGAAACTGACATGATGTGAGGGGGGCATTGTAGAGTCTGAAATTTCACACCAACAGCCAAAACAACCCTAGCCTCCCTTTCCAGGTTCTCCAGGTGGGTCTTAGCACTGGATACAAAAAGGGCAGAGTCATCACAGGAGCTTTTGTAAAGGTCACCTTCTTGGTGTTCCTTGTGAAATCTGTTAACTGGTTCAGTAGTGACATCATAAGCCAATGTGGGCATCTACTACCTAGGTCAAATCCTCAACACAGATGTAAGATGGTCTTACTGTGAGGCTCAACATGAAAAAAACAGTTGCCAGTTGCAGTTTCTATTTCAGATGTTCATCAAGTAACTGATGCACATCATCTGCTAGCTTCTGCAGGAATCTAACCATACGAGTCAAATGGTTCACAGTTCTCAAAGAAAGAAAGTGGAAGACACAAACATGGTCCCCCAGATATGAATACGTCCATGGCCCTAGGTTCCTCATAAGCTGGAGAATAGCGGGGCCCTGCAGAGTTGCAGGTTTTTTTAAATGCAGTTGCAGTTACAGCAGAATCATGCTTTGGTGTCTCTGCCTAACAGTTTGAGTCCTTAGTAGATCAGAGGGTCATGTTTGGGCACGTTGAGAAAGTGCCACCATATCAGAGCGGTCCCATGCTGTCATCACTGCTAGATTCACTATTTTGCTATTGGTAGGAGCACCCAGGAATTTATTTGGTGGGTCCAAATGCATTCTGCAGAATCTTCTACAGAGATGATGTCAGGTTTGTGGGCCATTATCCCTCCACCTCGGAATTTCTAAACCTTCTTCAAAACTTGGGTAATCAGGAGAGATGAAGGGTCTGTACCATCCTTGTGCAGGAGAAACTACTGCAGACTTGACATGTTCTCTCCTGCACTTGATTCCTACTGTTCTTCAGAGGTGATGGGCTAAAGGACGATGAGGAAATAAGGATGGTTCCAGAAAGTACAAAGAGATCCTTCATGATGCTTTCAAGCCCACCACCTTCCTTTATTTTGTGAAAAACTTTATTCAAACCATGAGAGAATATAAAAGACAAACCGAGTGAGAGAAACCAATGTCATATTCATCAAAAATGCAAGCCAAACCTGTAAAATAATTAACAAGGGAAAAGACAGTTGTGCCCAAACAAGACTACTGATAAAATACAGTAATTACTTTCTAGACAGAATACAAAAGAATTGGCCAAACTTTGTTGAAGTGTCTTACGCTGCAATCTGTAATAGTCCTATGCAATGTTTTGAGGTAGCAGTCATAAGTAATTGGAAATATCAGTAAAGAAAGCTTACCAATACTTAAAAATAATAGCAATAAAAAAAGTTTGCTGATATTAACAACCAAAGTACAATCAAACCATCTGCCTTATAAATGCTAAGTATTCAAAACATCCCAAAGGCTGTGCCTGGCTCCATAGTGCAGAGAGAAAGAGGGAGGGAAGAAGGGAGGGAGGGAGTCCTGACTGTGACCTAGGCAACAGGAGTTCAATTAACAGCCCCAGCATTGGAGGAGCCAGGCAGGGAGAGGGATGCGTGAAACTACTATACAGGGGTGTGGGAGAGGTAAACTGACATTCAAAGACACACTGTGTGTTGCAATTTCTCTAGCTATGTCTGGAGAACCCACTGCTCATGTTGCATGTGGAGGCACAGACCTGCTTGGAGGAAATGCCCCTTGTGAAAGTAAGGGGACATCCTTCAGGGATGCCCATTGCATGCTTCTCCCCAGAACCTTGCTAGGTGTTATGTGGCTAAGACCAGAGAGAGAGAAAAAAAATATGGAAAAACCTTGCTCCACCCCTGAAGGCTGTCTAAAAGATGGCCCCCTTCCAGACAGCTCTCACACTACTGACGGGGAACAAATACACTGATTGTCCTGGAGTGTGGTGATGGTCAACAGACAGTGAGGGCAAAAAAAAAAAAAAAATACCACCCAATCTCTAATCTTCCCTTTTTATGAAAGGCTACTGAGAAGTGTCAATATGCTCATGGCTCCCCTTAAGCCAGGGTTTTGAACTCCCCATACTTCAGAGGCTGCTGCTGTCCCGGTTGTTGATGATCTCTTAATGGCTAGAGACCAGTGGTATTATTTTGTACTAGTCTTCCTGGATCTCTTGGCAGCATTTGATACTACTAATCATGACCTACTGATTTATGTGTTTACTGCAGTATTTCATTTATGGTACTGGACAGGTTTAAGTCGTACCTCTCTGGCCATACTCAGAAAGCCTTCTCTGGAATTAACCCCTTCTCCTCATACCCTCTTGAGTGTAGAGTACTAAAGGGTCTATTCTAGGCCCAAACTGTCAACAGTGTGTGTGTGTGTGTGTGTGTGTGTGTGTGTGTGTGTGTGTGTGTGTGTGTGTGTGTGTGTGTATCTCCAGTTGAGAGACCTCCCTAGAGGCTAAAGTTTAGCATACCATAATTATACTGATGACACTCACCTTTAACCATACCTCTCAACCTGCAAACACTGAATAGGTACAAAAGCCAATGAAAAGTAGCTATAACCAGCCAAAAATCTGGATATCTAATTAGCATAAAATGTGAATACAAAATAGCATGCACCTTATCCCGCTTTCAATAGGAATGTGGAATACTACTCAGAAACACTTTAAAAAAAAAAAGTGTGACAAAAATGATGGAACAAATACAAGCATATTCTCAAAGAAACAGTATAAAATCTGTACACATTAATGCACTATACTTTAAAATTCTACCATACAAGATCATTTATTTTTGCTTATGAAAAAGGCACGTGTGAGATATGTGACCTTTTTCTTTAAGTTGTGTGCCCTGTTTCTTTAAATGTTTGGTACCAGTAGATGTTGATCATGCAGTGTGGTTTTCCGTATAGTAGACAGCTTCAAAAAACATGGTGAATGAGATTCATAAAATTGTGTGAAGGAGTAAATCAAGCCTTAAAATAGTGACACCTTCAAAAATAGGTATACCATATGCAGAAGAAAATTAGGCCTGAAAATAGGGATGTTCCTCCAAAATAAGGACAGTTTAGAGGTCTGCCTTTACCTCTCCACATGATGCTATGTTAAGCATGCATTCCCTTGATGATCACATTGATGCCATATCTTCTTCTTCTTCTTTCGGCTTTTTCCCAGTTAGGGGTCGCCACAGCGGATCACCTTGTCCGCACATTGATTGGCAGTGGAGTTTTACAGTGTCGAGTTGCCAGCCTGGCGCCCAACCTTCCACAGAAGGCACACTCACACACACACCTAGGGCCAATTTAGAGTGTCCAATCCACCTGCAGCATGTCTTTGGGATGTGGGAGGAAACCGGAGCGCCCGGAGGAAACCCACGCGACCACAGGGAGGACATGCAGACTCTGCATAGAAGGCACCCCAGCCAAGGATCGAACCGGAGAACCTCTTGCTGTGAGGCGGCAATGCTAACCACTGCACCACCGTGGCCGCCCTCATTGATGCCATATATTCTTACTTATTACTTCTAATCAGTTGAATCATTACAACTCTAAAACTCATTCCGTGGCTGTCCATTCTACTTTTAACAATTATTTTGCCCTTCATTACCTAATAAATCATATACGATGACAATAAGCCTGCGTTTGCTGACAAAGTGCACAGCTTAAGTACAATACTGGTTTACAAGCTGATTCTCAAGGACTGTGTCTGCCATTGTTTAATCATTCTGTTTCATTTGTGCGATACTTTCAGGATAAAGTACCTTTAACCTTAAGCTGATCTCTTGGTTGTTGTTCATGCTTTGTTCTTCTTCTGGCTGGACTAGTATGATGCCCTGTATCTCTGACTTCCTAGTAGTGAGATGACCATTTGCAAATGGTGCAGATCCCAGGTGTTAGGCTATTGACTGGAGCATCCTATTACAAACATATTATGTGCACTCTGCATAGCTTTCATTGTCTCCCTATCCAGTACAGAAAAGTGCTCAAGGTCTTAGTGTTAACATGTTTGTCTGTTCACAACTTGGTAACCTTTTACCTGAAGGAGATGGTTATCCCTTATTGTCCTCCTAGGGGCTGTTGGTAGTCTCACAGGTGAACCTTGAAACATCTGGTATTTGATTAATCTTTCAGGCATCTCACTTGTGGTACTTATTTCCTGAGTTGCTTCAGAAGTACACTTCGTCAAATGGTTTGTGTAGGTCACTTAAAACATATTTATTTGAAACTATTTTCAACAGTGTTGGATAACTTTCTTTATCATAATTCTTTGTTGATATATGTTAAAGTTCTTGTTACTTTAATTGTATTTTCAGTTTCATGTTAAACTTATCACATGTATGTATTTTACTTGTTTTTATAGTACCTGGTATTTTGTGATAAAAAAACAAAAATAAGTTCATAGGTAAGTATAATGCTAGCAGCCCTTGCAGGCCATTTTAAGTTTAGACACATTCCTTTTTGCAGAGTGAATTAAACTATCCTATTTGGGGACAGAGTGGCCTTATCAATCCCATTGTCACAAATTATACATTACCCATAGTGAGAATAACTGAGACCATACTACAGATAATTCATGGGAACAAAGCATTTAGGAGCTGTCTCTATTCACAAATAGTACAGTGGCCAGTCCTAGGGTACATTTTCTGTTTCCGATCCATAGATCCAAGTTACTCTTCAATATGGATAGGGATGAGTTTTGTTTCATAAGGACAAGAAGTCTGTTCCAGAGCAGCAGTATCCTCTGTGAGATGGATCTACTTTAGTAGATCAAACTTTTACTAGTTCAAACCACATATGGCCGAGACCATATGTTCGAACTCGTAAAAGTTTGAACACCGACGTAAAACCACATAAAACCAAAAAACACAAAACTAAACGTCTATAGCACACCCCCTGCACCCCCCACCCCTCTTACTTAAATATACCAACTCCGAGATCGTACTACATTGTGGAAATGGGAAATCTTCCCTTTCCGCTCTATAGGAAGATCTCCATTCAGTCAGATTGGACTTTTACAAGTTCGAACATATGGTCTCGGCCATAAGTGGTTCGAACTTATAAACGTTCGATCTACTGAAGGGGACCCCTGTGAGATATACCTGTCCAAGCTGATCTCTTGATGTTGCAGAAGAGGTTTAGATCTCTAGACGGAGTATTTCTGATGCCATTTGACTTGCTGATGTGCAGTAAATAAAGCAGTAATGGGACTGCAGGATGCCTTGTATGCTAGACACAGGTCACCACTTAAGAGTCTGTAGGATACCAAGTACAGTGACAGGGCTTTGAACTGGTCCATGTAGGACATACTGTTTAGGCCTTGTATCTTTCTAGTAAGATATCTCTGTGGGTGTTCTAGATTCTGCCTGTCTCTGGACAGATATATGCCAAAATGGGACATTATACTCAATTAGTGGCCTAATGAGGGTTGAGTAAAGGGGAACACTGAGATCCTTAGATCCAGACACAAAACCTTTGCTTATAAGTTGTGCAATATTGAAGGACTTTCTTATGACAATGGAAATATACTGGTCAAAAGTTAAGTTGTTTTCCACATAACTTCCCAAATCCTGACCAACTGGCTCAACTCTTAGGGACTTACTGTCAATATGGTAGTTCCCTAGAGTCGATGCCCTCCTAAAGGATATGATAATGCATTTTTTGACATTTAGTTTCAGTCCATGATTTTGAAGTTGATCCCAACTTTCTGTGAACCAATACTTGCCACCACAGGACTAGTGTGATGAGGTAGGCTGGTAAGGAAAACCAGGAAGATCTAGCAGAAGACAGGACTGGAAAGAATAAACTATCCAACTTAAAACTAGAGTGGGTGGAGGAAGCAGCCATCATTTTCTGGGCTCAAATCAGGGACTCCATAAATTAAAAGCTAGGTACTCACTATAATTAGGCATCTGTGTTGTCCATTTTCATTTTTCCTCAACCTATGGGTTTGGATCCGACTTGGTTACACACTACAGACTTTGTATACAGTTCTCGAGCTCCTCCCTCTACCCATAATGCACTATTCTATCCCAATTACCTCAGATCAAATTTGTTGCCATATAACCTTATAGCTAAAGAGAGATAGGTATAGATGACAGAGAAAGGAAGGGCTCAAACACTGAGCTATAGGTTCCAAATACAATCTAATAGTCACTCCAGAAAAGATGGATGGGAGGGAAGTTGAAGAAGAATGAAAATGGACAACACAGATGCATAGTTATGGTGACTACATAATTTATAAATAAAGAAGTTATGTACTCACCATAACATTCCATGTGTGTTGTACATCTCGCCTTCATTCTGTACTAGATGGGTTCGAAACCGATCGGTTCTGACTCTGCCTATACAAAAACTCGAGGACTTCCACCGGCTAGTGGCTGTAGCCTTATCCAATCATGCTTAGGAAAGACTACTCACATCTTGCTTGCAGATATTTACCACTAGAGAGAGGAAGCATTTACATATGTAACAGATCAATGAAGAGACTCAGAGAACTTGATAGTCACAACCGCTCGGTCCTCCAAAAGCGGAAGGCTGGAGGATGGAGAGTGGGACGTATGAATGATGGCAAGATGTACAACACACATGGAAAGTTAAGGTGAATACATAACTTGTGTTGTTGTCCTATCTCGCCTTCATTCTGTACTGGTTGGGACAGCGTCCTTAGCACCATCTTTCTTGGGTGGCTCAAGGGAGAATATTCTTCAGAACAGTAGACCCAAAGGAGACCCTGTTCCTGGAGGCCAAATCCACTTTGTAATGAGTGATAAAGGTAAGAGGCTTTACCCATGTTGCTGCGGCACAAAACGTAACCACAGGTAGCCTCGTCTGAAAGGCAGATGAAGTTGCTATAGCCTTTGTAGAATGACCTTTTACCTTTGAGGAAGTTCTCTGTTTTGAGATTTGTAAGTGAAGGTAATGCAATCTGTAAGCCATTTTGAAAGTGTGACCTTTGATATGGAGGCACCCATTTTTTTTTGTCTGAAAAAGATACAAATAACTGGTCCAATTTCTATCTGGGTAGAATGTAATTGTTTATGTACATCCAGCTGGTGTAGTTTATACTCTGCCCTGTTGCCATAGTTGGAGAAAAAAATCTGGTAAGTCTCTGGATTGATTCAGATTAGATTCTGAGCACACTTTGGGTAGGAAGGATGGGTTTGTTCCCAGAGATGCTCTATCCTTATGGAAAATCATGTAGGGGGGGTCTTACTGATATCACTTATAGTTCTGATACCCTTCTAGCAGACGTGATGGCTAGCAAAAGGTTTGTCTTCTTTGGGTCATAGGATGATGCAGGTTCAAACTAGATAAAACAAAATTTAGGTCCCATGGCGCTGGAGGGTCTTTGATGGGAGGCCTGAGTAAAAAGGTACATTTCAAGAAAGTTTTGCAAAGTCTGTGGGACATTATTTTTAGTCCCATTTCTCCTATATGGTAATTGGATATAGCCTCTAGTTGAACTCGAATTGTAGCTGCAGCTCCACCCTCATTAAAACGCTTTGCCAAGAAATCTAATACAAACGTTATAGGAGCAGTAAAATGGTCAATGTGATTATTGAAGGCCCAATGGGAAAATCTTTTCCACTTGCTTGAGTATAATTTCCTGGTTGAAGCCTTATGAGATGAAATCAAGATAGGTTTCACCTCAGGGGACATGTCAGGAAGCCTGGCTATGTGTGGAACTGGAGCAGCCAAGCTGTCAACTTGAGGGTTTGAATCGATGGATGGCGCTTCCCTGAGGAATGAGTCAGGAGGTCTGGAACTGGGTCCAGAATCCATGGCTCTTCCTGGAGATGAAGCCAAAGAAAGGGGAACCATATTTGATGAGACCAGTATGAGGCGAGTAGTATCAAACTCCTTCCCAACAAGCTGGTTTTCTGAAGAGACTAACCTTCACTCCACCTTAAAAAATAAACTAGATGTTTACTACAATAAAATAGTGAAGTTTGCATCAAACTTACCAAACCGTTCACACCACTGCCCAGCACTGAAGCACCTACACAGGCTCAGACTACATAATTACCTTACCTACTTTCATCTGCTTAGCACTCACAAAATTATACATAAAACCCATCACCTGACCATCACTACTTCCCACCTAGGAATCTTTGCTCACAGAACAAATATCTCCTGACCAGGACCAAGTCTCATAACAGTGCAGGCGATTTACTTTATCAAACCTTTGTTGAATAAGCAATGGCGCTCCATCTCACGCACCCTAAAAGATTACAACATTATCACACATTGCAAGCACAACCTAAAATAGCACCTAACTTCCTCATAGCTATGGTCATGCTCCCATCCTGAATAAACTCACCTTTATTTCTGTTTCACTTCCATTGCCAGTCTCTCTATCACACTGACATTTTCACCTTTTTTATCCCTGTTTCTTTCTCTTTCACCCGACTACTGTTCTTCCAACTAGTCTATATCCTTAATTCTCTCCTACTAATATCCCCTCCTTACTCACCTCATCTCTTACCTATCTACATTTATCTCAACATCTCACTATCAAAACTTTTTCTACTTTTGTTTTTCTTGCTTATTTCTGTTCATACCGTCCAACTCCTCTGTTCCTACTTTAGTGATATCCTGCCTCATTAATGTCAATATACATATACCGAACCAATGTGAATTATCATTGTTCTAGCTATTACATGATAACATCTTTGATTTATGTAAAAAAATATAACTTCTAAAGTATATGGTAAATGTATTTACTATTTGTCTCAATACTACCTGCAAAGCCATGCTTAAAATGTTTAAGTTTTATTGTTTGTTGTAAATATATATTTTATGTGGAGTTTTTCTCCATGGACCTCCACTGAAAATAGGACTTATGTCCAACTGGACTTTCCTTGTAAACTAAAGAGAATAACTAAATAAATAAATTTACATACCATTACTGACCCACTGCACACTAACTCACCAAGGAAAGGCTTACTATTCTGTACAGAGACCCCCCCCCCCCCACCGAAAAAAAAACAAAAAAACAATGAAACAAAAATAAATAAAAAATAAGCCTCTTTCTAATCCTAACCTTGACTAACAGAGCCAAATAAAGTCAGGAACTTGCCTCTCTCCATGTATGTCAAGCAGCTCCATTGCAATCCACTGTGGGATCCAGAAGAAAAAAAAATCAGCAAAACAGGCAGCTCTACGCTCCAGTAACTGTGGCACAAAAAAACAAACCAAAAAAAAAAAAAAAAACAAAACAAAAGGAAGGCAGATAAACTCAACCTCCCAGACAGCCCAGCAGCAGTGCCACTGACATCCCAACAATGCACAATAAACCATAGGCCTGAGGGTTAATTTTGAATTACAGATCTTTCTGTGAATTGAGCAAAGGTCTGGATTGGTAGCATTCAGCAATATAGAGTACTCCAGGCTACAGATGGCCCCCATCCATCTTGTTTCCTAGTTTTTCGATCCAAGTCTCTTACTCAAGTGCTTTCCTTGTATCCTTTATGCTCTTCACTAAGAATGTTGGCAGTATATGGAGAAGAAAAACTCAAAAACTTTTCCAGGAAACAAAGCTTGTTCTGTTCCAAAAACAAAAAAGTAAACTGAATAATCACTCTCTGAATCTAATGGTGTGAAAAGTCTTCTGACATTACTAGTGGCTGTGTTTAGAGTCTTGTAGTGATTGGCCAATTTCTTTCTCAGCTCATTGGATCACTTTGCCTTGAAAATCATTTCCTGATTGGCAAATATACCTCAGTGCTGATTGGCTATATTAGTGGTATTTGAGCCAATCAAAAAATCTGAAGTGGAGCCACCACTTTTAATTCGGAATAGAGTAAAAGCACCCTGGAGATCTTTTAAATGTGGAGAGTTCTGCACAATCCAGAGCACTTGACTACTAAGAAGGCAGCTAGCCAATATATAAGCTCTGTGTGACTGATTGTGTTGAAGGCTTTGGACAGATCCAAAAACAGACCTATCAGAACTTGTTCATTATTTAGTTCACTCTAATAAAGCTAACTACTGTTAACTGGGCAGTGCTTACCTAGAAGTGCTTTTTAAAACTATGAAGGGAGTTGCACTGAATATTGTGAGATAGAATTTAATTTTTCTGTTGCTTATGCAGAGTGCATTTCAGTATGTTTTCATCTGAGATTAAGATGGTATTAGACCTATAAATGTGAAGATCAAGTCCTTGTGAAAAGGTATGATATATAAGGTCTTCTCAGATACTTCAGTTTATTAGGATTGCTGCTGAAATGGTGAATATGAAGTCAGTTTTATGATTTCTCTGATGTATAAAGCCATGTCCAACCCAGAATTAATGGACATGCTTCACCTCAGGAAATCTAAATTCCTTAGAGCTACATGCTCCAGGGACCTGAACCTCAGCACAGAAATAAATAGGACATGCTGGAGGGACAGATTCATATCCCAGAGGCTCCCCTCACTCTGGAACAAAATCCCAATTCATGTCAGGCAGAGCCCCTCACTGACCCTCTTCAAGAGAAATCTTGACGAATGGATGGGAGATCGTAAGTTTACCCCTGGGATCTCTTCTGTGTCGCTGCTTGACAAAGGTACAGTAAACAAACCTTAAAAGGGCTACCTTCTGTGACCTACTATACAAAGGCACAGTCAACTAATCTAAAAGGGTGGCGAAAGCCAAACATACTCTGGCTAGGCTTATAAATGCCCTAGGGCAGATAGCCTAGTATCAACCTATGAACCTATGAACTTTGGGAATCAAAGGAAAGGGGGGGGAGGCATAGAGGAAACCCGGGGCCAATCGTGCATGAGCGCATTCCTTGGTGACTCTCCCGTGGGGAGGGGAGGGTCAGGGCAAAGTAGCTGCTGCACTTGGCATTCATGGATGTGGCAAAAAATCACTGCAAGGTTAGCCCCACTTTCAGAAAATCTTTTCTGCTACTTCCCGTTTTAGGGACCACTCGTGAAGCATCAGAATAGCTCTGCTGAGTTTGTCTACTATCAAGCTGTATTTCCTCGGGATATGTGTTGTCAGAAAGCGTTTGGAAGAGACTGCCCACTGCCATGCTCTTTTGGCCTCTCGAAACAGGGAGTAAGACTTGGTTCTTCCTTGTTTAAGTACCAAACAACTGACATGTTGTCTGTCTGTATAGCATTCATTCCTAGTGGTAGGGAGTCTTGGAATGCTTGCAATGCTAGAAGCACCGCTTTCATCACTAGGACACTGATATGCAAGTGGGTCTCATGATCCTGCCAAGTGCCCTGGACTGTCTTTCCTAGATAATGCCCCCCCCCCACCCTATCTGGGAAGCATCCATGGTCACTGTGGCTAATGGTTGTGGAAAAACAAATGGTCGGCCTAGGATTACCTGAGTGGAATAAAGTCACCAACGAAGGTCTTTCTTGCAGGATTCTGTGATAATCTGGTGAGACATGGGTAGCTCCTGCATGGACCACTATGTGAACAGCAGCCACTGCAAAATTCTCATGTGCAGGCATGCTAATGGTATAGCAAGGTTTCTGCTGCTGCCATGGTACCCAAAACTTTCAGGACAGTCCTTGCTTGCACTTTTTTCTTGGATAATAGAATTTTAACTTGATGTAGTATTTGAACTCTTTCGGGGGGGGCGCTTGGCTAACATTTGCTTTGTATCTAGGTCTGCTCCTATAACGACAATATGCTGACATGGCAACAAGGCAGACTTTTCATAATTTATACTGATCCTTAGGTGACAGCAAAGCTGTATGGTGGTGTCTCTTGCTCATGTTAGTAGATGCCTGGTGGTGGCAGTTAGGAGCCAGTCATCTAGGTATGGAAACACTCAGAATTCTAGGCACCTCAAGTGAGCCGTGACTGCTGCCATGCATTTGAACACTCTGGGGGCTGAGGTGAGACCAAAGGGCAGAACTTGAAACTGGTAGTGACCGTCTCCCAGCTGAAAGCGCAAATGGCTCCTGGATCGCCTGTCCATTTTGATATGGTAGTACGCATCCTGGAGGTCTATCGAGCACATCCAATCATCTTTCCCCAGGAAGGGAAGTATCGACCGCAGTGTCAACATCTGGAACTTTGATTTCTTCACGGACTTGTTTAGTCTCATGAGATGCAAAATGGGTCTCCAGTGCCCTATCTTTTTTGAAACTAAAAAGAACCTTGAGTAAGTTCCAGATCCAATTTGGTCTGTGGGGACAGCTTGAATGACTCTTTTGCCTAGCAACTTTTGTATTTCTAGAGCTGTGTGATCCTTTTGACTGGGTGGAACATCTAGGATTAATTTTTGTTTTTAAGGGGAAAAAAGAAAAGAGAATGCAATGGCCTCTAGATAAGATCATTTGCACCCATTTGTCTTTTGTTAATTCTAGCCAGGCGCTTGGGTACAAAGATATGCGACCCCCGACTGCCTCCAGAGATAGACAGAAGGGCTTATCAAGGAAGGAGTCCCTATCACCCTGGTTCTGCGGATCCTCTCTGCCGTGTAGTCAGCATCTTCCATTGTTACTTCCCCCTCTGCCCCTGGGGGAAGAATCACCATGTGTGCCCTGGAAAGCTCTCTGGGATTTTCAAAACCACATTTTTCCCCCCTTCTGACCTTTGGGGTAAGGTCTGGTAGGTAGGGAGAACCTGACTCCAACAGCAGAGAGCATCTTTCCTTCCTGTTCACATCTAGTTAGTGTGCCTAACTTTTGGCCCAAACAAGGATGAACCGTAAAAAGGGGCGTTAATAAAGAAAGATTTAAAGGGCTCCACGAAATCACATAAGCGCATCCAGGAATGTCTCCTTAAGGAAATTCCTGTACCCGCTGCCCTACTCACTCCATCAGCTGGATAAGAAATGAGCCTCATGGAGGAGTTTACTACTGAATTTAAGGTGGAGAGCTGAGAGGAAACCTCGTCCGAAACCCCCGCAGCTACAGAACCTTGGAGGGTATCTACTAGCTCTTTCAGGAAATCTCTCTGAAGCCTAGTAAAATGGGTCAGGTAGTTCAGTGACCTGAGAGCAAATGACTCTAAAGAAAAGATGCGCTTTCCATATCTGTCCATCGTATGAGACTCCTTGTTTGGCAGATGGACAGATGAGGATGTTTCTGAAAGCTCCTTCTTGGTGGCTGCCGCCACCACCACCATAGCATCTACTGGGACATCCTTGCTAAGGAACTGCTTGTCCGAAGGTGCAGTAATGAACTTATTTGGTCTCCTAGGAACAGGTTCTACTGAGTGTGGAAACTCCCATGCCTTCCTCCGCATCAGCTCGAAGGCCCCTGGCCCTGATCTGAAGAAGCCTTTGACTCCGAAAAACCAGAAGGCGTCACCGGAACCAAGGCGGTGGGGGCTCGAAGCTCGAAATAGGAACCAAGCTCACCCATGCTGATCCCCTGATAGGCAAGTTCGGATCAGACAGCTGTCCGATCCGACTCCCCTCTTAGGACCCGAGTGGAGAACAATGGCTCCTAGACGCCTCAAATTCCGATGGAACCGAGGTAGTCGGAGTGGTAGTCAGGCCCAAAGATCCTGGTGCAGGTCTCGGCACTGATGGTTCCATTTCAATCGTATCCAGGCATTCTGGCTCCAAAATCCCAGATCGGGTTGGATGAGGAATCAATGAAGGGGAGGTAGTCTTTGTCAGCTCCGAATCCCTCTGGGTTGGAGTCGACAGTAACTTGGCCAGCACCGATGCCTGTAAAAGTCTCCTCACCACATGATCCACATCATCGTCAGAGATTGAGAATAGGGGGTAGGAGATCTCACTGATTGCAGCAAAGGAGAGCAAAGAGTTGGGGAGACCAGTTCCAGAACTGGGGACCAGATCCAAATTTTATACTCCTTCGGCCCCAAAGTCACAGTAGGAGCTGAGGAGGAAGATTTTTCGGGCCCGAAGCCTTCAGGTCTGAGGATGAACCTTTTGCTACATGTTTGGTCAGTTCTGAATGAGGCAAAGAGGTAGATGCTCTCTTTCCCGACTTCTCAGACCTGGAAGACAGGGATTTTGTGATTTGGACGTACTCTGAGTCTCGTCTATGGCCTCTGTGAAAGGAGTCTTTAGTAATCCTCTTAATATAAGTTTGTTTTTTTCTTTCCAGTAAAACTCTGGAAGTAAAAGCATGACAAAAAGCATATGACCCCTGAAGGTGGACTGCACTTAAACAATAAACACAACTAGTATGGCCATCTGTCAGCAACATTTTCTGGCTACATTTATCACATTTCTTAAAACCAGAAAGTTTTGATTTTTTTGGATCCTTGGACATTGTGATCTAATAGCACTTCCACCAACAATCAAACAGTGAAACAACACTAGTAGAGAAAAACTTTATTTTTTCAATAAACACAACAGCAAACCAAAGTTTTTAATATGAAAAACAGAGACAAGGAGGGGCAGTTCTCTATGAACTTGCCTGTACTAGAAAGGGATAAATACAAAAAGGGAAGGAAGGCCCTCTAAGTTAAATGGGCCAACAGTAGCCCTCTAACTTATTAAACAAACTAAAAGAAAAAAAAAAGTCAACATAAAATATCAAAACTTTTCACAAGCTTGGATAATTTGAGAAAGGATAGTGGGGAAAGGAAGGTTAGAAAAACAATGCAAAGGCCTAGAGGTAGAAATGACGGCCACAGTAAACAGCCAACAATAAGGCAAACTGACAATGTAACTGAGTTAGAATTAAGCTACTAACACTCAAACGCTTTTCAACACAGTAAAGAGAACATTTTTTAACAATTTTAAACAATTAATTATTTTATTTATTATTATTTCATTTTCCATTTGTTAACCGGGGGTGTCTGACTGAGTCAAAAAGGCCTTTTTTCAGCAGAGGCCTGGGGAGAAAAGCTCCATAATTAGAAAATTAGTTCCACTTAGCCACAGCCTGAATTGGAAGCACCTGATCTTGTTTAGTGGCAAACAAGATCTGGGCAATCTTCCCTAAGCATGATGGGATAGGGCTACAGCCATGAGCCGGTGGAAGTCCTCGAGCTTTTTTATAGGCCGAGTTAGAACCGATATCGGTTCTGAACCCAACCAGTACAGAATGAAGGAGAGATAGGACAACAACACATCTGATATTGTCCTTTTAATTTTTACTCAACCCCAGGGACAGAGTTCCCAGCTACGGTGGCCCTCATGGAAGAGTATTCAGGAGTACCAATGAAACAAAGGCTTCTCTGTTTCTAGAAATTATATCCAATTTGTAATGAGAGACAAAGGTGTGAGCATTGGACCATGTGCTGCAGCTCATATATCATCAAGGGATGTTTTTGACCAAAAAGCAGATGAAACAGTCATGGATCTGGTTGAATGAGCCCTGGGAGGTTTGGGTAACGTCATGCCTTTTTTGAGAATAGATCCAAGAAATACAATCTGTAATCCATTTAGCTAGAGTGGCTTTAGAAACTGGGCAACCCAGCTTTTTTGGTGAAAATGAGACAAAAAAGCTGCTCTGATTTTCTAATTAGATCAGATCTGTGAAGATAAAAACATAATTGCCTGTGTACATCAAGGAGATGAAGCATGTGCTCTCCTTTACTTGAAGAATTTGGAAAGAGGACTGGTAAATGAATGGACTGATTACATTATCTTCAAAAAAACACTTTGGGTACAAAAATAAGGGCTTGTCTGTATGGTAACCCTATCTTTATGAAAAATGATGTAAGGTTTTTTTTGAGGAAAGAGAATGGAGTTCAGATATTCTCTTTGCAGAAGTAATGGCTATAAAAGAAAATTGTTTTCCGTGAAATAAATTTTAAATCAGTCTGAGTTGAAGGTTCAAAAAGTTTCTGAGTTAGACCTTGTAGCACAAGTGTTAGATCCCAAGGTGAGGAAATATACTTTATTGGTGGTCTTAGAAGAAAAATAACATTCAGAAAGGCTTTGCATAATTTAGATGAAGCCAATGAATAATTATTGTCTCCTGTGTGAAAATAAGAAATTTCTGCCAATTGAGATTTAGTCATAGAGAAACTTGCTTCTTCTTTAAAAATAATCAATCACTAAAAACTGAAGTACTGCAGAAACTGGAGCAGAGAAAGGGTCAAGTTCATTATTCAAAGCCCAAAGGGAGACTCTTTTCCACTTGCTCTTGTATACGTTTTTAGCAGATTCTTTTTGTGAAGCCAAAATAATAGCACATACAGGAGAAGAAAGCCTGGGCTGTCTAACCATTAATGAGTGTGGAGAAATCATGGGGTTAGTTTGAGGGCCATTATGTTCTGATGTTGTATCCCTGATGGGTGAGAGAGGAAATTCTAAGTTGACTCCAGTGTTTGTGGAGGAAAACGAAGGTGACTACAGGAAGGGGAACCATACTTGCAGAGGCCAGAAAAGGGAAATTAGGATTACTGAGCTCTTCATTCGTCTTGCTTTCTGCAGGAATTTGGGAATCAAAGGGAAGGGGGAGGGATAAGCATAAAGAAGGCTCTTGGAAGGCTTCTTTGCCGAGGCACTAAGTGTGTTTATTAAACAGTTTTATCAGTGGCTGATCTGTTAGTGGTATTTTATATAATTCATTTTTATATTTATTGTTTGTGGTTTTGGTGATAAGCATAAAGAAGACCTATCTGGAGCATTTCTACCCGCTGAAAATTGGCTTTATTCCAAAATGGACTTTCCCAGTAAACAAATGTTAAATAAATAAATAAGACCCGAGGGCCAAATGTGGACTGAAGCATCTCTCAGTGATTTCCCCCTGAGGGGGGATAAGTGGAAAGTGACTGCTGCACTTGTTGTGGGGTGTCGCAAAGAGGTCACAGCAAAGTTGGCCCCAATGACAAAAGATCTTTTCTGCCACAGACTGACAGAGACCACTCGTGAGGCATCAGAATGGACCAGCTTAGTTTGTCCACTAGTACACTGGCTTTCCCCAGAATGTGAGTCGCTGAAGAAATTGTCCATTCCCAGACTCTCTGCTGAGGGGCTAAGATCAAGTTCCTCCTTATTTGTTGATCTACCAGACTACAAACATGCTTATCAATCTGAAATGCAATAGTCCCCTAGAGGGGAGAGCATACTGAAATGCCTGCCACGAAAGTAGGACTGCTCTAATTTCTAGTACAGTGATATGCAGATTGGTCTCTTGGGGGATCCACACGCCTTGGACTGTTCTTCCCAAGAAATCCCCCTCTCCCACCCCAGATGAGAAGCGTCCATGGTCACTGTAGCCTTGGGGGCAGTAGAACAAAGAGCTAGTCTAGATGAATATCGCCAATTTGGATCCATCAGTGAATGTGTCATTTGCAAATCGGAGTAAGCTCGACTGGAAAGGATAAGGTTTGATGAACAATGGACCACTCAACAACTAGAGTCCACTAAAGAACACACAAAAAAAACTCAAAGGAATTAATACAATAGCTGCTGCCATGGGACCTAGTTCTTGAAGCACTGATCTTGCTGAAGGATATGGGTGGGAAAGAAGTAGACGAACCTGACTTCAGATATTGTTAATGCGATGGGGTGGTAGTGATGCTACCTGTGCTGTCATACTCAAAAGTGTACCAATGAACTCCAGGTTCTGGACTGGTATTAAGTTTAACTTGGCATAGTTTATTGTTATAACTGAAGACTTGAATGTCTGAAGTAAGTAGGCCCTGGCATGTAGAAGGAGATAGTTGGAGGGGGCGGTGAGCAGTCAGTCATCTAGGTATGGAAATGCTTGGAAACCTTTTAGTCTCAAGTCAGCTGCCATCACTGCCATACATTTGGTAAACATCCAGGGGCCTGCGGTGAGTCCAAAGGGCAGGGCTCTGAATTTGTCCTTATCAAGAAAAGGGAGGATGGACTGCATCATAACCATTCAAAACCTTGACTTCTTCACGTACTGATTCAAATTGCTTAGATCCAAAATTGGTCATAAGTCCCCTGTTTTCTTGGGCACATTAACAGAAGTACGAGTAAGTCCTGAATCCTATCTGGTCTGGTGGAACCCTTTGGATGACTTTTTTTTCTAGCAGCTTTTGGATTTCTTATGCTGCTGCTTTCATTTCCCTTGGTGGAACATCAGGAAGCTTCTTTCTTTTGGAGATATGGCATAGAAAAAAGGTATGTAATAATCTCTGGATATTATTCTTAGCACCCATGAATCTTGTGTTACATTTGCCCAGGCATCTGGGTGCAAGGACAACTGTTTTCCAACTGCCTTCAGAGATGGACAGTTAGGCAGCACTTCAGGAGCAATGAAGCGTCTGTCAGGAAAAGAATCATGGAACCCATGATTCTGCACAACTCCTCTGCCTCTAGGGCAATATATTCCATTAGAATTTCGTCCTCTGTCTCCAGAGGAATTATCACCCTGTGGGTCTTGGAAAGGTCCCTGAGACTTTTTATTTTATTTTACATTTGTTTACTGGGAAAGTCAAGCTGGACATGGGTCCTTTTTGAGTGAAGGCCCGGGAAGAAAACTTCCAAGTCATAAAGTAACATAGGAAGGTAAAAAGTAATGTCTTTCGGCTTTTCCTGGTTAGGGGTCACCACAGCGGAACTCCGGTCCGCTAATGATTGGCAATGGATTTTTACGGTGCAGAGTTGCCAGCCTGACGCCCAACTTTCAAAGAAGGCACACCTATTCACGCACGCACCTACATGCATGTCTTTAAACATCACTCTATCGTGGGAAGGACATGCAGACTCCACACAGAAGGTGCTCCAGCCAAGAATCGAACGGGAGAACCTCTTGCTGTGAGACGACAATGCTAACTGCTGTATCATCGTGTATATCATATCAATAAAAACAGTGGGACACAATACAATTGTACATATAACACACCCAGAAAAACTGCGGTTACATTTAAAGTACTGCAAATTAAACACTCACAATATCTAAATATGCAAAGACATCTAGTTTGGCAATTGAAGTAATAAACATAACTATCAACAAGAGAGAACGAGAAAGTACAGTTTTGTACCTACCATAAATGTAGATGTTTGAGTGCTAATACAGCTGCAGTAATCACAGATGGGTTTTCTGCCATCAGGCGGTCCCTCGGTCGGCCGAATTCCAAAGTCTTGGTCCAGTGTCGGTTGTCGTCGCTTTCTCTTCTGACGTCAGTGAGGCCAGAGTATATAAGACACAGCCGACGCCATGTTCTTCAGTCTTTCTTGCCCCAGATGTCAGGTGCCCCCAGAAGGAAGGCAATACATAAATTATGCTTATATGTATATACAAGCAATGCAATATAATCCAAAATCAGTGGTTGCAAGCAAATAAAACATAGCAGGATAACCCAGTCAAGTTGTATAAAGAGGTTGTTAGGCCCCATGCCTTTACCAAGTGGGGAAGGAGGGAGGGAAACCTGTACTGCAGCTGTATTAGCACTCGAACATCTACATTTATGGTAGGTACAAAACTGTACTATGTTCATCGTGCATACAGCTGCAGTAATCACAGATGGGTAGAGTCCCAAAGCTACACACAGGGTGGTTGGTACTAGGAGGAACTGGGTTGAGCCAGAATGCCCTGCAAAACAGCAGTGGCAAAGCCTGCTCTTGTTCTGGAATATAAAAGCAGGTGGTAGTGTTTTGTGAAGGTATGTACAGAGCTCCAAGTGGCTGCCTCCAAAATATCTTTGGTAGGAACTCCTCTGAGGAAGGCTGTAGAGGTAGCTGTGGCCCTGGTGGAGTGAGATCTGATACCTGTAGGAACAGATTTTCCATGATAGGAATAACAAAACCATATGCAGTGGCCTATCCACTTTGAAATAGTCTGCTTGGAAACTGGCTTCCCTTGAGCCCCTACAGCATAGGACACAAAGAGTTGTTCTGATTTCCTGAGGGACTTTGTTCTGTCCAAATAGTAATGTAGCTGCCTATGGAGATGTCTAAAGAATGTAGCAGCCTTTCCCCTTTGTTTTGAGGATTGGGGTAAAAGGTAGGAAGGTGTATGGCTTGATTTAAAGCTACCCTGGATACCACTTTAGGCATAAATGATTGATGGGTTGGTACGAAGGGAAACCCTGTCCTGATGGAAAATGAGAAAGGGCTGCACCGCCATGAGGGCCTGCAGTTCCGAAACTCTCCGAGCTGAAGTGATAGCCAGAAGGAAGGCAGTTTTCCAGGACAAATATTGTAAATCTGTTGAGGCAGCTGGTTCAAAAGGAGGCAATGTTCATTTTTCTAGTATGTAATTAAGATCCCAGGCTGGTATTGGTTGTTTCCTTGGTGGTCTTATATTCTTAGCCCCTCTGAGGAACTGTCGTAAGAGTGGGTGAGAAAATAAAGGAGGATCCGTGTTGAATTCTGCAGAAATGGCTGAGGCATGGATTTTTATGGAAGAAAATGAAAGTCCACTGTTCAGCAGCTCAGCTAGATACTGTAATATCTGAGGCAAGTTCAGTTTTCTAGGGTCCTGGCCTTTTTTCTCATTCCAAGAACAAAACCGCTTCCATTTTGCGGAGTAAGCTTTTCTAGTAGATGGCCTTCTGGCCTCCAAAATGACATCCTGCACCTCCTTGGAGAGTATTGTCTGTTGTGGTGTTAAGGAATTTTCCATGCAGCGAGATTGAGTGTTTTCAGCTGACTGTGAAGAGTTTTGTAGCTGTGCTGAGTCAGCAGAAGAGGCATTAGAGGCAGGGACCAGGGCGGAGTATGTGTTAGGCTCCTCAGGAGTGGGTACCAGTGTTGCCTTGGCCAATCTGGAGCAATCAGTATCATCTTCGGTCTGTCTGCTCTTGCTTTCAAAAGCACCTTGGGCAGAAGAGGCATAGGTGGGAATGCGTAAACTGTCCATGCTGTCCAACTGAATGAAAGGGCGTCCACTCTCCAGGCCTTTGGATGAAAGGTCCTCGAACAAAACTTTTCCAATTGATGATTCCTGTGGGAGGCAAAAAGATCTATGTCTGGCCTCCCCCACGCTTGGCTTATTTCTGTAAACACCTGAGGATGTAACTTCCATTCGTGTGGATCTGTCATATTTCTGCTTAGATCGTCTGCCAGTGTGTTTTCCAATCCTGGCAAGTACTGTGCTTGAAGTTCGATTTGCCATTCCAGAGCCAAGTTCCAAAGAGACATGGCTAGTCTGCACAAGGGGTATGAATGTGTTCCTCCCTGTTTGTTTATGTACCACATTACTGTGGTGTTGTCTGTTCTTATCAGTAATTGAACTGGATGCAGGAAGTCCTTGAAAGCTGTAATTGCATTTATTACTGCTAGCATTTCTTTTTGATTGATGTGAAGGTGCTTTTCCTTTTGGGACCATTTGCCCTGAATGCACCTATCCGTCAGGTGCACCCCCCAGGCGTAATCTGAGGCGTCTGTTGTGATGACTTGCTTTGCTTGAGGCTTGCAGAATGGGAGGCCTGTGTTTGCTTGACATGCTTGGGCCCACCATAGAAATTCCTTTTGCAAACATGGAATTATTGGTATTATTGTTTCCAAACCGTGACTGTGTTGAGACCATAGGTTTTTTAGGTACCACTGAAGTTTCCTCATATGCAGCTTTGCACATGGGATTAAAAGAATGCAAGATGCCATGAATCCCAGAGCCTGCAGGATTTTCCTTGCAGTAAGCCTGGTACTTTTTGCTAGTATTTTGAAGTACTGAGATAGTTGCCCCTGTTTTTCTGGAGTAAGGTAGGCCATCTGGGTGTTTGTGTCCAAGTTGGCACCCAGGAAAGTTATTTTCTGAGATGGTGTTAGCCTTGATTTCTCTTTGTTGATTGTGTATCCCAGAGAAAGCAGTAACCGTGTCACATATGCCAGATGTTCCAGAAGTATGTGCTTGCTGTCCGCTTGGATCAGGCAGTCGTCCAGATAAGGGTAAATTTGTATCCCTTGAAGTCTGCAGTAGGCAATCACTGATGCCAGGCACTTTGTGAATACTCTGGGCGCAGTAGATAAGCCAAAGGGCAATGCAGAGAATTGATAGTGGATTGAACCTGCAAGAAATCTGAGGTATCTTCTGCTGCTTTGTCTGATTGGGACATGCAGGTATGCCTCCTTGAGGTCCAATGTTACCAGCCAAAACTCCTTGCCCAGCATGGGAAGAAGCTGCTGTAATGTGAGCATCTTGAATTTTGGTACGAGTAGAAATGTGTTCAGGATGGATAAGTCCAAAATGGGTCTCCAGTCGGTTCCTTTCCTTGGTACCAGAAAAAGTCTTGAATAAAAACCTTGACCTTGTTCGTAAGTAGGTATCTCTTGAATAGCTCTCATGCTTATGAGCTTTGAAATTTGCAGTTGTGCCTCTGTCCTTTAATTTTGTGGCAGGTTTGGCATGCCTCTCATTTTTGGAAGAGTGTGAATTTGAAATTTGTAGTCTCTGTTTATAATGTCCAGGATCCATTTGTCTGTTGTGACAATATGCCAATTGCTTGCAAATAATGCTAGCTTTCCTCCCAAAGGTGCTGCCAGCTGAGACATGCTTGGCATGGAAATGAGGGAGTCATTGGGTTTGCTTCCTGTATTATTGTGCACTGTCTTCGCCACCTCTTGATGCTGGAGTTTGCCATTGTCGGCCTCTATATGATCCTTGTGATTGCCCTCTGCCCCTTGTGCGTCTGTATCTACCTCTTTGGGGCTTGTCAGTGGCTGGAAAGGACCAGTTTTTTGAAGGCCAATTTCTGCTAAAACGTGGTGGTTGGACCTGTAAAAAAGCTTTGACAGTTTGCATAGATTTGGCTTTTTCTTCCATTTTCCGTAGTATCTCCTCAGCATTAGTACCAAACAGCACATCCTTTTGTAAAGGACCATCTAGAAGTTTAGCTTTCACATGATCAGGCAAATTTTGTTCCCTAAGCCAGGCATGTCTGCGAATGACTGATCCTGTAGCAGCCGCTCTACTTGAGGCCTCTAGGGCATCATAACCACATTGTAAGGTGTGTTTACCCACTTGCTCTGCACTATGCATCATATCCTGTAACTCCTTCAAATCTGGTTGTTCAGGTTGAGACATTTTATTCCTTAATTGTGATAACAGGAACTGCTGATATTTAAGCATATGAAACTGACAATTTAAGGCCCTCATGGCTAGGGTGGCCGAGGTATATACCTTTTTTCCCCACCTTTCTAAAGATCTTGACTCTCTTTCTGCAGGAAGTAGATTCTTGGCAGTGGAGGCCTTCAATCCCTTGGGGCCTTGTGAAATGGTTTCAGGGTCAGCATTATGGCTTTTGAATAGAAATTGGTGAGAGTTAGGTACTCTGTAGTACCTATCAGGTTTGACTGGTGCAGGAGGCAGAGAATCCGGGTTAAGGCAAGCCTCCGAATAAACATCATCAAGTATGTCCAAAACAGGGGTATCGCCAGAGGTCTGTGTTGAGGTAACAAAGAAATTCCCTAAGTCTTTTCTTGGAATCTGAAAAGTCTTGGCCTTCCCAATGGAAGTGTTCCCTCAAAGTGTGCAAGGTTTCCCCAAAGGAAAAATCCTCAGGAGGAGATACAGAAGGAATGGACTGCTCTGCATCCGAATCCTCAAAAGGGGAGTAAGAGTGTTCCTCTACATCAGAATGTTCTGATAAAATGGATCCCTGATCAGAAGAGGGAGAATCTTCCTCCACTCTGGGTCTCTTGTCAGGAGGGGGTTGAGAACCCCTGATAAGAGTAATTAAATCCTCAGCCATTTTAAGCATCTGTTTTATAGGCATGGGACCTGGAGATGGGCCCTGTGCAACAGGCCTCTGGGGATGTCTGGCTGCTTTGGATGTAGTAAAGGCCTTAATAGAAAAAGAAGATGAGGGTCTAAAGACACCATGGGTGGAAGTGGACCTGTCCACATTAGTAGGCTCAACATTAGCAAAGGCTTCGGTGGTTGTAGACTGGGAAAGGGCCAAGGTCCCAGCGGTCTCGGGTACAGAGGACACCGCCAAAGGAGTGTCGTCGGTAGTCAGGGACTGCAAAGGCGTCTCGCTGAGAACCGGACCACGTGTAGCCTGTTTTGGCGTGGTGTCGGCGGGGACCGCGGGCCTCACGTGTCGGTCCTTGTCCTTGCGTTTTTTGGACAAAACGGTAGTCGGAGTGTCCGACGACATTTTATAATCAAAGGCTTTACCAAAATAGTGTTGGGCGAACTCCGCCCGATGCTTAATAGTGCGTTTATTGAAGGTAGCGCAAAAGCGACAGCCCGAGACGTCGTAGTCTGGGCCTAAACAAGGTATGCAGAGGGAATGGAAATCCTTATGCGGTATTTGCTTCTCACAAGAAATACAATTATTAACTTTTTCTGACATTGGTCTGAGGCAAGAAAAGTTTCCCCAACAGGGTACTTAGCTTTAATGAAGACTTCGGTTTCCAATATTTCCGTAATTCAGGAGCTGGCCGACCGGCACTTGCGAACTGCTTCTGCTTCGGGCACCGCGCGGCAAAAAAGACTGAAGAACATGGCGTCGGCTGTGTCTTATATACTCTGGCCTCACTGACGTCAGAAGAGAAAGCGACGACAACCGACGCCGGACCAAGACTTTGGAATTCGGCCGACCGAGGGACCGCCTGACGGCAGAAAACCCATCTGTGATTACTGCAGCTGTATGCACGATGAACATCCACATCTTCTTACTGCCTCTACTTCCTCTGATTCCTAGAAAAGGTTCATCGATGGACCGAAAATTTGATTCCCACGATAGAGGAAGTCTTTTCATTGTGTTTGCTGTGAGTAAGTGTTACTTTTACTGAAGGCCCAAACAAGGAAGAGCCATCGAATGGGACGTTGATAAAGCAAGTCTCATAGCCAGATCCAGGCATGTGTTCTTATGGCAATACCTGAACCAGCTGCTCATGAGATACCTTTGCCTGTGTGAGATCAACCTCACTGCAGCATTTGATATGGATAAGAGTGGCCAGTTGCAAGGACATACTTTTGAAATTCTCTGAAGACATGGACTCAGAGGGTATAACTCTTTGGTCAGATTTCTCTTAAGTGTAGGAAAGTGTGCCAGGTAGTTTAGTGACCTCAGGGCAAAGGCTACCGAAAAGATTCGCTTTCCAACTTTGTCCAATGCTCTACACTCTCTCTTTGGTGGATGGACAGCAGAGCTCTATTCTGCAATCTCTTTCTTGGTGGCTGCCAACACTACCATAGCATCAACCGGGACTCCTTTGCTCCAGTGGGGTCTATCTTTTCGACAGGCTAAGAATTTATTGGGTCTCTCTGGAATGGATTCAACAGTACCCGGTTCCCTCCAAACCCAGTGGGAAACTAAGTTGACGTGTTCATCCGCCAGGCCGAGGGGGCAGGGTAATCCAAGATGTAGATGGGCCAGAACCAAAATCTTCCAAAAATATAAATTCTTCAGGATAAGAATTTTTGGAAGACCAGCCACTTTTTACCTAAGGATCTCTAAAACTTCTCCAAAGGAAATGTCATTCAGTGGCGATCTGGGGGACCCTTCTACTTCATCAAATTGGTATCCTCTGTGAGAGACTCCCTCAGGGAGTCTGCCTCCTCTTGCATGTTCTCTTCTGATGTACAGTGGATAAAAAAAGTGTACACACCCCTGTTAAAATGCCAGGTTACTGTAATATAAAAAAATGAGACCACAATAAATCATTTCAAAACATTTCCCACCTTTAATGTGACCTACAACCTGTACAATCCAATTGAAAAACAAACAATTATGTTAAGGGAAAAATATAAAAAAACAAAAAATGTACAATAAGCTGGTTGCATAAGTGTGCACACCCTTAAACTAATACTTTGTTGAAGCACCTTTTGATTTAATTACAGCACTCAGTCTTCTTGGGTACACACCTACCATTAATTAGAGAGACTCTGATTAACCCCAAATAAAGCTCAGCTGTCCTAGTAGGATTTTCCTGACATTCACTCAGTTGCCTGCTACAGCAAAAGCCATGGTTCGCAGAGGGCTTACAAAGCATCAGAGGGATCTCATTGTTGAAAGTTATCAGTCAGGAGAAGGGTACAAAAAAATGTCCACAGCACTGGATATACCATGGAACAGTGAACACAGTCATCAAAAAGTGGAGAAAATATGGGACAACAGTGATGTTGCAAACAACTGGACATCCCTCCAAAATTGATGAAAAGACACGACAAAAACTGGTCAGGGAGGCTGCCAAGAGACCTACAGCATAACTGAAGGAGCAGCAGGAATTTTTGGCAAGTACTGGTTGTGTACTACATGTAACAGCAATCTCCCGTATCCTCCATATGTCTGGACTATGGGGTAGGGTTGCATGACAGAAGCTATTTCTTACACAGAAAAATATCCAGACCGGCTAAAATTTGCAAAACAATACATCGTCTCCCAAAAAAATGTGGGAAAATGTGTTATGGTCTGATGAGACCAAGGTTGAACATTTTGGCCACAATTCCAAAAGGTACATTTGACGCAAAAACACTTTGCATCACCAAAGGAACACCATCCCCACGGTGGTGGCAGTATCATGCTTTGGGTTTGCTTTTCTTCAGCTGGAACTGGGGCTTTAGTCAAGGTGGAGAGAATTATGAACAGTTCCAAATACCAGTCACTTTTGGCCCAAAACCTTCAGGCGTCTGCTAGAAAGCTGAAGATGAAGAGGAATTTCACCTTTCAACATGACAATGACACCAAGCAAACATCCAAATCAACAAAAGAATGGCTTCACCAGAAGAAAATTAAAGTTCTGGAATGGCACAGCCACAGCCCAGACCTAAATCCAATAGAAAATCTGTGGGGGTGACCTGAAAAGGGCTGTGCACAAGAGATGCCCTCACAATCTGACAGATTTGGAGCACTTTTGCAAGGAAGAGTGGGCAAATATTGCCAAGTCAAGATGTGCCATACTGATAGGCTCCTACCCAAGAAGACTGAATGCGGTCTTGCTGAGCTCCATTTGCACCTGGCAGACAGCACTTTTTAAACAATCTGTATTACAGAGCTATATAAGTATATTTTTCGCACTTTATCTAATTGTTCATTGTTTCTTATCAGCACTGTACTGGTTGTATTTATTTGCTTATCAGTACTGCATTGTTTTTTATTTACTTGTGTAACAGTTCTACACTAGTTTACTGCACTGCTTTTAATTGTTTGACTGAATTGTTTACATTTCTGTGTCTCCATTTACACAATTGATGATCTATGGTTGAATTTTTGTATAGTTTGTGGCCTTTGCTGTTGCCCGCCCTTACATGGAGTTTGTGGTGTACTCAGTCCAGACAGGTAAAACTGGTCAAACAGCTTCTGTGTTATCTCTTTGTCTCAGGGTGTAACTTTGGAAAGGTCTTTTATCTTGCCGGTATAAAAATATTACATTTGAGTGAATCCCTACTCATCCTGCTAGAACTCCATTTGTGCCTGATGGAGAGTGCTTCTTAAACAATCTGAATTACAGAGCTACATAAAAAGAAGTTATGTACTCACCATAACATTCAATGTTTGTTGCCCACCTCGCCATTCATTCTTACACTGATGGGTTTGGAGCCGATCATCGGCTCCGACTCGGCCAAATACTTAGCCGAAGATCTCAAACTTGGCTCGTGGCAAGAAGGTATCCCACAATGTAGTGGTGCAATTACCCAGATCTTGTTTGCTGCTAATACTGAGCAATATGTACACTATAAACATATTTGCACACATATACATATAAACAATATGTAAGTCCATACCAAGCATACTGGAAGGAGAAAAGTACAGTTGTGTACCCTTACCATAAATGTAGATGTTCAAGTGTATTTACTGGTGCAGTCATCACATTTGGGTTATCTGCTTGCAGGTTGCCCTCAGTTGGCCTGATTAACAAAGTCTTGGGTCCTGTGTTGGTTGCTGTCCCTTCTTCCATGACGTCAGGGGTATAAAACATGCAGCCGATGCCATTACATTAGTTTTTCTTGCCCCAGATGTCAGGTGCCCCCCTAATGGGGAGCAAATAAACATAAAAACACAAAGGTATACCTCCAACAAAAAGCAAATACACCAAAAAGGCTTTTAAGCATAGTAAAGCAAAGTAGAGGTATAGCCAGAAGAAGTTAGGGGGCTGGAGGGAGGGTAACCAGGACTGCAACAGTGAATACACTTGAACATATACATTTATGGTTAAGTGTACACAACTGTACTATGTTCTTTGTGTTTCACTGTTGCAGTCATTACATTTGGAGAGATTCCCAAAGCTATGGCTGGGAGGAGGAGTTTATCTAGCGTTAGGGCCAGCTGTAAGGCCCTGCAAGACAGCATTGGCAAAGCCAGCTCTGGATTTAGAGAAAATTGGCAAATGATAATGCTTGGTGAAAGTATACACAGAACTCCAGGTAGCAGCTTCCAGGATGTCCTTGGTAGGAACACCTCTGAGGAAGGCTGCAGAAGTAGATGCAGCCCTGGTGGAGTGAGATCTGATCCCCTGGGGGATAGGTTTTCCATGGTGCATATAGCAGAAATGAATGCAAAGGCTTATCCATTTAGAAATGGTTTTGAAATAGCCTTCCCCTCTGCTCCTTCAGCAAATGCTACCAGCAGTTGTTCAGATTTTCTTTGAGGTTTAGTTCTGTCCAAGTAGAATCTAAGTTGTCTGTGCACATCCAAGGAATGCAGAAACCTTTCCCCTTTGTTCTGTGGATTGGAAAGAAGGTTGGCGAATGAATGGACTGATTAAGAGCTACACTGGATACCACCTTGGGTATGAAGGATGTATTGGTCCTGAGTGACACCCTGTCTGCATGAAAGATGATGAAAGGCTCCACTGCCATAAGGGCCTGTAATTCAGATATCCTTCTAGCTGAAGTGATTGCTAAAAGGAAAGCTGTTTTACAAGAAAGAAATTTTAAGTCTGCAGTAGCAGCTGGCTTGAAAGGAGGTAGAGTGAGTTTATCCAATACAAAGTTAAGGTCCCAGGCAGGGGTTGGGGCTCTCCTGGGTGGTCTCAAAATTTTGGCCCCTCTGAGGTACTGCTTGAGCAGAGGATGAGAGAAGAGGGGAGGTTCTGTGTTATAATGCTCTGAAATGGCTGAGGCATGGATTTTAATGGAGGAAAAAGACAGGTGCTTGTGAAGCATCTCAGTTAAGTATTACAAAATCTGAGGTAAATTGGGTGCTGTTGTGCTCAACCCTTGAGACTGGTTCCAGGCACAGCATCTTTTCTATTTTTCAGCATAAGATTTTCTAGTACTAGGCCTCCTTGCCTCTAAGATAACATCCATCACAGGTTTGCCGAGGGATGATAAGGGTGAGTTTAAGTAATTAGCCAGACTGCAAGGTTCAATGTTGGAAGCTGAGGGTGCAGGATCTGGTTCTCCTGCTGAGACAGCAGGGAAGGGGTCTGAGGCAGGTGCCATGGAGATAACTGCGACACACCGCACAGGAGGGGGGCACCAGTGTTAGCGCAGCCAGTCTGGAGCAATCAAAGTCATCCTTTGTTTGTCCTGTTTGACTTTTAGTAGAACTTTAGTGAGCAGAGGCAGCGGGGGGAAGGAGTAGACTGATAGGTTTTTCCAGCTGAAGGACAGAGCATTCAATTTCCAGGCTTATTTGTGGGAAGTCCTTGTGCAAAACTTGTCCAATTGGTAGTTCTGGGGGGAGGCAAATAGGTCTATGTCTGGGCTCCCTCATTCGCTTGTCAACATGCTGAAAATCCTTGGTTCCAGTTTCCACTCGTGTGGGTCCATGAGGTTTCTGCTTAGTTCGTTTGCCAGTATATTTAATTTTTCTGGCAGAAATTGAGCTTGTAGGTGCACTTGGTAGCTCAAGGCTGTGTTCCACAATGCCATGGCTAGTCTGCAGAGGGGGTAGGAATGTGTACCCCCCCTGCTTGTTTATGTACCACATAACCGTGGTGTTGTCCGTCTTTACCATTAGTTGTCCTGGAAGAATGTAGTCCTTGAAGGCTGTCAGAGCATTCTGTACAGCTAACATTTCCTTTTGATTGATATGTAGGTGCATTTGACTTGGGTTCCATTTGCCCTGAATGCACTTCCCTGCCAGGTGAGCCCCCCCCCCCATGCATAGTCTGATGCATCTGTTGTTACGGTTTGGGTGGCAGGGAGTAGTGTGAATGGTAGTCCCTTGTTTTGGTGGCAGGCCTCTGCCCACCAGAGGAACTCTAGGTGTAGGCAAGGTATGATAGGAATCATTGTTTCAAGGCTGTGAGAATGTTGACTCCATAGGCTTTTTAGATACCACTGTAGTTTCCTCATATGCAGTCTTGCATATGGAATTAGAAGAATGCAGGAGGCCATGAACCCCAAGGCTTGCAGTATTTGTCTTGCAGATAGCAGGGTTTTTGTGGCCACTTGTTTGAAATAGGTTATCAAATTAATGTGCTTTTCTGGTGTGAGGTAAGCCATTTGGGAAGTTGTATTCAAGCTTGCTCCAAGGAATGTAATTTGTTGGCAGGGTACCAGTTGCAATTTTTTTTTCATTTATGGTATACCCCAGACAAGTTAGAACCCTTTTTACAAATGCCAGATGATTCAAAAGTATGCCTTGGTTTTCTGCCTGAATTAGACAATCGTCCGGGTATGGGTATATCTGAATACTTCTTTGCCTGCAAAATGCAATAACTGGAACCAGGCACTTTGTGAATACCCTGGGCACAGTAGACAAGCCAAAGGGCAGTGCAGAGAACTGATAATTCGTGTAGCCTGCTTTGAAGCATAGGTATCTTCTGTAAGATTCCCTGATTGGGATGTGCAGGTATGCTTCTTTTAAATCTAGGGTCACCAACCAGGCGTCTTTGCCTAGCATAGCAAGTAATTGGTGAAGAGTCAGCATCTTGAATTTTGGAAACTCCAGAAAGGTGTTTAGCGTAGACAGGTCCAGGATTGGATGCCATGATTTGTCTTTTCTGGGTACCAGGAAAAGTCTGGAGTAGAAACCTTGTCCCTTTCCCTCTTCTGGTACTAGTTGAATAGCCCCCATGCTTAAGAGAGAAAGTACTTGTTTTTGAGCCTCTGCCCACTGATTTGGGGGCCGGTCCCGGCCATCCATTTGGTGTTGGCAACGTGTGGAAATGAAATCTGTATCCCTGGGACACTATATTTAATACCCATTTGTCCTGGGTTATGAGTTCCAAGTTCTTTGCATGAAGAGCAATCTTTCCCCCCCAAAGGAGCGGTCAGAAGATAAGTGATTGGAAATTTTAAAAGGAAGTCATTGAGACTGTTTACCATAGGGGGGTGTCTTGTTATTCCCAGATTTGGAAGAGGAGGCCCCCCACTGCTTAGTTCTGAGAGTCCCCTGGGACTGAAACTTGGGGCTTTTGCTGTGTCTGGGTTTGGCTTGAGAAGACCTGGAAGGGGCTGGAAAGGACCAATTCTTAATAGGCCAGTGCCTACTAAATCTAGGAGGTTGCACTTGTAAAAAATCTTTAACAGTTTGCATAGATTTAGCTTTATCTTTCTTCAGCCTTGTTGCCAAACAGCTGGTCCTGATTTAAAACAGCATCCAACAATTTAGCTTTAACACGATCAGGCAAAGATTGCTCCTTAAGCCAATCATGCCTCCTAAGCACAGACCCAGTAATAGCAGCCCTGCAAGAGGCCTCTAAAGAATTAAAACCACATTGCAAAGTACGTTTTCCAACTTTTTCAGCAGAATGCATTAAATCCTGTAAATCTTATTTCCACACAGTCAGGAATCAGCATAATTTTCTGTTTAAGCAGTCCAATGACATGTTGCTGATATTTTAACATATGAAATTGGCAGTTTAAAGCTCTGATTGCCAAGGTTGCTGAAGTATAAACCTTTTTACCCCATCTATCCAGCGCCCTGGAGTCTCTATCAGAAGGGGTAGTATTTTTAGCAGTAGAAGCCTTAATGCCCTTGGGCCCCTGAGAAATAGTCTCTGGATCTGCAATAGGATTTTTGAAAAGGAACTTGTGGGACTCAGGAACCCTGTAGTATCTATTAGGTTTACTAGGAGCAGGAGGCAAGGAATCAGGGGCCAAACTGGATTCTGAGAAAACATCAACAACAATGTCTAGTACAAGACAAATAGCCAAAGGCCTATGCTGAGGTAGAAGGAAATCCGTAAGCCTCTTTTTTGAATCAGAAAATTCCTGGCTTTCCCAGTGAAAATGCTCCCTTAAAGTATGTAAGGTTTCCTCAAAAGAAAAATCCTCAGGAGGGGAAGCTGAGGGAATAGAATCCTCTGCATCAGAATCCTCATAAGTAGGTAAGGACAAATCCAGGTCATCAGAAGAAACAGAATCCTGCTCAGAAGATTCATAATCAAGTTCATCCCTAGGCCTCTTAGAGGGGGGGGGGGATGACTACCCCTGATTAGAGTTATTAGATCTTCAGCCATTTTTATCATTTGTTTTTTAGGCATAGGGACCTGAGCATGTGGCCTGGGTGTCGGTTTTTTAGACATGGATCGAGATTTAGGCCTTAGTAACGAAGGAGGCGTTGATTTAATATGCAAGTCCGTAGGCCTGAATACACCCTCAGAAGCCGGGCAACTCTGGACCCATCCAAGGTAGATACATCCGCGGGTTCCATAGTTGAAGTATCTCACGGCATACCGGACTCCGAATGGGTCTCAGTAGAGGCCTGTGAATCAAAAGTAGCGGGTATCAGGGGCTGCAAAAGCGCCTCACTGTGTACCTGCGAACTGGCGACTGGCTTAGGAAACGCGTTGTTGGCAGTTTTGGACCTCAGTGGCCTGTCTCTGTCTTTTTCTTTCTGTTTTTTTGGAATCCCGGTAGTCAGATGGCTAACAGATGACATTTCTGGATAATTAAACCGAGAACCGAAATATTTAGAGGCAAAAATATACAGACGACGGATAGTGCGCTGATTAAATAAAGCACAAAACTGACAGCAAGGTACGTCATGGTCACGGCCTAGGCAAGGAATACAGTACGAATGAAAATCTTTATGAGGTATTTGCTTTTCACAAGTAATGCAATTATTAACTTCTACTAACATCGGAAAGGAGCAAGAAAAAGTTTCCCCAACCGCGTACTTAGCTTTAAGTTGAAGACTTCGGTTCTGAAACTCAAAAACAAAAATTTCAGGAGTCGGACGACCGGCACTTGCGAACTGCTTCTTCTTCGGGCACTGCACGGCAAGAAAGACTGATGTAATGGCACTGGCTGCATGCTTTATACCCCTGACGACCTGACGTCATGGAAGAAGGGACAGCAACCGACACAGGACCCAAGACTTTGTTAATCAGGCCAAATGAGGGCAACCTGCAAGCAGATTACCCAAATGTAATGACTGCAACAGTGAAACACGAAGAACATCAAGCTGAGACAAAGAGCCCCTCAGGTAGAGTAAATCTACCAGGTCCACATGAAGTCTTTGGAAGGGGGAAGGAGGGAGGGTTCATAAGAATGAACGGTGAGATGGACAACAAACACAAAACATTATGGTGAGTACATAACTTCTTTATGTTGTGTTGTCCTATCTCGCCTTCATTCTTACCCTGATGGGGCAGTGTCCCTAGCACCTTTATCCTGGGTGGCTCACGGAAGTATACCTTTCAGCACCGTGGAACCAAAGGATGCCCTGTCCCTGGAGGCCAAATCTACTTTATAATGAGTAATAAAAGTATGTGGAGTAGACCACGTAGCTGCTGCACAAATATTATCTATAGGAATTCTGGCTTGGAAAGCAGATGACGTAGCCAATGCTGTTGTGGAATGAGCCTTTACTTTGAAAGGTAGAACCTTGTTATTAGACTTCTATATAAAGGTAATACAATTTGAAAGCCAATTAGAAAGAGTGTTTTTTGAAACTGATGATCTTTTCTTTGCATCAGAAAAGGATACAAATAATTGGTCAGATTTTCTGAAGTTTTTGGTTCTATGTAAATAGAATCTGAGTTGTCTGTGCACGTCCAGTTGGTGTAATTTGTCCTCTGCCTTATTGCTATGTTGAGGAAAAAATACTGGAAGTTCTATGGATTGGTTTATGTCATTTGGAGAAGCAACTTTGGTAAAAAAGAAGTGTTAGTACGTAAGGATACCTTATCCTTATAAAATATCAAATATGGTGGTTTAACAGAAAGAGCTTGAAGTTCTGACACCCTTCTAGTGGAAGTTATAGCAACTAGGAATAAGGTCTATTGTGAAAGGAACTTAAGGTCTGAAGACGAAGATGGCTAAAAGGGATGTAAAGTGAGATGGGACAAGACAAAATTTAGATCCCAGGGAGAAAGGGGTTCCTTAAAGGGAGGTCTTAGTAAAGAAGCACCTTTAAAGAAGGTTCTACACAACCTGTGTGACATTAAATTAGAAGTATCACCAATATGAAAATTTGAAATTGCAGCAAGTTGAACTTTGATGGTAGCTGCAGCTAAGCCTTGTTGGAACAGTTCCGCCAGAAATTCCAAAATGGAGTGAATAGGTGCAGAGAAAGGGTCAATGTTCTTATCTCGAGCCCACAGGGAAAACCTCTTTCATTTGCTAGTATAAAGCTTTCTAGTAGAAGCTTTATGGGAGGACATTAAATATGTTTTACAGTAGGAGTGAAATTGTGAAGCCTGACTAAATTGGGAAGTGGAGCAGCCAAGCTGTCAATTTTAGGGTGTGGAGAGATGGATAAAGCTCCCCCGACATATGAGTCAGCAGATCTGGTATTGGGTCCAGGATCCAAGGCTTCTCCTGAAGGTGGGGACACAGAAAGGGGAACCAAACTTGCCAGTAAGGGGCAACGAGAATTATCCTACTTCCCAAGCTTTGAGCTTTCTGGATTACTCTGGGTATGAGAGGAACAGGTGGAAAAGCATACAGAAGTCCCGAGAGCCAATCGTGAGCCAGACAGTCTCTCAGTGTCTCCCCAGGAGGGGGAACTAGGGTAAAGTAGTTGCTGCACTTGGTATTCATGGGAGTGGCAAAGAGGTCACAGCAAGGCTGTCCCCATGTTCAGAAAATAATTTCTGCTACATTGTGAATGAGATACCACTCGTGAGGCTTTAGAATTGCTCTGCTCAGCTTGTCCGGTATCACGTTGGACTTCCCCGGAATGTGCGTTGCGATTATAAAGCGCTGGGAAGAGATTGCCCATTGCCAAACTCTTAAGCCTTCTCTACACAGGGGGTAGGATCTGGCTCCCCCTTGCTTGTTTATTTACCAAACCACAGACATGTTGTCTGATTGGATCGCAACAGTCCCTAGAGGGAGAAAGTCTTGAAGTGCTTGCAATGCAAAAAGCACTGCTCTTACCTCTAGAACATTTATTTGCAAGTGAGCCTCGTGATCTTGCCATGTACCTTGGACTTTTCTTCCAAGATAATGCCCTTCCCACCCTGTCTGGGAAGCTTCCGTGGTCACTGCAGCTAGTGGTTGAGGTGGAACAAAAGGACTGCCTACTGTTGCGAGTGGAATGCATCCATCAACTCAAGTCATTCTTGCAAGATTCCGTTATCCTGATCAGATGAGACATTGGAAGTTCTTGAAGAGACCATTGGGAGAATAATAGCCACTGAAGTATTCTCATGTGCATTCTGGCAAGAGGAACTAGAGTAATCGTGGAGGCCATTGTTCCTAATAAGCAAAGAATTACTTTTGCTTTCACTCTGTCCATGGGAAGGATGTGAAGAATTTGATGTCTGAGAGCTACAACCCTTTCTGCTGGAAGACGTGCTATCATCAATGAAGTGTCTAGATCTGCGCCTATGAATGCAATACATTGAGAAGGCAACAAGACAGATTTTTGCAAATTTACTGAAATGCACAAATGGTTGCAGATGTCCAACGTTAGATCTCTGGCTTGCAGGAGTAGATGCTTGGTGGTGGCAGACAGGTGCCAGCCGTCTAGATAGTGAAACACAAGGAATCCTAGATGTCTCAGGTGAGCCGTGACTACTGCCATACATTTAGCGAACACTCTGGGGCTGTAGTGAGACCAAAGGACAGAGCTCTGAACTGATAATGGCTGGCTCCCAGCCGGAAGCGAAAGTACCTTCTCGATGTCCTGCCCATTTTTATGTGGTAGTAAGTATCTTGAAGGTCAATCAAGCATATCCAACTGTCTTTCCCTAAAAAGGGAAGTATAGACTGCAGTGTCACCATTCGAAACTTTGACTTTTTTACAGATTCATTCAACTTGCTTAGGTCCAATATGGGCCTCCAGTCCCCTGTTCTTTTTGACACTAAAAAGAATCTTGAGTAAGTTCCGAATCCTATTTGGTCTGCGGGGACTTCTTGGATGACTCTTTTTTGGAGCAACTTTTGAATCTTTATAGTTGCTTGTTCCCTTAGATTGGGTGGAACATCAGGGAGTGTTTTGGTTTTCGGGACAGGTAAGCAAAAGGGGATGGCATACCCTCTGGATATTATGTTTAGTACCCATTTGTCATTGGTGATATTTAGCCAGGCTTCTGGGTACATCAATAAACGTCCCCCAACTGCCTCCAGAGTACAGCAGCCGGGCCTCCTTTCAGGAGCACTGATAAGGCCGTCCACGAAAGGAATCACGGTCACCTTGGTTTTGCGTACTCCCTCTGCCTCTGGGGCGGCGTCTACTATTATTACCTCCCCCTCTGCCCCTGAGGAAGGTATCAGCCCATGCATCCTGGAAAAATCTCTGGGATCTTTTGAACCACATCTTTTCCCCCTTCTGACCTTTGGGATAAGGTCTTGAAAGTATGGAAAAACGTACTCCAACGGCAGAGAGAGTTTTTCCTTCCTGCTCACATCGGGTTAGAGTGTCTTTTACTTTAGGTCCAAATAGTGAGGAACCATCAAAGGGTGCATTAGTAAAGGTAGACTTGGAAAGCTCTGCAAAATTACACAAGCGCAAACAGGAGTGTCTACTAAGGGAAACTACAGAACACGCTGCCTTTCTCGCTCCATCTGCTGTGTAAGATATAAGCCTCATGGAGGAGTTAACAATAGAAATTAAGGTGGACAGCTGGGAGGAGACCTTCTCATTCACCCCCGCAGCTACTGAACCTTGTAGATTAGCTCCTAGCTCTTTCAGGAGATCTCTTTGTAGCCTCATAAAATGGGATAAGTAATTCAGCAATCGCAAAGAAAAGGCCGCTGAAGAAGAGATACACTTCCTGTATCTGTCCATTGTTCTCGAATCTTTATTCAGTGGATGAACAGATGAAGTCTCTCCAAGTTCCTTTTTGGTGGCTGCTGCCACCACCACAGCAATTACAGGTACTCCCCTTTGTTACGGATTCTTTACCCAGAGGAGCTGACAAAAACGTATTTGGCCTCCGAGGGACCGGTTCCAAAGTGTCAGGTGACTCCCACACCTTTCGACTAACCAGATCCATTAGTTCATCGAAAGGCAGGGACACCCAGGAGGCTGAAGGTTGAGACTCGAAAGCCTTCAGGTACACTGACTTCTCATCAGAAGGGGTAGTGGTCTGTCAGCCACCTCTTTGCTTAAGGATTTCCAGAATATCTGCGAATGAGATATCATCAGAGGACGAATTTGGGGACCCTTCCAATTTATCGAGGTCAGTGTCTGAAGTAATGGACTCATCTGGGGAGTCAACATGCTTCCTCTTGCAGGTTCTCCTCAGAAGAGGCTCCTCAAAAGGATATTCTGGGGAGGCCTTGGGTGAGAGGGGTTCACTCAAAGGGGGATCCTGAGGCTTTGGGTCTCTGCTGTCTTGAGGAATGGGTGGTGCTGAGACAGTAGCCGGTGCCTTGGGGGGGAAGAGTACTGGTAATCCTCTGTGGTGCTGAATGGGAAGAAAACACACTCATCATCAGCTCAAAGGTGGATCCCGCCCTGCTCTGAAGATCCCCCGGCTCCAAGGAGACAGAGGGAGACAATGGAGCAAATGAGATTGGACCGGAGGCTGATGTAGGAGCCGGGTTAACCCGAGCCGATGCTCCAAGGGGTAAGTTCAGCACCGAAGATCGGGGCTGACCAGGGAATCCTGGTTCCCAGACTCACCGGACGGCTCCGAGAGAGTCGGAGCAGAAGTCAGCTCCATGGAGACCAAAGAGAGTCCCGGAACCGACAAATCCACAGAAGATGGCATTGAGCCCTCCAGCTGAGAAGGACCAGTTTGGCTTGGAGGAGGAACAACGGTGGGCACAGTAGGCTCCGAAACCAAATGGGTTGGAGCCGAGAACAATTTAGTCAGCACCGGCGACTTAAGGAGTCTACGTACCACCCGTTCCACATCTTCATCAGAGCTTCTTGTAGACCTGGAAGATAATGAAGGAGATCAATACCTATGGAGGATAGGCGATCTCAAGGTCGGAGAAACTGGGGAAATTTCAATGGACCGGCTCCAAGTAGAGGTGTCCTGCGGCTCCGAATGCTTTGGAGCCGAAGAACCAGGCCTATCAACCATAAGGACTTCCGATGGCTCCAAAGACTGTGAAGCCGAGGAAGTAGTGGCCTTAGACATTTTAGGTAGTTTAACTGGTGGCTCCGAATGAGCCTATGCAGATGGAGATTGTCTTTTATGTGATCTTTTTTTTTGAAGGAGATGATGAAGAACAAGAAGAACTATGAATGGTCTCTTCAAAGGAGGGTTTTAAAAGCCCTTTAAGAATCAACTTGTTTATTCTCTCTTGAAGAACTCTGGCACTAAACGAATGACAGAAGGTGCAGTCCTCCTGGAGATGGATAGCACCAAGACAATATACACAAACAATATGTCCATCAGTGATGGACATCTTTTGTCAGCATTTCTGACATTTTTTGAAACCCGAAGGCTTCTGTTCTCTTTCTTTCTGTTCTTTGGACATACTGATACCAACAAAAGGAGGTATATCTAACAAGATCATATTTAAAGACTTATGCTACCAAAAACAATGCCAGTAAGAAAAACTAGGGAAGAAAATTAGAACCTCTAATTTAAACAGCTTTGCTTTTCAAACACAAACTATTAAACAGGACAAGCCCTCTAACTAAAACGGGCATATAGCTCTCTAATTTAAACAAGCTATAAAGACACAAAAACTACAACAAACTCTCTAATTTAAACGAGCTATAAGACACAACAAACTACAAGAAACAAATAACTACCACTACAGGGATACCAAGGCCTATAAAGCAATGGCAAAAGCCATGCCTGAAGAAACATTTATCTCTATTAAGGTAGAAACAGCAAAGAGAAGCCAACGAATACAATATATTGGTGAAAGAACTATATATTAGCAAAATTATTAGGTTTTGACAAAAAATATAAGAAAAACATTTCACAACTTAGCCACGGCCAAGATGAGCGGATCTAACCTCGTAAAGCGGCAAACGAGATCTGGGGAATTGGACCATTGCATTGTGGGATACCTTCTTGCCACGAGACAAGTTTGAGATCTTCAGCTATGTATTCGGCAGAGTTGGAGCCGAGGATCGGCTCCAAACCCATCAGTGTAAGAATGAAGGCGAGATAGGATAACATAACATGTATATTTTTCACACTTTACCGAATTGTTCAGTATTTCTTATCAGCACTGCACTGGTTGTATTTATTTGCTTATCAGTATTGCATTGTTTTTTTATTTGTGTAACAGTTCTGCACTAGTTTACTGCACTCTTTTTATTTATTTGTCTGAATTATTTACTTTTCTGTGTCTCCATTTATACAATCGCTGATCTGTGGTTGAATTTTTGTCTAGTTTGTGGCTTTTACTGTTGTTCGCCCCTACTGTAAATTTGATAAGGGACACTTTTCCCAGTACCATCTCATTAGCTCATTCTACCTAACACACAGATCATTTGAGAAAGTCAAACCTCTTAGTTCCTTAACCTTGAATTTTCTTCTGTTCCTCCTCTCTCTCTTTCCACTTTACTAACAAAAAAACCCCACTTTATTTAGCTTCTTTTACTGTATTTGTGTTTCCTCCTCCTGCTCCATTACTTCATTTTGCTTTTTCTGCTACTTGCTGCAGCTTGTTCTCTAAAGTGTTCAATTGCATCTTTTCTGTTGCATTTGTTACTGCCAGTTTAAATTCTAAGCGTTATTCTAAGTCTCTTAGATCTGGTTTAAGCACTTGGGCTTTAGGCTAATCCCTTAGCTCTCCCTGGTCTTCTCTCTCAGATTCAGAAACATATGGATGGACAATTTCCTACAATTTCTCCTGTCAGTCTGGTTGATATGGGCATCTTGAGACAGTGTAGCAACTGCATTATATACTCAGACAACCACCTACTACTACCACCTAGGAATACAATTTGCGAGAGATGCAATTACATTAGGAAATTAGAGTTCAAGCTCTCTCCCTCACAAAACAGTATATCTGGCACTGATAAGTCTGTCAACACAATCACTACCCCTCAAATACCACTCACACCTACACAACACACACCCACATACGTGGAGGTCCTCAACAAAAACATACCCAAACAAAGGAGACTTCGAGGCAAAAACACATGCGATCTCCACAGCCCTCCATGCCACATACCACACATAGTTCACACACCTATGTCTCACAACCACTAAGGCTTAACCATAAACCCAACATATTAGTCATAGGTGACTCTATTGTGAGACACACAGATGTGCCTCTCACCAGGCTGGATAAGGAGAAAGTCAAGGTTAGTTGTCTGTCAGGAGCCAGAGTCCACCATATCACACACTCACGCAAGTCTCTCAACAACAGGTACTGTTATGACTCTGTCATAGTCCATGTTGACTCGAGACGTACCTCCCTGGACTATATGAAGAGAGACATGATTGAACTTGCTGAATATGTGTCCCAGGAAGGTATGTTCCTAGCCTTAAGCAGCACTCTACCATCACCCAGAATGATGTTTGAATAAAAACAGAAAATGACTGGCTTTAACAATTGGCTTAGTTTCTGGTGTCATTCCAGTGGGATCCAGTACCCAACAGTCTGGGAAGATATGATCAACAGACCACGATGCTTTGCCAGAGATGGCCTACATCTGTCTCACATGGGCTTCCGGATTCTGGCAAAGGCTCTTGTCTCCCCCTATAGTAACTTTTTTAAGAAAAGTGATGAGGTTATAGGCCATGGTGGTGCAGCGGTTAGCGTTGTCGCCTCACAGCAAGAGGCTCTCACGTTCGATTCTTGGCTGGAGTGCCTTCTGAGTGGAGTCTGCATGTCCTCCCCGCGGTCAAGTGATGCTAAAGACATGCAGGTAGGTGCGAGCGTGAATGGGTGTGCCTTCTTTGAAGGTTGGGCATCGCGCTGGCAAATCGGCACCGTAAAAATCCACTGCCATTCATGAGCGGACCGGAGTTCCACTGTGGCAACCCCTAACCAGGAAAAGCTGAAAGATGAGGTTAAAACTACTAACATAAAAATTTCAACAAAACATGAATTAAAGGTTATGCTGCTGAACACTGAGTCTAAACATGAAACTGCACTCACTGCAAGCATTCCTAACCCTGGAAAATGCTGACATCTGTGCAGTCACAGAAACCTGGTTCAAAGCTGCAGAGAGCACCCCAGTCTTACCTGGTTACTCATCCTATCATACATTAATATCCCAAACTGTGGGTAGTAAAGCCAAAGGAGGTGGAGTTTCAATGTATATTAAAGCCATACATACCTCCAGGCTGGTCAAACATTATGACGCACAGGAGACACTCCACGTGCAGTTAAGTACTGACAAGACCCCTATACAAATCATAGCTAGCTACCGGCCCCCAAATCTGACCCAAGATGCCCAAACCGCCTATCTAGACCTCTTTGAATCTATCAAGATTCAAGCCTTTATCCTGATCCTGGGTGAGTTTAACTACCCAAACACAGACTGGAAGAACTACTCTTGCCAGAACACAAATGCCCAGAGATTCCTCGATTTTGTCAATGCAAATGCTTTGGAACAGCTAGCTGATACACCCACAAGAGGTGATAATATCTTGGACTTGGTATTAAGCAACATCAGTAGCCACTGCAGCATCCCTGCAGTATCATCCTCCCTTGTAAGATCCCACCATAAAGCGGTCATGTTCGAAGTCACCATCCCCGACCCCCCTCTAGCTAGGGTCAATCAAAAAAACTTCTCCAAAGCTGATTGCAGCCTCCTGAGGGATGGTATAAACAACTTCACAGCCCCCTCCCCCTCTCTAGGAACTAGCACCAGTATTCAAAACTATACCAAAGTACTATACAAACATTTATATAGATGCATGGAATCAGGAATACCTGATAGGACCAAATCATCTTCCGCAAGGAAGAGTAAACCTGTCTGGTGGGCATCTGCAATAAATAAACTCTATAACAAAAGAAAAAAAATTGCTGTCCAGGACCAAGAAGGAGCAGCTGCCCTATTGGAAGCAATCTCTCCTTAGCCTAAACCAGCAAATAAGAGCACTAGTGAAATCGTCCAAAGCAAACTTTGAGTCCAAATTGGCCACATCTACTAGAAACAATCATATGACCTTCTTCACATATGTCTGTAATCTCAAAGGTAGCACCCAGATCTGTTCAGAACTGGTGGTCAAGGACACCACATATATAAATGCCGTAGATATAGCAAATTTGCTGGCTGACAGATTCGGTGAAAATGTCACCCCTCTGTCCCCCCCATCAGTAAATCAGGGCATTCCCAGTACCTGCCCCCTTCCCCTTATATCTAGGGATCAGGTCATCACCGCTCTCTCAAAGGCAAAAAATACAGCCTGCATGGGTCCTGATGACATCCCAGGCTGCATCCTACATGAACTCAGGCAGGAACTTGCAGCACCATTAGGCTGTCTATTCAATCAAAGCCTGAATACTGGTTTTGTCCCAGCTGAGTTGAGGACAGCCACAGTCATCCCTGTACACAAAAGTGGAGAGTCCACTGATCCGGGAAATTATAGACCCATCAGCCTAACTAGCCTGATCTGCAAGGCCATGGAACGGATTATCATGGACCTCATTAACAAGGACATTGGCAACCTCCAAACACTCGATCCCACACAGTTTGGCTTCATCAAGGGGGGCCATGTTTGTTAAATTTGGTCGACTTTTTTGAGACAGTCACCAAAGCCATGGATGAGGGGAAGACAGTGCACACCGCCTACCCTGACCTAGCCAAAGCCTTTGATACTATTCCCCACCCGGGCATAATAGATAAACTCTCTCAACTAGGCATCAATTTGTATGTTACCAGATGGGTAGCCAATTGTCTCACTGACAGAACCCACCTAATCAAAATAGGGGAAGCCACTTCAAGCAGTAGACCCATATCGAGTGGCATACCCCAATGTTCTGTCTTGCGGCCTCTTATTTGGGATATACTTTTCTGAGGTACAGGCCAAAACCAGTGAGGTACAGGCCAAAACCAGTGGGCTATGGCTGACCAAGTTTGCAGATGACTGCAAGTTGGGAGCTGTCATCAATACCCCTAGTGACGTGGACATCCTCCAAGAGGGTCTCACCCAAACAAATGACTGGTGCCAGAAACATGGCCTCAAGCTGAATACAAAAAAATGCATAATCATCCCCATTGGGGAGAGAGATGCCCACATACATTTTATTTATTTATTGTGTTTGTTTACTGGGCATGAGGCCCATTTTCAGCGGATGCCCACACATTATCACGTTATTATCACATTAATTATCACAAAAATTAAAATAATAATTAAATTAAATTAATTAAAATAAAAATAAATTAAATAAACAATTAAAAATAAATTATCACAAAATTATCACATTAATAACAATGTTCTAAGCACGCAATCAGTCGTGAGGGATTTGGGCACCCAGATTAATAGTAGCCTGACTTTTGACCACCATGTTGCTTCCACTGTACGGAAAGCTTTCTACATGTCCCACCTCATAAGTAAGGGTATCTCATCCAGGGACACTGAGGTCATAACATCCCTGTATTCTTCCCTTATAAGGCCCATTATTGAGTACAACGCCCCATTCTGTATGTACCTCACAAAGGACATGCAGCAGCTCCTCACCAGGAGAATCCAGGTCCTCAAAAATCTACCATACACATATAGGCTAAAAGCCCTATCCCCCTACTCTATTTCATGCAGACTCCTCAGAGGTGACCTCTGTCTAGCATACAAGGCGATCTCGGACCCCACCTTAATGGGACTGCTGCATATCTGCAAGTCAAGCTCCACTCGAGTAACCTGCACACGTGGCCTGAACCTGGTCTGTGACATTAATAGGCCTTGCTGGCAGGACAGATTTGTGTCCCAGAGACTCCCCCATCTATGGAATAGACTCCTTCTCCACATCAAACAGAGTACCTCTTTACCCCTTCTTAAGCACAATTTGAATAACTGGATGGGAAATAGAAAATACATCCCTGGGATTCCACACATGTCCCTGTTGGACAGGGGCATTGGGTGCTGATTTGTCTACGCATAAGCTAAACTCTTGGCTAGGCTTATAAGGGCCTCAGGGCCAATAGCCTAGTAACTTCCTATGATCCTGTAATTAAATCAAAATGTGCTTCAACAAAGTATTAGTTTAAGGGTGTACACTTATGCGACCAGCTTATTGTACTTTTTTTTTTATTTTTTATACTTTTCCCCCTAACAGATTTGTTTTTCAATTGAATTGTACAGGTTATCGGTCACATTAAAGGTGGGAAAAGTTTTGAAATTATTTATTGTGGTCTCATTTTTTTATATCACAAAAATCTGGCATTTTAACAGGGGTGTGTACACTTTTTATATCCACTGTACTTCCTCTGGGGGATGTTCAGGGGAGGTATCAGAAGAGAGGGGGAGTTCTTCTACTGGAACCAATTGGATGCTTGTTGGAACTGGCTGTCCCTGTGGAATAGGTCCGATCACTTCAGAGTTGGAACTGAAGAGGGAATGGGGGCAGGATCAAAAAAAAAAAAGAAGAAGAAGTTGTGTCTCTGGATAGAGAAAAGCCATTTCCACAACCCCAAAGGTGGATGGACCCGGGGAGACCTGAACCAGCTGAGATGGAGCCGAAGCTCCCAGCATAGCTAGGTCCTGACCAACTCTGGAGCAGTACCTTGAGGATGTTACAGGACCTGAACTGTCCAGATCTGAAGCTCCAAGGAGCAGAGGTGGGTCCAACAATATCGGAGTCGATCCTGGCTCCAAGACCCATTCCAATTTGACAGTATCAGAGCAGAAACAGTCAGGGAAACCATTTGAGTTGAAGAAGAAATCTTATTTGGTTCGGACTCCGAACCTCTCTGAGATTTTGGATCCTGGGACTCCGAAGCAGCTAGACAGACTGAAGAAGGAGAGAGAACAGTGTGTGATGTAGTAGTAAGAAATTTTTCGCATCATCCTATCCACATCAGCTTCAGATAAACTTCTGGAGGACCTGGAAGATGTAGCAGATGAGGTCTGGAATGTCTCTTTGATGTCTGTAACACAGAAGATCACAGAGTAGGAGATTTAAAGTTGATTGTATACTCTGATGTTCCACCATTCTGTGAAGTGACAGGTTTTGGATACAAAGACCTAGGATCCAAAGAAGATCACAGAGTAGGAGATTTAAAGTTGATTGTATACTCTGATGTTCCACCATTCTGTGAAGTGACAGGTTTTGGATACAAAGACCTAGGATCCAAAGATGGTGTTGTAGAACTGGCTGATATGACTATCGGGGGGTAGACTTCATGTCAGAAGGTTTTGGATCCGAAGTTCGGGGTCTTAGGATCCGACACAGTTGGATCTGAAATTTTAAATTTTTTGTAAGGTGGGTCCGATGAAGCCCTGGGGGACTTTGGTGGGGAGCATGTTTTTCAAGCTGATGCAGCGGATTTAGACATTTTAGAGGGGGACCTGTGCCCCTGAAGATGTAGTAGAAGCAGGGAAAAGATCCTTTAATATCAATCTATTACGACGGTCAGCTAAAGCCTTGGTTTAAAGGTAGAACAAACTGAACAGCTTGTATCCAGATGACTTGCTCCGAGGCAATAAATGCACTCCTTGTGGGCATCCGAATTTGGAATCTTATGCCCACAAGAAGTGCACTTTTTAAAGCCCATCGGTTTAACCAACATGTTTACAAGGTCAAAGTAAACAAGACCAAAAGGAAACTCACTATTTGTGACTATGAAAATATTTTAAATAATACAGTAAAAGGAGATTTTTTTTTTTTTTTTTGGAAAAGGACATAAAGGGAAAATTACCAACAATGGCAATATGAAAAATACCTTAATTAAAAGGTAAGTAGACTACAGCTGGGATAGGAGAAAAAGAGTATTTAAGAAACAACAGTGAAAAAACTGAGAGGGTGGAAAAAGAGAGATATATTATAAGACAAAAACTAATCAATTAAAGACAGACTCACTATTAATCAATAATCACTAGAGAGAAGAACCTGCATCTGTACATGATGTTGGCAAATGAGATCTGAGGTAATCAGAATGGAACAGTGCATTACGGGTAGAGGGAGGAGCTTGAGAGCTGGATCCAAAGTCCGTAGTATGTGGCCCAGTCGAATCAGAGGATCAGATCCGAACCCATGGACTGAAGAAGAAAGGGCAACATCAGATCATGTAGACAATTTCCTCAAGGAGGAATGAAAATGAATCGTTATTTTGCTGAAATTGCTCTCCCCTTTTCCAGAAAGCCACCCAAGAAGCCAAAGCCCTTGTGGAATGGGTTAAAACCCTTCTTGAAAGTAGCTTATTGTTCTGAGTATAACAAAAGGCAATAGCATGTAACAAGCACCTGGAAATGGTTTGTTTTAAAACTGTTTGTCGTTTCCTCTTAAATTCACAAAAGACAAACAGTTGATCAGCTTTCTTGAAGGTTTGAGTTTTGTCTAGGTAGTATTTGAGCTGTCTGTGGATGTCTAGAGTGTGAAGGACCCTTTTCCCCCCTTGTTCTTAGGTTCAGGAAAGAAAACTTGGAGATTAATAGTCTAGATTAAAGTAAACGGAGGCCACTTTAAGCATAAGGTAGGATTTGTTCTCAAAGGAACTCTGTCCATGTGGAAAACAAGGTAGAGATGACTCACAATAAAAGCTTGCAACAAAGATACTCTCCTAGCAGATGTTAGAGCAATGTGTAAACAGTCTTCCAAGTTAAGAACCTCAATACAGCCTCATGAGCTGACTCAAATGGAGACAAGGCAAACTTCTCAAGCACAAAATTCAAATCTCAAGGCGGAGTCAGCGGTTTCCTAAGTGGATAAGTAGGCAACACCCCTTTCAAAAACTGTTTAAGTTGATCATTATTTGAAAGTGGAGATCCAAGGGCAGACAAGCAGAAATGGCTGACAATCATACCTTGACACAGGAATACAAAAGGCCACTGGACAGAAACTCACACAAATAATCAAGAACAAGAGGCAACTGGACCTGAAGAGGATCTGAATTCTTTGACTGGCACCAACAAGAAAATCTTTTCCATGTGTATATATATATATATATATATATATATATATATATATATATATATATATATATATATATATATGCATGCTTTCCTAGTAGCAAGTTAACTTGCCTACTTGGAGTACATCACACTCCCTCTGTCTTGTGTAAATAAATCACAGTGCCAACATGAAAAAAGGAAGAAAGTACAGTTGTGTAAAATTTTATTGCAACAGTAGATGTCCTTCTCTTTACTGGTGCAGTATTTATTACATTAGGGATCCCCTGCCAGGGGCGGGCTGAAATTCAGACAGTATACCAAAGCCTTTAGGTTGCTTTTAAGGTACGCTGTATGTCACACACATGCTCCTTGTGTAGCGTAGGGCATAAAGGTGATGTCCAAACATACCATCCTCAGAATTGATACTGGATAGCAAGATCCCACACTAGGAGTGCCAACCAGCAAAGGAGATAAGATCTTGTCCCTCTCTGGTTGTTTATATACCATATCACTGTGGTACTGTCTGTAAATCTTTGAGAGATCCTGGGGAGAAAAGAGGATGAAAAGCCTGAAGTGCCAGCAGAACAGCTCTCATCTCTTTGACATTCATGTGCTCTTTCTGTTGAAGAGGCAACCACACCCCCACAAAAGCTGCTCCACAGCCCACATCTGAAGCATCAGTAAACAGCTCATGAGAGGGAAGATGGGGACGAAAAGGGAGCCCTGGATTTAAAGACAATTGCTGGATCCACCAATGAAGTTTCTTCTTGAGACAAGGTAGAAGTAGAAGTACAAATTCTAGGGGTTGTGCATGTTGAAGCCAAACTGACTTCATAAACCACTGAAACTTTCTCATGTGGAGTTTGGCTAGAGGAAGCATAGGAATGGTGGATGCCATGTACCCCAGAGCTCTCAGAAATTCCATGGCTGTTACAGAGGGCAGAGGGAGAAGAGTTTGAAATAAGGAAATAAGTGGTAAGGCCTTCGGAGGAAGCAGGGATGACAGCAAAGGCACAGTCTGAATCCTGTACCCCAGAAAAACATGGTCTGAGGAGTCAGAAAAGACTTCTTGAAGTTTATTGTGAACCCCATCCTTTGTAGAAGAGAAATGGCAAAGTGAAGATTTTGCAACAGAATCTCTGAAGAGGACGCCCAAAAAAGAAGGTTGTCCCGAGTTAGGGAGTACCTGGATCCCCTGCAAAAAGCAATTACAGGAGCGAGGCATTTGGTGAATAACCTTGGGGCAGTAGGAAAGCCAAGGGCAAAGCAGAGAACTGAAAATGCCAGGAAGCAACAGAGAAACGTAAAAGCTTCTTGAAAAGGAGATGGATAGGGATGTGGAGATAAGCATCCTTGAGATCCAGAGACATCATATAAGCTTGAGGAAACAGAAGAGGAACCAAAGTCTGAAGGGATAACATTCAAAAGGAGGGTACCTTCAGAGAGGTGTTTTGATGAGAGAGGTCTAGAATTGGTCTCCAAGTACTCTGTTTTCAGGGTACTAAAAACATCCTGGAGTAAAACGTCCTCCCCCCTTTGCGACACAGGCCCTCTTGAATATTACCCTGAGTCAAAAGGTCACTAAGCACCTTTGGAAAGGAGGAGAGTTGTTCCTGAGGGGGCTAAGGAATACCCATAAAAGGGGGAAGGGATTTCCAAACCATGAAATATCCCTGGTGAATAATGGGCAGGACCCAGGAATCCTGACTAATCTGTAACCACACAGGAACAGAGAGAGCAAGAAAGGCAGAGAGAAAGAGGAAAGTGGCTGGGAAGAACAGGACAGTCAGACAGCATCTGATTTATCTAGAAAAGGAGACTTCTGAGGCAAAGAAGTCTGAGTAGCCTTACCAGGAGGAGCGCACTGGACATCCTTCTTACTCTTAGGAGGAGGATGAGATTGCCTATAAACAAAGGCTGGCTTACTGGGGTAGTTTCTCTGAAATTTAGGCATAGGAGAAACAAACACGTTTAGGTTCCTGTAAAGCCTTGCCCTTATCCTTAAGGGATATAAAATCAGGAGCAGCCTCACCAAACAAGTGTTTATTATCAAGAGGGACATCCATCAACTTAGCCTTAATATCATCAGGCAAAGGTTGAAGCTGAAGTCAAGAATACCTCCTCATCACAGACCCAAAAGCAGCAGCACTAGAAGAAGCATCTGCTGCACCATAACTACACTTGATGGAATGATGAGCCACCTGGGAGGAAGTCCCTAACAGGGAAAGAGCATAAGTTTTACCCTCAGAGTCTGGAAAATCAGAAATGACCTGACAGGCCTGGGATAGGACAGCCAACAAATACCCGGACATATGGGTTTGATAATTAACAGCCCTAAAAGCCAAAGTAGCAGAAGTATAAACCTTCTAGACTAACTTTTCCATGTTCCTGCTATCTTTATCAGAGGGCAGTGACTTAAGGAAGCAATTGAGAGGGCGTGTCAAAAGGTACAGATACCACCAAGGGGCCAGTAGAAGGGCACTTGTATAAAAATTTACAGTGCTCTGCCACCCTATAGAATCTATCAGGTTTCTTGGGAGCAGGGGTTGACAGTCTGAAGTCTTAGAAGCATTTGAAAATGCATCCAACAAGGCAGCCAAAACAGGAGGCACAGCAGAAGGTTTAGAAGAATCCATCTGCAGCAACTCATAATATCTTTTATGAACCTTAGACACCTAAGCACAATCCCATTTAAAGAACTCTATCATCCTAGAGATTCTGTACCCAAAAGAAATCTCTTCAAAAGGAGCATCAGGACTGGTAGATTCCTCTTCCTCTGATCCACTGTCTAAAGGAGAGGAAATATGAGAATAAGCAAGGGATTCTTCATCCAAATCCAGCTCCTCCTCAGAGGAATCCTGTTCCCTGGGTCTTTTTAGGGGAGTAGAGGGCCACGGGGGGCAAAACTCCCTGACAAGGTTTCAATGCCATCAAAACACTAAACAAGCCCTGGGGGAAGGCCTACCATTCACTATGTGGAGCCTTAGGAGCAGGAGTAATATGTTTAGCCTTTTGCTTTTTCTTCAATGAGACGTCTGCCTTATAAAATTTGTAAGGCTCTGACCCATGATGGTGTTCAGTAATGGTAGTAGGGACTTCTAATATCTGTGGAACACCCCTAGGGCCCTTGGAGATAAACAGCTGCTGTTCCCCCTGAACATCTGGAATGCACGTCTGCAAAGACTCCTTGGACATGCTTAAAGTCAGATTCCCACAGGCATCCAACCCGGCTGCGGCAGAGGAATCTAACGATAAAGCCAGGCAGATCTCTAGGCATTCACTCACCTCGGGAGCCATCTGGCAGAGGGTGAACAGCAGAAGATTCTGGCCTAGGCTTCTTGGCCTTGTTCTTCACATGTTCGCTTCATCACGTCTTTTGTAAGAAGCTTAAGACACTGTTTTCAAGATAAGGCGCCAAAGAAGAGTGACTACTATGCAGGGTGTTAGGTACAAAAAAGCCTGACAGATTGAACAGGAGGTATTAGTTGTAGGAGGCACCAGGCAAAACAGACACTATTTGTGTTGGTCTTTATGGGGAATCTGTCTCCTTACCCTTCTTGGATGACAAGAAATCCCACAATCAACAATAAAAAAAAGAAAAGTAAATAAAAAAGAACCCAACAGGGCACTTATCTGCAACAGCTTGGTGAACCAGTAATAGAACGAGCATTCAGACCAATGATCAAGAGATGACGTCCAGACTGGCAGCAAAGAAGTTATAAGGATGGTAGACGTCACCTTTATGCCCTATGGAGTATACATGACACATATGGCACATTTTAAAGCAACCTAAATGCTTTGGTATACTGGCCAGACATCAGGCCACACTTAGCAGGGGATTCATAATGTAATGAATACTGCAACAGTGAAATGGAAGGACATACACTATTGCCTTGGCCAAAAGAAAGTCACCATCACAATTTTTGGAGAGTTCTTCTAGATCTCTAGAAAAACCCTACACATCAGTGGAAATGGTAGAAAACTATACAGGGAATTCCCTTCCATGGCAATGAGAAAAAAAAAATCTGTATTCCAGGTGTTTCTAAAAAGTCCTGGATAGAATTTCTTTGTTCTGAAGGGAGGCAAATGGCTCCACATGAGGTGTTCTCCACAATCACATCAATTCTTGGAAAAGTCCAGGATTAAGTTTCCATTTGTGGGGTTCTACTCTAATCCTTACTAATTTGTCTGCAATTAAGTTTTGCTCTGATGGAATGTCAAAATAAGCTGAGTTGCTATCTCCCAGAGTATCATGATGACTAACTGGGGGCTTGTAAGGGAGACTGCAAGATCAGGATTGCAATCTATCTGGTCCAACCACCATCCAATCACTTTCTCTGCAAATCTCAGAAATGGGATCTGAAAAGACAAAGGGTGTAGATGCTGAGTCCAGATTGATCTGAAATACACTACATCTGGCATAATCCTGTTCAAAGACAGGATTTATACTGAAGTAAATCACTTACACTAAGAACAAGTCTTTTGGAATCGGGGAAGGCTTACACCCAAGTAAGTCACTTATTCTGAAAGCCAAGTTATTTTTGAATCTGGCCCTGAGTCACATTTCAAAATTCTCCCTGGTGTTTTCTAGAGATCCTCCCAAATTTGTCCTGAAGCCTCCCCCCATATGGCCACACCCTAATCCCTCTCAACCATCAATGATTTTACAGAATACTCCTGATGTTCCCTCCTATAGGCATCACTCTCAATTGTCTAGATTTTTGTCTCATTATTTTGTTCCGTTCCTCATACAATTTGTGGTTTTCTGGCAGTGAAGACTGAAATCACGAAATACCGACATGCATTTGAATTTCAGACTTCATATCCTTCAGTAAATGCATCCTAATGCAAAAACAATTATTTTAGCAACTTTCTAAGTGTATAAGAGAATAAATTAAAATCCATCCCTGTTTACAGGCTTTGCTCCTCCATTATTTTTAGATTTGTCCAGATTTCTTATGACTTACAGTTCAAAGGTATGATTATATGTGCCCTGTTCCTCTCCCTCATAACTCCTGAATTGTTGCAGTCCATGTCTGATGGCTGCGATCCTTTTTACAGTCAGAAAAACCCATGCTATACCAACTTATCGGTTAGTGTAGTGGGTTAATGATGTCGATTCCTCTGTTAAGAGTGTGGGGTTCCAAGCCTTTTCCTGCCTCCATTTTCCTTTACATTTTTCTCAAGTTTTATTTTACTTCATTCCATGGTCACAAGTGGTGGTGCAGAGAAATAATATCCTCTGTTGGAGGTGGGAGGGCTTGAATCTATTTTAGTGCTTACAAGGCACTTTATTTAAAATATCCCTAATGTCTTATAGTCCCAACTTCTGATACAGGTTGTCTTTATTTTTCTAAGTGCCTTTCAGGGAATATATGCAGAGCAGCCTGGTTTCTTGTGTCCCCCCATTCAATACAAGTTATATTTAAATGCTGTTAAAAGATGAAACAGCTAATCCTCCGAGACACTGCCCCCTCCCAACCCATGTCATGTGTAAGTGCCATTAAAGCATGATATAAAATAGTTATCCCTGTTGACTTAGCCATCACCTCCTTGACCCAGTGTTGCAGGATGTGCTCATTAGTCTACGGGAGACTGATGGTATGACAACCCACTCACACACACATTAATATGTGTGTGTGTGTGTGTGTAATATAAATATACATATATCTATATGCTTGTACACACACACACACACACACACACACACACACATGTTATATTTGAGTGTATGTATATATATATATATATATAAACACACACAAAAAAAACACCTGATCAGAGTTCACAGACAAACTCATGAATTCACCCACATGCATACATGTACACAAACCTACCACACAACCTAACTAACCCCCCTATTGTGATCTCCTAGGCAGACACACAAACACACACACACACACACACACACACACACACACACACACACACACACACACACACACACACACACTACCTATATGCTAAACTCCTTGGCACCTACCTCTAATGTGATAGGTGAACATGAGTTTCTGGCTATGTTCATTAACATGAGCGCCTTCATAAATGACTTACTACAGGCAGTTCCAGGGGACAGCACATCGCTAATTAGTACATGCCTTTCCCCCAGAATGTCTCAGTATCATTATCACATCTGGGGAGCCAAGCTGCAGCACGTTAAGCTAAAGCATCATGGTAGGACTGTCTCTGAGTAAGGAACAGTTACCTCAAGGATGCACAACTCATGTACATCTTGAGGTAACATTTCTGAATTGGCCTTCTGTCCTTATGAAAAATAAGGAGACCTGGAAGACAAGGCCTGTAACTCTAGCACTCTTCTTGCTGAAGTGTCTAGTATCAAAAACAGCAGTTTCCTTGTCAAAAACCTTTATTTTGCTTGACAACAGTTTAAAAGGTGGCAATATTAACTTTTTCAACATTACATTAAGATCCCATGGAGGAACCACTAACACGCAGGTGTCTCTGACCATCAATGGAACTGAAGAAACCAAGCAGTTAAGCAAATGAGTGAAGATCCAGGTGAGTCAGGAAGGACTGGTGTGTTAGGAGTTGCATGTATGGTATCAGGCAGAGAAAGAGACTTCTTTGAAATAAAAAGTCAAAGAAAAGGGGGAGTTAAACTTTATAAAACTAAATTATGGCCATGAAAATGTTTTTGGCTTTGCTCTGGCTGCTTACTTCAGGAACGCTAGGGTATGAGAAATGTAGGGAGATGTAAAGGAGACCTGGGACCATTCTTGAACAAGAGCAGGAAAAGCTGCTGCACTTGTCATTGACTGGGGAGATAAACAGGTCACAGCAAGGCTTCTCCAAACAGCAGAAGACAGACCACCACAGAAAGAGGCCCCTCATGTGGCATCAGCAAACAATGTCAGAGTCTATCTGCTAGTCAACTGGCTTGTCCAAGTATGTGCACTGTTACTAGCAAGTGTTGAGAGAAGACAGTCCATTCCTACAGCTTCACCGTCTCAAGATAAAGGGGGGTTGGAATTTGTTATTCCCTGCTTGTTGATACTCCACAGCCATGATATCTGAGTGAAGGGTAACTGGACAATGGAGAGGAGAGTCCTGGACCATCTGTAATGTGTGCAAGTCTGTTTTGATCCCCAAGACATTAATCTCCAGATTGGCTTCATTCTGTGACAAAGCCCCATAGACTGTCTACCCCTGCAATGCTCACTTTCCTGAGAATATATATCACTGCTAACTATCACAATGGGGTAGGTTCCCCAAAGGAAAATTGTGAAGGCGGAGACATCAAAACAGATATTACTGACACAGTTGAAAAAGTCACGTATTTGCTGTTCTGGCTATATATATATATATATATATATATATATATATATATATATGTACATTATTGCAGTTTATTACTAGAGAAAAGGGTTAGCATTCTCAACTCTAACTTAACAAGCTGCGGTGGCTGCTGTGTCCAGTTAGCTACATCATTTGGATCTATTACCAGGGAAAATATTAAGGTATATGACATATTTGGTTTAATTAAGAGTAGCGGGTAATTGGAGGTCTATGGAAAACCCAGAGTGGTGGCAGTGGGAATTCTGCCAGCCTTCCCTCACAACTGTGTTAATATTTGCGTGTGAAAATAATAACTTATTTGAAAGACAGACATCATGGGTAAGCAAATCTGGTAGACACTGTGGTTCACAGAGTGAGAGAGAAAGAATGATGAGAAAAGGCCCTGGAGTGCTAGGTGAAAGATTAAAATCTGAAGGTGGCCTTGTGGGTGGGGGTGATGGATGGTGAAACTGCATACCCAGGATGGCAGTGCATATTTCCTTTACAATCTTGAGGCCAAAATGCATTTTGACCATTGAATATTAAGTTAGACTTCGATGCACTTTCTTGCTTTTACTTTTTATCTGCTAGGCACCAGTGGTGTGGCTCAAGTGACTATCCCTCTGGTTCCCTGTAGGACCATTTTGTAACAATGTTGGCAGTGTGTGTGCCACCTTTCCTCATATACCAGGTTGGCACTGGTGGGATTCAAACCCCATCTGTGTAAACCAGCCATCACAGAAATCACTAAAACCTTAACGGCTGCTGTAAAACTCTTATGACATAACTTTCAAAAAATATCATAAGGATCATCAATGCCATTAGACTCAAGACTTTAAGCCATTTATTGTCCAGGGAGAAAGACGAGATTAGTGTACAACTAACTTGTCGCATAGCAGGCTCATTATGCAGTAAAGTATCTAAGTGGCACTCCGTGAAAGCGACTGCTTTCAATGGTTCCATCTAGGAATTACAGTGTATACAAATGTTTCCAAAGACTGGAAATGTTGAAGAGACACCCTCTCCCCTGAGTCAGTACCTCCTGAATGGAGGCAGCTTACAGCCAGTCATCCAAATTGGGGAAATTTTTGGTCCCCACCAATCTAATACTGTCTTAAATTTGGAGAACATCTTCGGGGGGTTGTGATGAGACAAAACAGGAGCACTCAAAACTGAAAATGACTAGCTCCCACATTGAAGTACAGGAGCCTCCTGGATTCCATGGCTATCTGGATGTGCAAGTATGCATCCTGGAGGTATAAATAGCACATCTAAGTAACTTTCTGTGTGGACGGCCTATTGCATGACTTTCATAGCACTGTTTCGAGTGGATGCAGGTAGGGCCTGAGAGAAAACTGCAAAAATTTCAATCCAGCTCTAATGCCTGTCTAAATGATGGTCCCTTCCAGTCAGCCCTTGCCTTGATGATGGGAAATGAATGGGCTGATGGTCGACGGATAGTGGGGGCAAAGAATCAAAAAAAAAAAAAAAAAGATTAATATTGAGATAACTTCTATTCTGGTGGGACCTCTTGGATTTCTCTTTTTGTTATGAGGCTTACGGCCTCTTTTTTTGGCTGCATCTTTCTGATGACCATCACTGAATGGATGTAATAAGAAGGGATTCTGGCCATGAAAGCTAGAGAAAAGGAATGGTGCGATTTCTGGAACAAACTTCCCTTACCCACTTGTCCTGCTCAGTGGTCTGCCATTCAGGAAAATGGACAGAGATGCAGTCCTCCAACTCCCTCCAGACAATTAGGCAATTCCTAAGGGGTTCTGCTGCTGAATTTCACTGGGAACACTTTGGAACCCCAAATTCTGCTGATCATCTCTATCAGGGAAGTGGGGCATCTGGTCTGGCCTCCATCAGAATGTTGTCCAAATCTCACGGTTGACTTTTTTATCTGAGTGTTTGGCATTCTTCTGGCTTTTGCATAACAGGCAACTTAGTGCCAACATTCATGAAATGTTTTCCTTCTTGCTCACTCTTTTGAAGCTTTGTTTTAATTTTGGGACCAAACAGGTTATTAGTAACAGATACCTTTAAGTTTTCTACACTGTTACAGTGTATAAATCAGTCATGTCAACAAACACTGTTTCTTATCCTAGATGCTCAGGCTGCTCCATCTACAGAAGTATGAGCTAGTCGCATGGACAGAATGGAAACTGTAGACACAGTTATTACTTGGGATGTCAATTTCTTTCAGAAATCTCCACTGTTTCTTATCCAAGATGCTCAGGCTGCTCCATCTACAGCAGTATGAGCTAGTCACATGGATAGAATGGAAACTGTAGACACAGTTATTACTTGGGATGTCAATTTCTTTATGAAATCTCCATGTGTCATCCTTATCAAAATGTCATGCACCTCATCTACCAGTGCACAATAAAATCTAGTTGTGTGTCACATTAACTGACAGCTATGTAGAGATGGTACTAGAAGCATCGTGCATACTAGATGCACACTTCTTTTACAAGCTACATCACTAAATCCTCATTCTGTACCTCCCAAAATCAACTATTTTATGACCTTCACATTTTCCCCACAAAACTCCTACTCAACATTAACCCCAGCCTATGTCACACAAATTAACCCTTAATGCAAAAACACATTTTCTCCACAAACTATTCCTTACATTATACATTCATCTCTCATTACTACCTTCTCAACTATATCATCTCTAAACTTTCACATATCATACTCCATCTTTCCCATACCTATTCTTCCCTCCTCTGTTACGGAGACATCCACCTTAACCCTGGGCCATCCACTACTTCCCACCCTTCAAATGCTAACTCCTCCAAATACTCTAAACCGCTTCACATAACTACTCTAAATTCTCAATGAATCTGCAAAAAAACCTCTGAGCTCCCAAAATACAACCAATATCCTAGCTGCAACAGAAACCTGGTTTTAACCCTCCTTACAAGACTCCGAGTTTCTCCCTCTAAACTTCAGTGTAATTAAAGTAGATAGGTGCAGGAACAAAGGAGGTGGTGCTACCATCATCCACCATAATTCCTTCATAATCTCGCCATTTAGACTCTGTCCTTGAATTCTAAAATGCAGAGATTTTGATCTCCTATCTGGAAATTAACTACTCTAAAAAAACATTGTATTACTGTCCTATACATCCCCCCTGGAAACATAACAGTTTTAGAAGATATCCCTTCCTAGATTTCCCATACCATAAGAAATGAACAATTATCCTCAGTGACATGAATATTGACTGGGCTTCCATTTCCACCAAACACTCTCCAGCATAAACTTATATCACTTCTCACAACGTATCTCAACCCTCCCTAGGTACAACAACCGAACCAATGAAGGCTCCGTTTTAGATTGGATCCTAGTCTCACATCCCTCCAAGTACAAAGCTTCCAGCACCATGTCAAACTCCATTAGTGACCATCTCCCTGCATACGCTATCCGTGCCTATTCATCCATTCCTAAAGTCCACAATATTAAAAGTGCCCAAAACCTTTCAAAATTCAACCTCACAGATTTAATAGCTTCCTGAAATGCCTTAACTGGAATAGTCTTAAAACATTTCCATTGGATGACACTCTGCTATACTTTGGTAATACCTCTCTAAACATCTTGGATAGTCTAGCTCCTACCAGAACCAAGAGAATCAAAAACAATAATGCCCCCTGTTTAACAAAAGCTCTGAAAGAAATCATGACTAATAGGGACAAAGTATGGAAACTCTGGCATAAATCTAATAATCCATCCAACCTATTTCTTAAAAACAGCTCCAAAACCAAGATAAAAAAAATTGATCTCTAAAGACAAACAGCAGTACTTCCGGAACCACAAAAGTACAGTTGTGTACACTTACCATAAATGTAGATGTTCAAGTGTATTCACTGTTGCAGTCATCACATTTGGGTTATCTGCTTGCAGTAGCCCTCAGTCAGCCTGATTATCAAAGTCTTGGGCCCTGCGTCAGTTGCGGTCTCATCTTCCATGACGTCAGGTAGTCAGGGGTATAAAGCATGCAGCCGACGCCATTACATAAGGTTTTCTTGCCCCAGATGTCAGGTGCCCCCCTAATGGGAAGCAATTATATATATATATATATATATATATATATATATATATATATATATACACACACACACACACACACACACACACACACACACAAGATTATACCTCCAACAAAAAAAGCAAATACACCAAAAAGCTTTTAAGCATAGTAAAGGAGAATAGAGGTATAGCCAAAAGTAGTCAGGGGGCTGGAGGGAGGGTAAACAGGACTGCAACAGTGAATACACTCGAACATCTACATTTATGGTAAGTATACACAACTGTACTATGTTCTTCGTGTTTCACTGTTGCAGTCATCACATTTGGGTAGAATCCCAAAGCTAAGGATGGGAGGAGGAATTTAGATAGCATTAGGACCAGCTATAAAGTCCTGCAAGACTGCAGTGGCAAATACAGCTCTGGATTTAGAGAAAATTGGAAAATGGTAATGCTTGGTGAGAGTATGTACATAACTCCAGGTAGCAGCTTCTAGGATGTCCCTGGTAGGGACACCTCTGAGAAAGTCTGTAGAGGTAGATGCAGCCCTGGTTGAATGTGGTCTAATCCCCTGTGGGATAGGTTTTCCATGGTGCTTATAGCAGAAATCAATGCAATGGCCTATCCATTTAGAAATGGTTTGCTTTGAAATAGCCTTCCCCTCTGCCCCTGCAGCAAATGCCACCAGCAGTTGTTCATATTTCCTTTGAGGTTTAGTCCTGTCCAAGTAAAATCTAAGTTGTCTGTGCACATCTAAGGAGTGCAGTATCAGTTCCCCTTTGTTCTGTTGATTAGAAAAGAAGGTTGGCAAACGAATGGACTGATTAAGAGCCACACTGGATACTACCTTGGGCATGAAGGAGGGACTGGTTCTGAGGGACACCCTATCTGCAAGAAAGATGATGAAAGGCTCCACTGCTATAAGGGCCTGTAAGTCAGATACCCTTCTTGCTGAAGTGATTGCTAAAAGGAAGGCTGTTTTCTAAGAAAGGAATTTTAACTCTGCACTTGCAGCTGGCTCAAAAGGAGGAAGAGTGAGTTTTTCCAATACAAAGTTAAGGTCCCAGGCTGGAGTTGGGGCTCTCCTGGGTGGTCTTAAGTTTTTGGCCCCTCTGAGGAACTGCTTGAGGAATGGATGAGAGAAGAGGGGTGGTTCTGTGTTGTAATGAACTGAAATGGCTGAGGCATGAATTTTGATGGAGGAAAAAGAAAGGTCCTTGTGAAGCATCTCAGTTAAGTATTGAAGAATCTGACTTAAATTGGGTGCTGCTGTGGCCATCCATTGAGTTTGGTTCCAGGCACATAATCTTTTCCATTTTCAACATAAGATTTTCTAGTACTAGGTCTCTTTGCTTCCAAAATGACATCCAACACTTGTTTACTGAGGGATGGTAATGGAGAGATTAGGCAATTAGCCAGGCTGCCAGGTTCAGGTTTTGAAGCTGAGGGTGCAGAATCTGGCTCTCCTGCTGTGACAGCAGGGTAGGGGTCTGAGGCAGGTGCCATGGAGCCAGCAGTCAGTCTGGTGCAATCGGTATCATCCTTTGTTTGTCCTGTTTGATTTTTAGTAGTACTTTGGAGAGGAGAGGTAGAGGAGAAAAGGCATAAACTGATAGATTTCTCCAGCTGAAGGACAGAGCATTCACTTTCCAAGCTTGTTTGTGGGGAGTCCTTGTGCAGAATTTGTCCAATTGGTAGTTTTGTGAGGAGGCAAACAGGTCTATATCTGGGCTCCCCCATTTATTTATCAACATGTTGAATATCTTTGTTTCCAGTTTCCACTCATATGGGTCCATGACATTTCTGCTTAGTTCGTCTGCCAGTGTATTTAGTTTTTCTGGCAGGAATTGAGCCTGTAGATGCACTTGGTAGCTCAAGGCCGTGTTCCACAGAGCCATGGCTAGTCTGCCGAGGGGGTATGAATGGGTATCCCCCTACTTGTTTATGTACCACATAACAGTGGTGTTGTCCGTCTTTACCATTAATTGTCCTGTAAGAATGTGGTCCTTGAAGGCTGTCAGAGCATTCTGTACAGCTAACATTTCTTTTTGATTGATATGCAGGTGCATTTGACTTGGGTTCCATTTGCCCTGAATGCACTTCCCTGCCAGGCGAGCTCCTCCATGCATAGACTGATGCATTTGTTGTTAGGGTTTGGGCGGCAGGGGGTAGAATGAATGGTAGTCCCTTGTTTTGGTGGCAGGCCTCTGCTCACCAAAGGAACTCTAACTGTAGGGCAAGGTATGATAGGAATCATTGGTTCTAGATCCTGAGAATTTTGACACCATAGGCTTTTTAGATACCATTCTAGTTTCCTCATATGCAGTCTTGCACATGGAATTAGTAGAATGCAGGAGGCCATGAACCCCAAGGCTTGCAGTATTTGCCATGCAGATAGCAGGGTTTTTTGTGGCCATTAGTCTGAAGTAAGTTGTCAAATGAATTTGTTTCTTTGGTATGAGGAAAGCCATCTGGGAAGTTGTGTTCAAGCTTGCTCCCAGGAATACAATTTGTTGACAGGGTACAAGATGCTGTTGTTGTATCTTTCGGCTTTTCCCGGTTAGGGGTGGCCACAGCGGAACTCCGGTCCGCTAAAGATTGGTAGTTGATTTTTACATGCAGAGTTACCAGCCCTGACGCACAACCTTCAACGAAGGTACGCCCATTCACGCATGTCTCCAAGCAGAAGGCGCTCTAGCTGAGAATCGAACCGGACAGCGTCTTACTGTGAAGCTATTTATGGTGTACCCCAGACAAGGTAGCACCTTTTGTACAAATGCCAGATGATTCAAAAGTATGTCCTGGCTTTCTGCCTGAATTAGGCAATCGTTCAGGTATGGGTATATTTGATTATTTCTTTGCCTGCAAAATGCAATGACTGGAGCCAGGCACTTTGTGAATACCCTGGGTGCAGTAGATAAGCCAAAGGGCAATGCAGAGAACTGATAGTGCATATAGCCTGCTTTGAAGCGTAGGAATCTTCTGCAAGATTCACTGATTGCTATGTGCAGGTAGGCTTCCTTTAAATCTAATGTTGCCAACCAGGCATCCTTGCCTAGCATAGGAAGCAACTGGAGAAGAGTCAGCATCTTGAATTTTGGAATCGCCAAAAAGGTGTTTAGGATAGAAAGGTCCAGGATAGGATGCCATGAGTTGTCTTTTCTGGGTATCAGGAAAAGTCTTGAGTAAAATTCCTTGCCCCTTTTCCTCTTCTGGTACAGTTTGAATAGCCTTTATGTTTAAGACAGAGAGTACTTGCTTTTGAGCCTCTGCCCGCTGATTTGGGGGTAGATCTGGCCAACCATTTGGGGTTGGTAATGTGTGGAAGTGAAATCTATATCCTTGGGAAACTATGTTTAAAACCCATTTGTCCTGGGTAATGAGTTCCCAGTTTATTTGCCTGCAGAGCAATCTTCCCCCTAAAGGGGCAGTCAGTTGAGAAGTACTTGGAAGTTTTAAAGTTATGTCACTGAGACAGCTTACCGTAGGGGGAAGTCTTACTACTCCCTGATTTGGAAGTGGCAGCCCCCCACTGCTTAGTCCTCTGTGTACCCTGGGACTGAAGCCTGGGTGTTCTGCTGGTTCTGGGTTTGGACTGAGAAGGTCTGGAGAGGCAGGAAAGGACCAATTCTTAGTGGGCCAATGTCTACTGAATTTTGGAGGCTGTACTTGTAGGAAATCTTTAACAGTTTGCATAGATTTAGCTTTACCCTCCCTCTTTTTAAGAACTTCTTTGTTGCCAAACAGGCTTTCCTGATTTAAGGGAACATCCAGCAATTTAGCTTTAACATGATCTGGCAAAGACTGCTCCTTAAGCCAAGCATGCCTTCTAAGTACAGACCCAGTGACAGCAGCCCTGCAAGATGCCTCTAGTGAATCAAAACCACATTGCAAAGTATGTTTTCCAACCTGTTCAGCAGAATGCATTAAATCCTGTAAATCCTTATAGTCAGGAATCAACATAATTTTCTGTTTAAGCAATCCAATAATATGCTGCTGATATTTTAACATATGAAACTAGCAGTTTAAGCCCCTAATGGCCAAGGTTGCAGAAGTGAATACCTTCTTACCCCATCTATCCAGCGCCCTGGAATCTCTATCAGAGGGGGGCAGATTTTTGGCAGTAGTAGCCTTAATGCCCTTGGGTCCCTGTGAAATGGTCTCAGGATCCACAGTAGGATTTTTAAAAAGGAACTTGTGAGAGTCAGGACCCCTGTAATATCTATCAGGTTTTCTGGGATCAGGAGGTAAAGAGTCAGGGGCCAAGCTAGATTCTGAAAAGGCATCATCAACAATGTCTAGTACAGGAGGGATAGCTAAAGGCCTATGTTGGGGCAGGAGTAAGAAATCCCTAAGCCTCTTTTTAGAATCAGAGTAATCCTGGCTTTCCCAGTGAAAATGCTTCCTAAGACTATGCAAGGTTTCACCAAAGGAGAAATCTTCTGTGGGAGAAGCAGAGGGAACAGAGTCCTCTGCATCAGAATCCTCATAGGTAGATAAGGGTAAATCCTGGTCATCAGAGGAAACAGAAATTTCAGAATCCTGGTCAGAAGTATCATAAGCAAATTCAGTCCTAGGTCTCTTAGAGGGGGAAGGTTGGCTTCCCCTGATTAAAGTAATAAGGTCTTCAGCCATTCTTATCATTTGTTTTTTAGACATAGAGGCCTGACCATGCGGTCTGGGCGTCGTGTTTCTAGGCATGGTTCGAGTTTTAGGCCTTGAAGAAGACGTTGGTTTAATATGCAAGTCAGTACGTCTGAATACATCCTCAGAAGCCGGTGCCTGCACAGCGGCTCCAGACCCATCCAAGGTAGAGACATCCGCAGGCTCCACACCTGAAACGTATCTCATATCGCGGCATACCGGACTCCGAATGGGTCTTAGTAGAGGCCTGCGAATCTGAAGTAGCGGGTATCAAGGGCTGCAAAAGCACCTGACTGAGTACCGGTGAACTGGCGACTAGCTTAGGAGAAGTGTCGGCAGCTTTGGACCCAGGCGGCCTGTCTCTGTCTTTATCTTTGCGTTTTTTCAGAATATCGGTAGTCGAGTGGTTTACAGAAGACATATCTGGATAATTGAACCGAGTACCAAAATATTTAGAACCGTAAATATACAGATGATGAATAGTTCGTTGTTTAAATAAGGCACAAAACCATCAGCAAGGTATGTCGTGGTGAGGGCCTAGGCAAGGAATATAGTACGAGTGAAAATCTTTATGAGGTATTTGCTTTCCACAAGAAATACAATTATTGAATTTTACTGACATCAGTTTAGAGCAAGAAAAGGTTTCCCCAACGAGGTACTTAGCTTTAGTTGAAGACTTTGGTTCTGAAACTCGAAAACGAAAATTTTAGGAGTCGGCCGACCAGCACTTGCAAACTGCTTCTGCTTCGGGTACCGCATGGCAAGAAAGACATGTAATGGCGTCGGCTGCATGCTTTATACCTCTGACTACCTGACGTCACAGAAGAGGAGACAGCAACCGACGCAGGACCTAAGACTTTGATAATCAGGCCGACTGAGGGCTACTGCAAGCAGATAACCCAAATGTGATGACTGCAACAGTGAAACACGAAGAACATCTAATAGAAAACATAACCCCAAAATGTTCTGGTCTTCCATCAATAATCTCTTAAACCCTGGCACCAAACCCAATCCCTGTCCACACCCTAACATGCTTCCTGAATAAATAGCTAGCATCTTTAACTCCTACTTTATTGACACCATTACTAAAATTACTGCTTCTTTCTCGCTACCTCCCCAAGTACTATTCCTACAAGCTCCTCTTCTTCTCCCTTGCAACACTCTTTACCTCATAACATCCATAATACTTCAATAGCTTTGAATACTACTACTCCAAGCATTAACACCTCCCCACCTAACTGCACACAACAATCCCCTCAATTACTGTTCAATCTCTCTCTCCCATTCCCACCTCTTTCACCAAAAAACTCCTTCTGAAGTTAAAACCCTGCTCAAACTCAGCAGATAGAATTCCTGCCAAGTTTCTTAATATTGTTGGTGATGCAGTGGCCTACCCCATTAGCACACTGACTAACAGATCTATACAAGAATCCTATGTCTCCAGCCTATGGAAAAAGGCAATCATACTTCCTCTGCAGAAAGGTGGTCCTTCAACCGACATCTCCAACTTCCGAACCATTGTTATACTTCCCCCATTTCTAAAATCCTAGAAAAATGTGTGCAAAAATAACTCTTAGGCTTCCTTCTAAAAAATAAAATCCTCTCCCCAACACAGCATGGGTTCCACCAAGATCACAGCATATCCACTGCACTAATATTTTTCTTAGACTTGATCAAGAAAGCCAGATACTCTGGACACTTTGTATCTGCCCTTTTCTTAGACCTATCAAAAACTTTTGATGCCATTTCCCACTCTCTCCTAGTCTCTCAGTTCTCAAGCATAGGACTTTCTCCCCAATCACTTAATTGATTCAATAGTTACCTCTCCAACGGACAGCATGCTGTCAAATGGCAAAATTCCATTTCCCCTTACCTTCACAACCCTACAGGAGTACCCCAAGGTTCAGTTTTAGGCCCACTATTGTTTAACATTTTTATCAACAATCGCCACCAAGCTATCCATCAGGGCTCCCTAGTGCAGTATGCAGACAACTCTATTATAGTCTCCTCTGCACACAATACAAAACCTTTGTAGCAAAATATCCAAACAGCATTTTCCACTGTGGAGACTTGGTTTCACAATAATCACCTTTCTTTAAACCCCTAAAAAACTAAACTTATGATCTTCACACCCAAGAAAAATTCTCCTGAACTTGACCTCGATATATTCTCTCAACTCTATAAAAATTTAGCTAGTAACCCACACTAAATTGTTAGGAGCAATAATAGATGATAAACTCAAATTTGTCCTGCACATTCGAAATAATATAAGCAAGACCCATAAAAAATGAGGGCTGCTCTATAGACACAATATGTTCCTCTCCCTCCCTACCAAACAAGTATTAGCACTAACTTACATACTACCGTCTCTAACCTATGGTGCACATTTACTAACCAACTTGCAGTCTTCCTTGACATCAAAATTAGAGACATGCCATAACAAGACAGCTAGATTTGCCACAAACAGCTGCCATGAAACTCACAACTGTATTGCTCTAAAAAAATTACAATGGCTGGAATTCCCTCACTATTTACTACTCCTTCAGCTCACAATTACACATAAATTTATATATAAACTTCAGGACTGCCCTGCACTTAGCTCTTTACTCACCCATTACAACCCCCATTAGGCCTCTGCAATCTGAAGAACAACTTCTTCAAGTTCATAAACCTAAACTACCTGCAGGCCATGTATTATACTCTTGGAACATTGCCAGAAAATGGAATCATTTACCTTCCCTTATCAATGTACATCAAAGCCCCCACATTTTCAAAACCGCAATGCATAATCATCTCCTCACCAACTGGATGTGTAACTGCTCAATTCTCTCCTCTGTCATTACTTAATCTATTAAATAAAGCCATATCTTTTTATACCCTAGCTACTGCTCCAGTAATTTGCTTTCCTGATGACTTTCTTTTGAACCTAACTTTTTAATTCTACCTCTTGCTTCTGTTAACTCATTGACCCTTGCCCCTCTACCTTCCATCTTTTCTGCTCTCATTCTAGATCATTCTTCTTCCTCTTTCCTTCCCCACTATGTATTACAAAGCTCCCCACTTATACCTTTCTTCCTATGTTTTATATAAATATATATGCACATATTGTTTATCCTAAGTAATGCCTTGAATTATATGTATACTTCGGTGTGTAATCTGTATATCATAACCTTTCTGCTATGATATTATTGTCTATACTTTGACCATGCTTAACTCTGCTGCTAACTTAATGTTTTTGATTTCCCATTCAAACGTATCCTTTTTTTTGGAAACTTTTATGTAAGTTGTATGCAAATCTTATGCAAGCTATATGTTTTTATATTTTTTTTGTAAGTTTTTATGTCAGTTTGATTACAACCTGGAGCTTTTCTCCCCTTGCCTCCACTGAAAATGGGCTTACCTTACAAAAATTAGTAAAAAAAAAAAAAACACTGGATTCTTTATCAAGAGAGATGGACCAATGGACTCTTGTCTGTGATTCCTAGTCTTGTGAAGCTGGGGGATCCTGTTCAGTAACCAGGACTTGGGAGTTACTATATGTGGCTCCTGCCAAACCCTCTGCATGACAAGCACAACCAACTTGTCAGTCTATGGAGTCTTGCAGAAGCATTTAGTGACTCCCATGTAACAGCTGCACAAATAATATCTACGGATACATTTCTAAGTAAGCTCTGACAGACACCAGCTGTTGAATGTGTTGTAGGCACAGAAAGCAAAGCTTTATCATGGTTCTCATAGTAGAATGTAATGCACTCAGAAATGTACCTGGATGAACTGAATTTAGAAGCTCTAGATCCCAATTTTTTCAAAGAACAAAAAATCTTTTCTAGCCAGTTTGATTCTTTCCATGTAGAAATTGTCTGTGGACATCTAAAGTGGAACTGGCAGCTAGAAGTATTTTAATGGATAAATGGTAGACCTGTGTCAATAATCTGCCTAATCCAGAAAGGCAGACAAAGGAGCTGTCAAACGATCTGACCGTTTACAAGCCCACCCCCCCCCAAAAAAAAAAAAAAAAAGCATCCATCTGTTCCTGTACATGTTCATCATAATGGACTTCTAGGCAGAAGTAAAGATCTGGATGATCCTAGATGGGTAAGAAGCATCCCCCCCCCCAAAAAAAAAAAAATACTGAAACAGGAAGTCAAAGAAATTTAAGGTACAGTTGAGGTTAGCCAAATTAGTGAATAATCACAAAAGCCTCAGCTATAGAGGACAATGAAGCCACAACAGATGGAATTTGTCAGGGTCAGCAAGGTGTTATGAAAGTGACTATGGAAGCTTGATCTGTTAGGTTTTCTTGATGAACTGTGGGATAAAGGGAAATGGGCCCAAAAGAGTAAAGCAGGTCTAGTGAAAACCTCCCTGGGCAGTTCTCCCAGAGAAGGGATCATCAAAAAGACATTGTTGCATTTGGCACTGGTTGGAGATGCAAAAACATCACAGCAATGCTTCTCCCAGTGATCAAAGAGTTTCTGTGTTACTGACAGGTCGTTGGATCACTTGTGAGACATCAGCAAGCAATATGTCAGAATGACCACTAGGCAACTGGCATCTCTAGGAATATGACAGGCTGTCAGAAAATGAGTGTTTGACCTAGCCTATTCCCACATTCTCATATCCTCATCATGACTCAACACAGGGTATAAGAAGGATTTCTTCCCTGCTTGCTTATGTACCATACCACTGACCTATTGCTGGCAAGGATGGCAAATGCTCCAAGGCATAGGGAGCGCCGGAATGCCTGCAGAATGAGGAAGACAATCTGGAATACAGTGGTTAAGCTACCAACAGTAATCCCATGACATCTGCTGAAACAATGAGGCCACAAGCAGGAGACTATGCATGCACAACCACTGCCAATGCCACTGTGGTGATAGGTGCAGAGCAATGTGTAATCTGATGAAATGTCACAAACAGATTTCCACACATGAAAAAAAAGTTTTAATGTTAATATTTAGTGCACATGTTGCTTCAGATTCCATTGAACAGAGGGTTCCAAAGAGGAAGTGAAAGGATCCAAGCTAGTTCCAGACATTAGTGATGGATCCCTCAAAAGCCTTTTAGACTCTAGCTTGCTGCTAAGAAAGCTGGGAGGATGAAGAAGCAGGCAAGAATGAGTCTTAGGTCAATATCAAAACAGGCTTAAGCAACAAGGGCTGCAAATGAAGTACAGTCTATAGCAATGTTGGAAGTAGAGGTCAAAGCTACACTGGGAGCTCAGGGCAGCAACTCTGAATATATGAGGCCGAACCTCTTCAGAGTAAACACCAATTGCCAAGAAAGGCAGTGACTGCCTAAACAAAGACACAAGTGCTGATGGACATGTTGAGCAATCTGGAGACAAGGACCATGGGTATGAGGACTTACTGGCTGAAAAAAGAAGTTATGTACCTACCATAACGTTCTATGTTAGTTGTCTTCATCTCGCCTTCTTTCTTGCTGGTTGGGATCGGAGCTGATCCTCGGCTCCGACTCAGCCATCTTCAATAGCTCGAGAGCTGTTTACTGGCTCGAGGCTACCCCTTATCCCATGATGCCTAGCGCTAGCTACCCAGATCTCGTTTGAAATAGCTAACCCAGACATAGTTATAGGAAGAAACCCCTCCAAACAAATGGTTAACATAGTTGTTCTACTGTCTAAGTCAGTAAAGGAAACAAAGCAGCGAACACTCAGCCAGTGAAAATTTGAACTCCTCTCAGTTCAACAGGATAGGGGTATGGAGGGGGGGACGCAAGAAACAAGGCGAGATGAAGACAACTAACATGGAACGTTATGGTAGGTACATAACTTCTTTATGTTAAGTTGTCAATCTCACCTTCGTTCCTGCTGGTTGGAACAGCGTCCCTAGCACCTACAATCCTGGGTGGCTCATTGGAACAGACTCTTCAGAACAGTGGAACCAAAACTAGCTCTGCCTCTGGAGACCACATCCAACTTGTAATGAGAAATAAAGGTATGAGGATTTGCCCACGTAGCAGCGGCACAGATAAGCTACAGACGTGGCTAAAGCCCTGTTAGAATGACCTTTCGGTTTGATTGGCAAGTCTATGTTCCTTAGCTGGTAGATAAAGGTAATGATATGAGACAACCACCTGGATAAGGTCACTTTGGAAACTAGGAGACCCTGTTTGCCCCAAGCATAGGAAAGGAAAAGTTGGTCAAACTGTCTTACATCCTTTGTCCTATGCAGACAGAAACGCAACGGTCTATGAACATCCAATTGATGTAACTTGTATTCTGCCTTGTTGGTGTGGTTAGGGAAAAACACAGGTAGGTCTATACACTGATTCAAATTGTTTTCTGAGCAGACCTTTGGAAGAAAAGAAGGATTAGTCCTCAGAGCAACCCTGTCCTTATGAAATACTAAGTATGGAGTACGGACGGATAGTGCCTGAAGTTCAGAGACACGCCTGGCTGAAATAATAGCTACCAGAAAGAGAGTCTTCCAAGATAGAAACTTAATGGAGCAGGAAGCTGCCAGTTCAAAAGGGGGCATAATTAATGAGGTTAGTACCAAATTAAGGTCTCAAGGAGGAGGGGGATCTCTCACTGGAGGTCTAAGGAGAGTAGCCCCTCTTAGAAATGCTTTACATAGCTTATGAGACATAATGTTGGCATTAGAAAAACCGACATGAAAATTTGAAATGGCCGCTAATTGAACCCTGATTGTAGCAGAAGCGGACCCCGAATGAAAGAGTTCTGTTAGGAACTCCAAGATCTCATGGATAAGGGGCTGTGAAGGGATCTATATTTCTATCCTCTGCCCAACAAGAAAAACGATTCCATTTACTAACGTAAGTCCTTCTAGTGGCCAACTTATGGGAGGAAACAATAATGTCACGAACGGCTGGGGAAATACTGGGAAGCCTGGCTAAGGTTGGAAGTGGAGCAACCAAGCTGTGAGCTGGAGCGTTTGAAGGGATTGATGTAGCCCGCCTGATTGATGAATCAGCAGGTCTGGAATCGGATCCAGAGTCCAAGGCCGCTCGAGAAGGTAATGCTGCAGAAAAGGGAACCATATCTGTTGAGGCCAATAAGGGGCAATGAGGATCATTTTGCAACCCAACGACATAGCTTTCTGAATGAGTTTCGGTATCAGGGGAAATGGAGGGAAGGCATAAAGAAGTCCCTGAGGCCAATCATGGACTAGAGCGTCTCGTAGGATGACCAGGAAGCAGAAGAAGAGAGAAGTAGCTGCTGCATTTGCTGTTGAATGGGGTGGCAAAAAGGTCGCAGCAAGGCTGACCCCATTTGCAGAAGATCAAATCCGCCACTGTCTGAGACCACTTGTGAGGCATGAGAATAGCCCTGCTGAGCCTGTCCGCTATGATGTTGGATATACCAGGGATGTGCAATGCAATCAGAAATCGTTGGGAGGAAATCAACCAGTGCCAGAGTCTGAGGGCTTCTCGACATAGGGGGTAGGACCTGGTCCCCCCTTGCTTGTTGATGTACCATACCACTGACATGTTGTCGGTTTGAATTGCAATGGTCCCCAAGGGAAGAGAGTCCTGAAGAGCTTGCAACGCTAGGAGCACGGCTCTCATCTCTAGGACATTTATATGCAGATGGTACTCGTGAGCCTGCCAAGTGCCCTGGATGGTCCTTCCCTGATAATGCTCCCCCCCACCCTATCAGGGAGGCGTCCGTGGTCACTGTAGCAACCGGAGGAGGCTGAATGAAGGGTCTGCCCTGAATCACTAGTGGGGAGACCATCCAACAGGAAAGGTGTCTTTTGCATGTTTCTGTGATGATGATCATGTGAGACATGGGAAGCTGTTGAAAGGACCAGTGCGTGAACAGAAGCCACTGCAGGATTCTCATGTGGAAGCGGGCCAGGGGTATCAGAAGAATTGCTGCTGCCATAGAACCTAGAGTCTGAAGGACGTATCTGACTTGCACTCTTTTGCACTGCATCAGGACATGAATCAGCTGACGGATAGTGGACATCCTGTCCAAGGGCAGCTTTGCAGACATGCTCCTTGTATCTAAGTTTGCTCCTATATAAGTAATAGATTGACAGGGCAACAAGGCAGATTTTTCGAAATTTATGGTAATGCCTAGCTGGGAGCAAATTGAGATTGTATAGTCCCTGGCTTGAAGGAGTTGATGCCTAGCTGGGAGCAAATTGAGATTGTATAGTCCCTGGCTTGAAGGAGTTGATGCCTGGTATTAGCAGTAAGGAGCCAGTCGTCTAGATAGGGAAACACCTGGAATCCTTGACGCCTCAGGTGAGCCGTGACCACTGCCATACCTTTGGTGAACACCCTGGGGGCTGTGGTGAGACCAAAGGGCAGAGCTCTGAACTGGTAATGACTGGCTCCCAGCTAGAAGCGAAGGAATCTCCTGGAGCATCTGTTCATTTTGATGTGATAGTACGCATCCTGGAGATCTATAGAGCACATCCAATTGCCCTGACCCAGAAAGGGTAGAATGGACTGTAACGTGACCATCCGAAACTTTGTTCTTTGAACAGACTTGTTCAGTCTGCTGAGATCCAAAATAGGTCTCCAGTTCCTTGTCTTTTTTGGTACCAAAAAGAACCTTGAGTAAGTTCCAGATCCGTGTTGGTCTGCTGGGATTTCCTGGATAACTCGTTTTTTCTAGCAGTTTTGAAACTTCTATAACTGCTTGGTCCCTCAGATTGGGTGGAACATCTGGGAGGGACTTGCATGATGGTAAAGGGAGCCGAACGAAAGGGATTCTGTATCCTCTTGATATTACTGAATGTACCCATTTGTCTAGAGTTATACATAGCCAGGTTTTTGGGTACAATGAAAGTCTTCCCCCGACTGCCCCCAGAGATGGACAGTCGGGCAACCCCTCAGGGATGTTGGAAGGGCTTGTCAGAGAAGGATTCTCTACTGCCCTGGTTCAACGGAAAGTACAGTTTTGTACCTACCATAAATGTAGATGTTCGAAGATCCACATTGCTGCAGTCCTTACACTTGGGTAGTCCGCTGTCCTCGGTCGGCCCGAATATCAAAGTATAAGGCTGATGTCGGTCAAGGCGCATTTGACTGACATCAGGACGTCAGGGTACAAATGCGCATGACCGACGTCATATCCTCAGTCTTTTCTTGCCCCAGATGTCAAAAGACCCTAAAAATAAAGGTCAAAACCAAAAGACAGCAAACAAACAACCAACCACCCTTGCACTAATTATATGTACAATATATACAATATACACAATATTTACAACCCAACCCACACAACCACCTCTAACTACAGAGGGAAGGAGGGAGGTAAATTGGACTGCAGCAATGTGGATGTTGGAACAGCTACATTTGTGGTAGGTACAAAACTGTACTATGTTCTGCATCTCACATTGCTGCAGTCCTTACACTTGGGTAGAATCCCAAAGCAGAGGTAAGGGAGGATGGCCAAACTACAAGGAAGCAGGAGCTGCCAAAATGCCCTGCAAAACAGCAGTGGCAAAACCAGCCCTGGATTTAGAGTAAAGTGGCAGGTGATAATGCCTAGAGAAAGTATGCACTGAACTCCAAGTAGCTGCCTCCAAAATATCCTTGGTTGCCCCTCCCCTCAAAAGGCTGTCAAGTGGCAGTAGCCCTAGTGGAATGAGGCCTAATCCCAGCTGGAATCTCCTTGCCATGATGGGAATAACAGAAAGCAATGCAAAACCCAATCCACTTAGAAATAGTTTGTTTTGACACAGGCTTGCCCTGAGAACTCAAAGCAAAAGAAACAAACAACTGCTGAGACTGCCTGAACCCTTTAGTTCTGTCCAAATAATATCGCAACTGCCTGTGTACATCTAAAGTGTGCAAAATCTTTTCCCCTTTATTTTGGGGATTTGCATAAAAAGTAGGCAAATGAATAGTTTGGTTTAAAGCCACACTAGAAACCACCTTAGGCATAAAGGAAGGATTAGTACGCAAAGATACCCTATCCTTATGGAAAATCAAGAAAGGCTCAACCGCCATAAGGGCCTGTAATTCAGAAACCCTTCTTGCAGAGGTAATGGCCAACAAAAGGCAGTCTTCCATGATAAATATTTCAACTCAGAAGTAGCTGCAGGCTCAAAAGGTTGTAGAGTGAGTTTCTCCAACACAAAATTGAGATCCCAAGCAGGAGTAGGAGCTCTACGTGGGGGTCTTATATTCTTTGCCCCTCTAAGAAATTGCTTGAACAAAGGATGAGAAAACAATGGAGGGTCACATTCATAGTGAGCTGAAATTGCTGCAGCATGAACCTTAATAGAAGAGAAGGACAAACCTTTGTCCAGTAACTCAGTAAGATATTGAAGAGCCACACTTAAATTAGGCTCAGAAACATCAAAATCCTTTGCTGCACTCCAAAACAAAAATCTCTTCCATTTATCTGCGTACACTTTCCTTGTACTAGGCCTTCTAGCTTCCAAAATCACATTCAAAACTTGTTGTGGAAGTTGAGACCCTCTATGGTTCAAAACAGAATATGCCAGGCTGTTAGGTGAAGAGAGTGAAGTTTGACATTGAGCAAATGGCTGTCCTCCTGTGACAACAGGTGTGGAATCAAGGCAAAGGCCATGGAGGCTTCCACCAGACTTCTCAGTAATGGGTACCAGTGCTGTCGAGGCCAATCTGGAGCTATTAAAATCATCCTTGGCTTGTCCTGTCTGACCTTTAGAAGTACCTTTGGGAGGAGAGGCAGAGGTGGAAAGGCATACACATGAAGATTGCTCCAATTGAAAGAAAGAGCATCCACTTTCCAAGCTGTGGGATGAAACCTTTTTGTGCAAAACTTTGGCAGCTGATGGTTTAGTGGAGAAGCGAACAGATCTATGTCTGGAGTTCCCCATGACACTGTCAATTTCTGAAATACATGAGGATCCAATTTCCACTCGTGGGGATCCATAATGCGTCTGCTCAACACATCTCCTAAGGAGTTCTGTGCTCCTGGCAGAAACCTTGCCTGAAGATTGAGCTGTAAACTGAGAGCAGTCTCCCACAAAATCATTGCTTGCCTGCATAGAGGATAAGAATCGTTCCCCTTGCTTGTTGATGTACCACATGACAGTTGTGTTGTCTGTTAGAATCAACACCTGCCCTGGAAGAAGTAAATCCTTGAAAGCTATTAATGCAAACTGGACTGCTAACATCTCCTTCAGGTTGATATGTAGATGTGTAGTCTGGCAGGCCACTTGTCTTGTATCCACTTTCCATTTAGATGAGCTCCCCAAGCTTTGTCTGAGGCATCTGTCGTTAAAATCTGACTCGCCTCTGGCCGGGTCACAGAGAGTCCCTTGTTTAGGTGACATTCCTGAGCCCACCACAAAAATTCCTTTTGAATGCAAGGTATTATTTGAATGACAGTGTCCAGATCCTGGCAGTGCTGTGTCCATACATTTTGAGATACCATTGCAGCTTCCTCATATGCAGTTTGGCATTGGGAAGCACCAGAATACAAGATGCCATGAACCCTAAGGCTTGAAGGACTGTCCTTGCAGTCAGCCCGGACTGATGAGATAGTTGATGGAAGTAAAGGGAAAGACTCTTTTGTTTGTCCGGGGTTAAAAAGGCCATCTGGGATGCTGTATTCAGTCTTACACCCAGAAAGCACATGTCCTGAGAGGGTACTAGACTGGACTTTATTTCGTTCACAGAATACCCCAGGCATCTTAGCACTGCTATCACATATTCCAAATGATGTAGAAGTTCTTCCCTTCCTTGAGCCAGAATCAGGCAGTCGTCCAAATAAGGATAGATCTGTATTCCTTTTAGCCTGAAGAAAGCTATCACTGGAGCCAGAACTTTCGTGAACACTCTGGGCGCAGTAGATAAGCCAAAGGGCAATGCAGAGAACTGATAGTGAGAAGTCCCAGCTCGAAACGCAGATACTTCCTGCAACTCAGTCTGATAGGAACATGAAGGTAAGCCTCCTTGAGATCCAAAGTTACCATCCAATGATCTTTGCCCAGCAGAGGTAAAAGCTGTTGTAACGTCAACATTTTGAACTTGGGAATGTCCAGATAAGTGTTGAGGATAGATAAATCCAAAATTGGTCTCCACGTGTTCCCCTTCTTTGGTACTAGGAACAGGCGAGAATAAAATCCTAGGCCCACTTCTGGCATAGGGACCGGCTGTATGGCCCCTAGTTGAAGTAACAGAGAAATTTACTTGTGAGCCTCTATTCTTTGTTGAGGAGGAACGTCTGGCATGCCTCTGAAAGGAGGCAAGGTATGGAAATAAAACCTGTAACCTTGGTGTATGATATCCAATACCCATCTGTCTTGGGTAATTAAACTCCAATTTTCTTTGAAAAGTGCCAACCTTCCTCCCAAAGGTGCTGCCAGGCAGAACGCTCTGGCAGCCGAAAAGGTAGGTCATTGGGTCTGTTTACGAAAGGACTGACCCCTGCCCTCACCTGAAGACTGTGCAGGAGAACTCCCTGTTCTAGGCCTGAAAGAGCCCTGAGCTCTGCCCCTACCACGCCTAGATCTACCCCTAGACTGGGAATCATAAGAAGGATACGTCCACCCTTTAGCAGGCCAATTTCTACTAAACTTTGGAGGCTGAACCTGCAAAAAATCTTTAACAGTCTGCATAGACTTAGCCTTGTCTTCCATTTTCTTTAAAACTGCCTCAACAGGAGAACCAAACAACACATCAGATTGTAAAGGAGCATCTAAAATCCTTGTTTTAACATGGTCAGATAAATTTTGATCCCTCAGCCAGGCGTGCCTGCGAAGAACTGACCCAGTGGCAGCCACCCTAGACGAGGCCTGTACAGCATCAAAACCACATTGCAAAGGATGCTTACCCACCTGTTCAGAAACATGTACTAAATCTTGTAACTCTTTACAATCAATACCTTCCGCCAGAGCATCAACCTTAGACTTCAACTGTGAAAGGAGATAGTTTTGGTATTTTAACATGTGAAACTGGCAATTCAAAGCCCTCATAGCTAGAGTGGAAGAAGTATAAACTTTCTTTCCCCATCTATCCAAGGCCCTGGCTTCTTTATCTGCAGGAACCGGATTCTTGACAACAGAAGCCTTAACACCTTTAGGCCCCTGGCTAACAGTTTCAGGGTCTGCCCTAGGACTCTTAAAAAGATACTTATGAACTTCAGGCACCCTGTAATACCGATCCGGTTTAACAGGAGCAGGAGGCAAAGAATCAGGATTAAGAGAAGCTTCTGTAAAAACATCTTCCACTACATCCAAAACAGGAGGTATAGCCAAAGGCCTATGCTGGGGTAAAAACAAAAATTCCCTAAGCCTCTTCCTGGAATCAGAGAAGTCCTGACCTTCCCACTTAAAATGCTCCCTCATGGAATGAAGAGTTTCTGAAAAAGAAAAATCCTCAGGAGGAGAAGCAGAAGGAGTAGAATCATCCACATCAGAATCAGAATAAGGAGAGTACTCCTGCAAGTCTTCAGCCGAAGACTCTGAAACATCCGAAGCCTGCTCAAAACTCCCTAGCTCAGGCTCAGGCTCCACCCTAGGTCTCTTATCAGGAGGGGGCAAAGAACCCCTAATCAGAGTAATCAAATCTTCTGCCATTTTAAGCATATGCTTCTTGGGCACAGTTCCAGAAGAACTAGGGGTGACACCAACTGAAGCTAAACCTGGCCTGCCTCTAGGAGAAGCCTTGGAAACAGAAGGAGAGGGCCTAACCACCCTAGGCAGGGAGGGGAGTAAAGTAACCTGAGAAGCCCCATCACCCTGGCCTGCCTCCTGAGAGGCCACATCCTGCAATAACAAGGTCTCTCCCTGGGATCCCAAAGAAACCTCCGTGGAACCACCGGCTCCACCGACACCGCTAAAGCACCGGCGCCTGGTACGGACGGTTCATCTACCCTAGGCTTCAGTGCTTTCTCCTTGCGCTTCTTCGAAGAAGCGGGCGTTGGAGCATCCGACGGCATTTTATAATTGCACCGCTTCCCAAAGACTAACCTGGCACAATCTAATCTCCTCTTTATAGTGCGCTTATTAAATCTAGCACAAGAGCGACACCCAACAACGTCGTGCTCAGGCCCTAAACAAGGAATACACAAAGTATGATAGTCTCTATGCGGTATCTGTTTCCCACAAGAAATACAATTATTCACTTTTTCTGACATCCGGTAAACCACTGAGGCAAGAAAAAATGAAAATATTCCCCAACGGGGTACTTAGCCAACTTTGACTCGGTCTGAAACTCCGAAAACGAAAAATTTCAGAACGCCAACTGGCACTTGCAATACTGCTTCTGCATCGGACCATGCGGCAAAAAAGACTGAGGATATGACGTCGGTCATGCGCATTTGTACCCTGACGTCCTGATGTCAGTCAAATGCGCCTTGACCGACGTCAGCCTTATACTTTGATATTCGGGCCGACCGAGGACAGCGGACTACCCAAGTGTAAGGACTGCAGCAATGTGAGATGAAGAACATCCCCTGTGCCACGAGGGCGGCGTCTGTTGTTATTATTTCCTCCTCTGCCCCTGGAGGAAAAATCACTACGTGTGTCAGGCGAAGATCCCTGGGATTTCCAAAACCACATATTTCCACTCTTCTGACCCTTGGGGTATGGTCTAGAGGGAGTGGAAAAACGGACTCCCATGGCAGAGAGAGTCTTGCCTTCCTGTTCACACCTAGTAAGAGTGTCTTTCACCTGTGGTCCAAAAAGAAAGGAACCGTCAAAGGGAGTGTTGGTGAATGACGCTCTGAAGGGTTCGCAAAATTACACAGCCGCATCCACGCATGTCTCCAAAGTGCCATGCCTGTGCCTGCGGCTCTACTCGCCCCATCGGCTGCATAGGAAATGAGCCTCATGGAGGAGTTGACTACTGAATTAAGGGTCGCCAGCTGAGAAGCCACTTTAGCCTGGGCCCCTTCAGCTGAAGGATCCTGCAGGGTATCTCCAAGCTCTTTTAAGAGATCCCTCTGAAGCCTGGTGAAATGGCATAAGTAATTCAGTGACCTCATGGAAAAGGTCGCTGAAGCAAACATTCGCTTCCCATATCTGTCCATGGTCCTAGACTCCTTGTTAGGAGGATGGACAGAAGAAGAAGTTTCCGCTAACTCCTTTTTAGTGGCTGCTGCTACCACCATGGCATCCACAGGAATACCCTTAGTAAGGAACTGCTTATCAGGGGGTGCAGTAATAAACTTGGCTGGTCTCCTCAGGGTTGGTTCCACTGTATCCGGGGCTGACCAAGCCCTTCAAGCCACCACAGACATTAGTGGATCGAAGGGCGGAGAAACCCAGGAGGTGGAAGATCGGGAATCGAACGCATCCAGGAATACAGATTCGTCCTCGGTAGGGGCTAGGGTATTCCAGTTCCCCCTCTGCTCAAGTATTTCTAGGATGTCCGAAAAGGAAACATCTTCAGAGGGGGATCTCAGGGACCCTTTCAACTCATCCAAATCTGTATCCGAAGTGACAGACTTGGGGTAGTCAATGTGCTTCCTCTTGCACTTCTTCTTCCGAGGGGGCTACTCTGAATGATCAGGGGAGGCCTTGGAGGAAGAGGAAACAACCAATGGGGTGCACTAAAGCGCTGATTCCCCACGCTTGGGGTCTGGAGGAGGGGCAGAGGTCAACGCAGGCACTACGGGGGATGGAGCCAGTGGGGTCGAAGGTGGAACTGGCTGAGAGGCCAGCATACTCCTCATGACATCAAAGGCGTACCTGCCACGATGAAGAGAAGGCTCTGGCTCCGAGGACACTGGAATCCTCCTCCGCACCGAGGGAGATGGCTCCGAGGCCAATGTAGGAGCCGAGCTCACCTGCGCCGACGCTCCGAGAGGGAGAGCGGGGTCGGACAAGGGTCCGATGCCACTCGCCCCCTCGGAACCGATGAGGGAGTCTCGGTGCCCAGATCCCTCGATGGAAGGCACCATCGATGGGATCAGAGCCGACAATGGATCCGAAGGAGAGAGAGTTATCGGAGCCGACGGTTCCACGACTCGAACCCCAAGAAACTCCGGCTCCGAACTCAAGGGAGTCGGAGGAGGAACATCGATAGAAACAGACAGAGCAGACCCCTGTTGAGGGGGGCTAGACAACATTTTGGCCAGTGCCTGTGACTTCAATAACCTGATGGCCACTCTCTCCACATCATGGTCTGAGAGCCTGGAGGACCGAGAGGAGTGTGAAGATCTATGACTATGGTCACTTTGCAGGAGGGGAGACTGAGGAGCCGAATGAATGGATTCTAATGAAGGGGACCTCGGTCTTTTATGAGTCCTTGATGGCTCCGAGGGGACTATTGGAGCCGATAGGGAAGCAGTTTCCTCAGTTCCGGCCAGAACTGAAGTGGAATGTAAGCCTTGGGCCAATGACGGCTCCGAGCTGGGAGTCGGCGATTTGGCCGGTTTAAGAGACTTCACTGGCAAAGTCTTGGCCAGTGAGTGCTGAGGCTTAAGCAGCCCTCTCAAAATGAGTTTATTCTTGCGCTCCTGCAGAACTCTTGGGCTAAATACATGGCAGATAGAGCAAGAGTCCTGCAGGTGTACAGCGCCTAGACAATAGACGCAAGAAGTGTGCCCATCTGTCAGAGACATCTTCTGACAGCATGAGTCACACTTCTTGAATCTCGACACTTTGGATTCCTTAGACATGATACACAATAAGAAATACCACTAAACTAACAGTAAACACTACCAGACAAACCACAAATAAGACACAATATACTACAAGATAAAGCTATATGTTATTATTATTTTTTAGGAATTAGGAAGCTTCTAACTAAAACAGGTACCTAAAACAAGGAAAGGAAGAAATTTCTACTGAGTAAGCTAATGGATAAGGGAAAAGGGGGGGGATCTCTCTCACTAAAACGAGTTCTGAAAAGCCCACAAAAACACACTAAACTATCACAACTGGTTAGAGACTACTAGCCAAATACAATAAAAACAGAAAAAAAATCCCTAATCTGACTGAAAAGGTAGTAGAAGAAAAATATATGAGCCTGAGCCAGTACCATGAACCTCGCAGCTAAAGCGGCAAACGAGATCTGGGTAGCCAGCGCTAGGCATCATTGGATAAGGGGTAGCCTCGAGCCAGTAAACAGCTAGCTATTGAAGATGGCTGAGTCGGAGCCGAGGATCGGCTCCGATCCCAACCAGCAAGAACGAAGGTGAGATTGACAACTTAACTCATCAGATATCAGCAATGGTGCTAACAAAATCACAGCTGAAGCTGAAACTGACCCTGACATCTGGAGCCAGCAAATTACCTGATGATGAATGCACTGGTACTGACACCATCAACACTGACAGCATTATCACTATGAAGGCATCAAATCAAAAGCCCAATAGGTCTGACATTACACACACAGGATTAAAGCTATAAGCTGTTAGTCAGCTGCTTTCTGTAGGCCACAATTTGATTCCCTTGGCCTCAATTTACCTCCGAATTACTCTAATGAAGCCACAGGGCTCTGGAAAAACTGGGATGGGCTCCTCAACTATCTCCTGGATTGCATACCCAGTAATTACATAAGAATCTATGTACTTCAACACCTGCAGGGTGATGACCACCCTCACTGTAAAACCATTGCTGATGAGGATAGCCTGGACAAGAACAAGGCAGAAGCAAATCAGTTTGCCCCATTAGCAGAAGGGGAAAACAAAGACACCCATCTGCTGCTGCATATTCAAAAAAACATCTTGTAGTCAATGTCAGGTCACTGAAAGACCATGGAAGAATATGACAGATGATGGTCAGGAGAGCAATATCTTTCTAACTTCAACATCTTACAGAGATGATACACTTTCTTAAATTAAGAGCATGGGTGAAGAATCCTAAGCAACAACTTCTGGTACCTTAGGTACCCACACAGGAGTAGCAACAGAGAAAGATGTGGAATCCTCCAAACAAAGCTTTTTCTCAAAAGGCTGACAAACATTCCTGTAAAAATATACATACCCCTCTATGTTTATGCTTTATTCCTTCTTCCTCCATAGCCCTCTCTTTCTGTAAAATTTGTGAGAAAGAAAGAAATGTAAGTACAGCTCCGTGAGCTGAAGGTATCGATCCAAAGGAATGCTTTGGGGGGGGGGGGGGGTCAACTCCTATTGGGGTTGAGCAATATTGGGAAGAACAGAAGAACAATCTTTAAAATGATCTTTTTTTTCTGATTCTAACTGTTCTGGAATCAAATGTTTCACAGATCTCACACTTTTCATTTCAGGTCTGCCTTTCCAAGACAGACAACACAAAGTGCTTCTGTCCTGCAGAGAAGTATTGCAGTGTTCTACAAGGGGTAGTTGGATCTGAATACTGTACTTTCAGATTTAAATTTTATTTTCTATGACTTTTGCATTCATTTTTAGAACACCTCCTATATGTCTTGCTTTCCATGCTAGCAAACACAACATCACAAAATCACAAGTGAATAAAAGTACAATACACTTACAGCAAAGACACTAACAAAAAAAAAAAAAAAGGAAAATAAAATACAGGATTAAACTCTCTTTTTTATACTGAGCAGGGCGCTAAATAATGATAGAAAGTGGTTCAATCCCAAAACATAGAGGAAAAATAAAATACTGTGAAAACTGTTAGACCTACCAAGTTATCGCAAGAGTAATTTGTCTCAGGACTGAAAAAATCCAAGACATATAGAAAGAGAAAAAGTAAATGTTCCTAAAAACAGCTATAAAACATTTATCCTGACCTGAAAAGACATTTTAATGGAAGAAAATCACCTAGCATTTCAAAACAGACTACAAAGGCTTTGAAAAAAGACACCTCTTCACAGAGAAAAAACTTTTCTGAAGAAACACAGCCTTACATGAGTTTCTGACAAAGAGCAAAAATATCTGAAAATGAAATGAGAGAGCAGATCATTACGAGTAAAAGGGAGGGACTAACTGGGAAATTTTCAGATGCCAAACTGACAAAGCCATTAATTTCAATGTTGTTGGTTAAAAAGGACAGATCTCCTCATACCAAAGTGTGTGTTAGTCTAAAGACATGCACAACCTTTGTAAAAGACCAAATACTGTTAACAATGCATAAGGGTCAAAGAACCACAGCTACCAAGAAACTTTTTTTTCTAAGAATTAAACTTCAACATTGCCAAACTATCCAGCCTCAGTGGGAGATGGGCAAATATGTTAATCATGACGCTGAAGTTAAAGTCAAATGAAAAAAAGACTCTTCAAAAGTGTGTAGCGATACAGAACATCCCACTCCCAAATGAACTACCTGATTTGATGGTATTTGGCCACAAATACTATCCTTCCTTAAGAACATGATGTGCAAAAATAGCTGTCAAAAACACCATGACTGTGGGATAGCTGAAGCTTAAATTACACAGGTGCCAGAGAAAGGCCAGAAAGTACAGTTGTGTACCTACCATAAATGTAGATGTTGAAGTGTATTCACTGTTGCAGTCATTACACTTGGGTTATCCTGCTGGCAGGCTACCCGCAGTCGGCCTGAATTCCAAAGTCTAGGTCCAGCATCAGCTGCTGTCTCCTCTTCCCTGATGTCAGTGCGCCAGGGGTATAAAAGATGCAGCCAACGCCATTTTCTTCAGTTTTTCTTGCCCCAGATGTCAGGTGCCCCTAAAAGGGTAGGCTAAACAATTCTGTTCATAAAAAAGCATGCACATAACCTTCATCTACAAGCAAATACACCACATAGGTTGTATAGAATAGAGAAGTACAGAAAAGTCCCAGCAATGAAAGGGGGGTGGTGGGAGAGTAACCTGGACTGCAACAGTGAATACACTCGAACATCTACATAGATTCACAGATTAGTACTAGGCTAACTACCCTTGTGGGCCACTTTTAAGCCTAGCCAATTGCCCAATGTGAGAATCAAACCCTGCACCTTGTGTTTGTAAGGTAAACACCTTAACCATTATGCCAGCTTCCTCATTATGGTAGGTACACAACTGTACTATGTTCATCGTGTTTCACTGTTGCAGTCATTACACTTGGGTTGAATCCCAAAGCTGAGGTTGGGTGGCTGGGCCTAAATAGAATTAGGAGCGGCTATGATGCCCTGCAGAACTGCAGTGGCAAAGCCTGCTCTTGATTTAGAGTAAAGAGGTAAGTGGTAGTGCTTTGTAAAAGTGCGCACTGAAGTCCAGGGTGCAGCCTCCAAAATGTCCTTGGTTGGTACTCCTCTGAGGAAGGCTGCTGCTCTGGTAGAATGTGGCCTAATGCCCTTAGGCACTGATTTGCCATGTTGTGAATAGCAGAAATGAATGCAGTGGCCTATCCATTTCGAAATAGTCTGCTTTGAAATAGCTTTGCCTTGCGATCCTGCAGCATATGCCACTAAGAGTTGCTCAGTCTTTTTGAAAGCTTTAGTTTTGTCCAAGTAAAAGCGTAGCTGTCTGTGTATGTCCAAAGAATGCAGAAGTCTCTCCCCCTTATTCTGTGGGTTTGGATAAAAGGTAGGCAAATGTATGGTTTGGTTAAGAGCCACACGGGACACTACCTTAGGCATAAATGTTGGATTTGTCCTTAGAGAAACCCTGTCCAGATGGAAAATAATAAAAGGTTCCACAGCCATTAGTGCCTGTAATTCTGAGACTCTTCTTGCTGAAGTTATTGCTAGGAGAAGAGCTGTTTTCCATGATAAGTACTTTATCTCAGCTGTATTAGCTAGCTCAAAAGGAGGCAGTGAGAGTTTTTCCAAAACAAAATTGAGGTCCCATGCAGGTATTGGAGCTCTCCTTGGAGGTCTTATGTTTTTTGCCCCTCTGAGATACTGCCTTAGCAGTGGATGAGAAAAAATAGGTGAGGCCATATTGTAATGAGCTGAAATGGCAGAGGTATGGATTTTAACTGATGAGAAGGATATGCCTTTGTCCAGCATCTCAGTTAGGTACTGTAAAATCTGAGGAATGTTTGGTACAAGCATGTCATTTTCTTGTGCCTGGTTCCAAGCACAGAATCTCTTCCATTTTTCTGCATATGATTTTCTGGTGCTGGGCCTCCTGGCCTCCAAAATAACATCCATAACTGCTTTAGAGAGAGGTGTGTTCTGAATGGTTACATTATCTGCCATGCAGCCAGATTTAGGGTTCTGAGTTGGGTGTGCAGGTTCTGATTGTTTTGTTGGGTCAGCAAATGAGGAATTTGAGGTAATGTCCAGGCTGGGCCTTGAGACAAGCTCTTTAGGATTGGGTACCAGTGCTGGCGTGGCCAGTCTGGGGCAATCAGGATCATTTTTGGCTTCTCTTGCCTGACCTTTAGGAGTATCTTGGGGATGAGAGGCAGAGGAGGGAAGGCATATACTGTAAGGGTTTTCCAGCTTAATGAAAGGGCGTCCACTTTCCATGCATGTTTGTGATAAGTACGAGTGCAGAATCTCTGCAGCTGGCAGTTGTGAGGGGAGGCAACTAGATCTATGTCTGGGCATTCCCATTTCCTTATTATCATGCTGAAGACTTGTGGATCCAGTTTCCATTCGTGGGGATCCATAAGGTTTCTGCTTAATTTGTCTGCCAGAGTATTTATCTTTCCTGGCAGGAATTGTGCTTGCAGGTGTACTTGATAAGTCAATGCTGTGTTCCACAAAGTCATGCCTTGTCTGCAGGGGGATAGGAATGTGTGCCTCCTTGCGTGTTTATGTACCACATGACTGTAGTATTGTCCATCTTTATCAACAGTTGTCCTGGATGAAGTAGGTCCTTGAAGGCTGTCAGGGCATTCTGTACAGCTAGCATCTCTTTTTGATTGATATGAAGATGCATTTGGCTTGTGGGCCATGTGCCCTGAATACATTTTCCTGCCATGTGTGCCCCTCAGGCATAATCTGATGCATCTGTTGTTAGTGTCTGCCTGGCTGTGGGTAAAGTGAATGGCTGTCCCTTGTTGTGGTGACAGGCCTGTGCCCACCATTGAAACTCCTGTTGCAGGCAGGGAATGAGAGTAATTAATGTTTCCAGGCTGTGGCAATGTTGAGTCCAAACACTTTTTAGATACCATTGTAGTTTCCTCATATGCAGTGTTGCATATGGAATTAGTAGAATGCAGGATGCCATGTAGCCCAGAGCCTGCAGAATTTTTCTTGCAGATAACTGGGTCTTTGTTGCCATGCTTTTGAAGTAAGAAGTCAGTTGCCTTTGTTTGTCTGGCGTGAGATAAGCCATCTGTGCAGTTTTATTTAAGCTTGCACCCAGGAATATTATCTCTTGAGAGGGTACTAGTTTTGATTTATTTTCGTTTACTGTGTACCCTAGGTAAATTAGTAATCTTTTTACAAACGCCACATGCTTTAGTAGAATGTCTTTGGTCTCTGCTTGAATACGGCAGTCATCCAAGTAGGGATATATTTGTATTCCTCTGTCTGCAAAATGCAATTACTGGTGCCAGGCATTTTGTGAAGACCATGGGCGCAGTAGATAAGCCAAAGGGCAGTGCAGAGAATTGGTAGTGATTGAGCCAGCTATGAATCTGAGGTATCTTCTGCACGATTGTCTGACTGGGACATGCAGGTATGCCTCTTTGAGGTCCAAAGTTACAAGCCAAGCCCTCTTGCCCAGCATGGGCAGAAGCTGTTGCAGAGTCAACGTTTTGAATTTTGTAACATCCAGAAAATTATTTAGAATAGACAGGTCCAGAATTGGTCTCCAGGCTTTGTCCTTTCTTGGTACTAAGAAAAGTCTTGAGTAAAATCCTTGTCCCTGCTCTTGTTGTGGCACTGGCTGAATAGCCCTCATGTCCATGAGAGACGAAACCTGTTTTTGTGCCTCTGCCCATTGATTGTGTGGCAGGTCTGGCATACCATTTGCCTTTGGAAGGTTGTGAAAGTGGAACCTGTAGCCCTGAGAGACTATATTTAAGACCCATTTGTCCTGGGTGATCATGCGCCAATTTTGTGAAAAAAGTGCTAGCTTTCCCCCTAAGGGTGCTGCCAAAGATAAGTGCTTGGCATTGGCAAAGGGAAGTCATTGGGACTGTTTCCTATAAGGTTGTGATTTGTCTTCTCCGCTTTTGGAGGTAGAAGCACCCCACTGTTTGGGCCTGTATGAGCCCTGGGGCTGTTGTCTGCCTCTAGGGCGTCTGTATCTGCCTCTTTGTGGCCTGTCTGACACTGGGAAGGACCAATACTTAAAATGCCAGTTCCTGCTAAATCTGGGTGGCTGTACCTGTAAGAAATTCTTTACTGTCTGCATTGATTTAGCTTTATCCTCCATTTTCTTCAACACCTCTTCTGCCTTAACACCAAACAAAGTATCATGCTGTAATGGAGCATCCAATAATTTTGCTTTAACATGATCGGGCAGATTCTGTTCCTTTAACCAAGCATGCCTTCTAATGACAGAACCTGTAAATGCGGCCCTGCAAGAGGCCTCCAGTGAATCAAAACCACATTGCAAAGTATGCTTTCCCACTTGTTCAGCTGCATGCAATAAATCCTGCATTTCCTTGTTCTCAGAGCATTCAGAATTTGTCAACATTTTCTGGTTTAACAGTGACATTAAGTATTGCTGATATTTAAGCATATGAAACTGACAATTTAAAGCCCTTACAGCCAAGGTAGCAGAAGTGTAAACTTTTTTCCCCCATCTGTCCAATGCCCTTGAATCCCTATCTGAGGGGACAGGGTTTTTTGCAGTAGAGGCCTTGATCCCTTTGGGACCCTGAGATATAGTTTTTGGGTCAGCAGCAGGGTTTTTGTACAGAAATTTATGAGAATCTGGAACCCTGTAGTATCTGTCTGGCTTAACAGGCGCAGGAGGTAAAGAGTCGGGAGACAGTCCGGACTCTGAAAATACATCATCTACAATGTCTAGAACAGGCGGAATAGCAAGAGGTCTGTGCTGAGGTAGTAGAAGAAAGTCTCTGAGCCTTTTCTTACATTCTGAGTAATCTTGGCTCTCCCAGTGGAAATGCCCCCTCATAGTATGCAGGATTTCCCCAAAGGAATAATCCTCAGGAGGAGAAGCTGAAGGAACAGATTCTTCAGCATCAGAATCCTCATAGGGAGGAATAGAATATCTCTGTTCTGAAGAGGAGTCAGAGGAAATGGAAACCTGATCAGAGGAATCATATTCAGTGTCTTGTCTAGGCCTCTTATCAGGAGGGGGATGGGAACCCCTGATCAAAGTAATTAGGTCTTCGGCCATTTTAAGCATCTGTTTCTTAGGCATGGAAGTCTGTCCTGGAAAATGCTGTACATGTTTCCTTGTCTTTAAAGCTGTCTTAGTCTTTGTCTTGGATGCTGAAGTTGGCTTGATATAAAGCTGTGTAGGTCTGAAAACACCCTCAGAAGCCGATGCCTGCTCAGCGGCTCTGGACCCATCTGAGGGATTAGTTTCCAAAGGCCTAATATCTTGAGTATCCAGAGGCCTAGTTGTCTCCACATGGGAGTCGGAGGCGGCCTGTGGCTCTGAGGTAGCGGGTGTTAGGGGCTGCGAAAGCACCTCATTGAGAACTGGTGACTGGCCTAGAACAGACTTTGTCATCGGTTTTGGACCTTGGAAGCCTGTCCTTTTCTTTATCCTTGCACTTTTTATGAACTCCGGTCATCGGCTGTTCCGACGGCATTATGTAGTTAAACCTACGGCCAAAGTAATGAAATGCAAAATCGTACTGATGCTTAATAGTGCGTTGGTTAAATCTAGCACAAAACTGACAACTAGCAACGTCGTGATCAGGGCCTAGACAAGGAATACAGTAAAAATGAAAATCCTTATGAGGTATTTGCTTCCCACAAGAAATACAATTGTTAACTTTTTCTGACATCGGTCTGGAGCAAGAAAAAAGTTTCCCCAACGGGGTACTTAGCCTTATTGAAGACTATGGATCTGAAATTCAATTTAGTAAATCTCAGGAGTCGGCCGACCGGCACTTGCGAACTGCTTTTGCTTCGGGCACCGCGCGGCAAGAAAGACTCAAGAAAATGGCGTCAGCTGCATCCTTTATACCTCTGGCGCACTGACGTCAGGAAAGAGGGGACAGCAACCGCCGCCGCCGGACCAGGACTTTGGAATTCAGGCCAACTGCGGGTGGCCTGCCAGCAGGATAACCCAAGTGTAATGACTGCAACACAACTATTCTTTTTTTTCATTTTGCAAGGAATACAGTAAAAATGAAAATCCTTATGAGGTATTTGCTTCCCACAAGAAATGCAATTATTAACTTTTATTGACATTGGTAAGGAGCAAGAAAAAGTTTCCCCAATGGGGTACTTAGGTTTAAGTTGAAGACTTCGGTTCTGAAACTCTAAAATGATAATTTCAGGAGTCGGCCGACCGGCACTTGTGAACTGCTTCTGCTTCGGGCACCGCATGGCAAGAAATACTGATGTAATGGCGTCGGCTGCTTGTTTTATACCCCTGACGACCTGACGTCATGGAAGAAGGGACAGCAACCGACGCAGGACCCAAGACTTTGTTAATCAGGCTGACTGAGGGCAACCTGCCAGCAGATTACCCAAATGTAATGACTGCAACAGTGAAACATGAAAAACATCCTTGTCCTGAGGTAGATTGCGATTGTTCTGATTCTGCAGCTGAGGAAAATCTTGCCCTGGCTTGGGATCAGAGAGGATTTGGGGAGGTTGACGGTGAATCCTAGGTTCTGCAAAAGGGACATGGTGAAATGTAGGTGCTTTAATAGACCATCCCTGGACTCTGCCAGAATCAGAATGTCATCCAGGAAAGGGTAAATCTGTATTCCCTGAGTTCTGCAGAAGGCAATGGCTGGGGCTAGGCACTTTGTAAAGACCCTGGGGGCCATGGATAAACCAAAGGGCAAGGCAGTAAATTGGAAATGAGAGGAAGGCCCAGAGAAATGCAGGAATTCTGTCTGTGGGAATTCCTGGTGGGTATGTGCAGGTAGGCTTCCTTTAGGTCTAGGGTGACCATGAATGCCTTGGCTGGAATGAGAGGCAGCAGGGTGGGGAGACAGAACATTTTGAAAGAAGTGGGTACCTGAAGATGAAGATTTAGAAAGGAAAGATCTAGGATGGGTCTCCAGGGGCCATCTTTTTTGGGGACCAGGAAGAGACGGGAGTAACACCCCTTTCCTTCGTGTCCTGGAGGGACAGGTTCTATGGTGCCTAGCTTTAAAAGGTCTGCCAGAACTTGTGGCATGAGATGGGCCTGTTTTTTGTGTAGGAAAGGGATGCCTCTTCTGGGTGGCTTCTCTTTCCAGGATAGGAAGTACCCTTTTTGGATAATGTTTAAGACCCACTGGTTTGAAGTGATGGATTACCAAAGGGGGAAATACTGGGAAAGGCGGGCTGAGAGGGGGAGGTGGGCAAGGCAGTCACGTATTATTGGGGCCTCCTCTGTCCTGAAAGGGCTGTCTGGGTTGTTGCGGAGAAGTAGTGGATCTGGAGTTGGTAGCTGGTCTAGCCCCTCTCCTGGACCTGGAAGAGGGGGGCTGTGGAGTACGTCTTACAAAGGTGACCTTAGCAGGGTAGTTCCTAATAATACTTGGGTATGGGCGACACCAGCAGGTGCTTAATGTCCTGGAGTTCTTTGTTTTTTTTCTTGTAGATTTTTACAAAGGTTAGCAGATTGTTTTCCAAAAAGCACATTGTGGTCCAGAGGGGCATCCAGGAATTTAGCCTTGAAATCCTTGGGGAGGTACTGGAGTCTTAGCCTTGAGTACCTCCTGAGGGCTGAAGTAGATGCTGCAGACCTGGTGGAGGCTTCTGCAGCATCGTAGCTGCATCTGATGGAATGCCTGGCTACCTGTTGAGCCAAGGAAAGCTTGGATGAGATGTCAGTCTTGCTGGGACCGTCAGGCAAGGAGGTCAGCATAGAGGAGGCTTGAGAGACCAGATCTAATGCATACTTAGTCATGTGGGTCTGATAATTTATGGCTCTGAAAACCAAAGTAGAAGAAGTGTATACCTTCTTCCCCATCTTATCCATGTACTTACTGTCTTTGTCAGTGGGTAGCAGGGAGGCAAAGGGCAGCAGTCTAGATTGCTTATCTGCCGTGGTGGCAATAACAGCTGGGTCCACCAAGGGTGGTTTAACTAATAATTTGTCATCCTCTGGTACTTTATAGAATCTGTCTGGATGCTTAGGGGCTGGAGGCTGGGAGTCATGGGCCTTAGAGGCCGCACTGAAGGCATCCAAGTAAGCAGGCAGAACAGGAGGAACTGCTGAAGGGGAGGGTGATTCCCCCTACAGCAGCTCACTTTTTTTTTTTGTTGGGAATCATTTTTGAAGTAAGTAATCTTTAGTATCTTTGCTTCTTGTTGATGGTCCTGACAAAAGCAGTGTCTTCAGGGAGTCCACCACCCCCTCAGAGTCATATCAGTAATATTCCTAGGGGTAACCAATCTGAGAAACATAAGAAATGGACTCTTCTGATGATGAAAAAGAAGAGTCATGTTCTTCTTCCCTGACTTGAGGGGTCATGGATGGGAGAGAAGGGGTAGAGACAGGCCTAGAGCTCAGAAGAGGCAGGGTGGAGGTGGCTGAGAGACAGGCCTAGGGCTCAGAAGAGGCAAGGTGGAGGTGGCTGAGGCTGAAGGCCTAAGGGCCATAAAGGCTTGCATGAGAGAAGAAGTGAAGGCCTGCCAATTTGGTGTGACTTCTGAAGAAGTGGAGGTATGTTTAGTTTTCTGCTTATTTTTGGCTGGAGAGGAAGTAGAGAGTGGCCTGGCATGGGGTCTGGAGATTAGCACATCCAAAGTCTGGATTCCCTGCCGGAGGTACCCCCGAAACTGGTTCCCCCTCGACCTCGATGGGCATCGATGTCTGAATGAGATCAGAGAACGTGCCGGTCGTCGGCTGCAAAACGGCTTCCTCTAGGGACGTCGCTGCCTCAACCCCTAGATCAGCAGTTGGCAGTGCATCGGGAAGCAGAGCGGCAAGTGAAAAAGGTCTAGGAACCTTGGCCTTCTTGTATGAGGTTCGGGTGTGTCCTCCAGTGTAGGATCCATCCTGAGGGATAACCGCTTAAGGCGCTGGTTCTCAAGGTAGAGATTTAATGCAGTTAGACGGCTGCACAAGGTCTTAGGCACAAACGATTGACAAATAGTGCAGGAGGAGTGATCGTGTTCCTGGCCTAGGCAAAAAACACATCTGTCATGGACGTCCTTATGGGGTATCTGGTGCTTGCATTGGACTTTCCCTTTTTTCCTGACATCAGCTAAAGGCTACAACAACCAAGAGTTAGCTAGAACAATCATCAAAATAAGAAAATTAGAAACCCAACGGGCTACTTATCTTTAAGATGCAATGTCTGTGAATAGGCGATCGTTCGATGAGAATGTCATCTGCGGCTGAAAAGTTCTGAGGATTGTGCGTGCAGATGTCACATTTAAGGCATCTGCTTTATGGCCATACGTGTGACGTCCCACGCACATTGCAACAGCCAAGCTGAAACTTTTGTATAGAAGCTGATGTACGAGTCGCCTGAGGGAAGGAAATCCCACACCTAGAATACTGCAACATAGGAATAGAAGGACATTTCTTGTGTTTACACCTGCTACAGATATACCAAAATGTGTCCAAGTCCAGTAATAGCATTCTGGCGCTGTGAACTAGCAGTGCAATCCTTTGACAAGTCACCATTCAGAACCTGACTAGATAAGCTCGCTGAACATGATGAGGTTCAAGACAAAACTTCACTAGAACAAGGCAGGAGCAGAACTCCTATTCTTAATGAGGGGTATCTTCTAAAGCCCCTTTCAAGAATACAGTCTAGGCTAATCTCAGTGGCTCAGTGAAAAAAAAAAACTTAATCATTTACTAACCCTTTCTATTACACACATTAACATCCCAAAGATAAAGTTGGCTGTTCCCACATCCATGATTTACTGTTACTATGTGATGGCTCAGTAAGTCATGACAAACTCAAAACAGAGATCCCATGGATGTATGGTTAAACAGAACATTAGCTTGGGAATGTAGTAGTGATGGCAGTAAAGAACGTCACGTCAGTAGCTGAGGAAGTATTTTTTTACTGGAGGGAGGGTGGTGCAATAAAGTGTACAAAATACTTCACTTCAAAAATAAAAAACAATAAAGTAATAATTATCTATGTCTTTATGCTATCCAACATGAGGGATTTTGGGAATAAGGATGCATGTTGTTGAAATCTCCTTGAATAACCCTGAGATGATGATTGCCAAATCACTTGTAACAGCATGACTTGAATTATGAGGGACTTAATGGTCACAACAGATGATGCAAGTACCTGAAAACTAAATGCTTTAAATGTACAATGAGTAGAAATATTCTTAATTAAGATGACCCAAACATGTGTAGATCTATGCCTGGGAGCAATGAATGAGACAGCCACATGTGGGACACTGTTCTTGTTTCATTCTGTTGCCATACGTGTGCCATTTTACTCTTAAGAAAAGCATGCATAATCTATAACACAATAAATTAGTGACGACTAGTTGGGGTGCTGACAGTACACAATATGCTTACTTAAAAAGGTACAAAAAGTGTGATATGTAAATATTGCCTCCTATAAACAAAACAATTATAGTGTATATAATAAGCATAGACGGTTTATATGAAGATTTAACAATATTCGTATTATACAGTGGTGAATGCGAGTATGACAACTGAAACTTTAATACACAACATTTTGTTTTATCAACAGATTATGTTGCTCTATCACTACTAACTACAGTACACTGCTGGTTTTGTACTCTGTATGATTGTGAGCATGTATGGGACATGTAAACTGTTGCATTCTTTCACGCACAATAATCTCAGGGGACTGGTGAGGACAGCAACAAGGTATATATTAGCCAGCTAGTGGATATTAACATAAAGGTAAGAATATGTTTTCAGATAAACTCAAGATGATGTGTCGAATCACCAGCTGGAGATAGTTTTGAGATCTCTGGCCACTAGCTTTTGTGGAATGGAGTGTGTGTGTGACTGAGTGTGAGTGTACGCGTGCATGCGTGTGTGTGTGTGTGTGTGTGTGTGTGTGTGTGTGTGTGTGTGTGTGTGTGTGTGTGTGTGTGTCTAGGTTGAAATGTTACAGACTTAAAGACCCTTGGGGACCAGTTCCACAGCAGCAGTAAGGGGTCATCTTCAAAGGAGGAATGGGGGGTGGAGACAGGAAGAGAGGGAACATGATGGCAGCAACATGGAACACTGCAGGGATTAACAATCCAATAAAAAAAGGAGAAAAAGTGTTAATGAAGATGAAAATGGGTTTGGTTTAATTTTTCTACAAGAGCTAAAATGAAAATCTACAGAATTACAAAAGATATAAAAGACAGATTAAAAGAGGTTGGCTTCAAGATGAGCAAAAGGAGGTGGCAGAAGAGGAGTGGGAATTCAAAGCAGTTCTGTTGAACAACTGAAGGCAAGACACGTAGTTAAAGATGCTGAAGGTAGATGGGTAATAGGTAGATGGCTAAGGTGGAACAAAGGGCTGGTTTTGAGTTGTTTTTTATGGACCCAGTACAGACAGACCTGAAGTTTTCCATGACTGGAAGAAGTTACATGTATTAAAGAATGATGGAGACAAAGTAATTATACAGAGTGACTTCAAATTGGTGCTGGACCACAAAAGAAATAGAACATTTGGAGCAGTTGAATTTCATATGTACAGTCCAAAAGCCCTAGTGGAGGGATGAGTCAAGTGAGACTGCTGAATGCATGGCAAGGACTTTGAGTAGGAGTGGAAGGGTTTACTTTTCAGAGTTATGAAATGAAACAAAGTAGAAGACTGGACAGATTACTGATTGATAGGAAAACAATAGGGTAATGTATACTGTGGAGAAAAAAAAAACTTATTGTTAAGATGAGAAGAGGATTAGGAAATCAGACAGTAAGTGGGTGGAGATAGAATCTGGGCACTGGATGAGGAGTGGCAATACTACAAGGACAGAACACATGGTTAGGGATACTGTATACTTCTATAAAAACTTCAGGTTTAAACTGGGAATCTATGAATGGGATGGGGTGAAGGCTGCCTTGTACAGCAATATCATGACAAAATGAGAAAAGGCACAGTAAACAATACCTCTACATGATACATTCAGAAAGTTGCAAAATACTGTATAAGCATGAAGTTCAGGATATAAATAAGGCAGGACAGACTGAAATAATATGAGGAATCCAAGATAAAAGCCAAGATGGTAAGAAGAAGGGTGGGCCGGAGGGTGGCGGGAGAGAGTGATATCAATATGCTGATGTGGAAAATCAAGTATCAGAGAAAAAAGGCTTGCATTCATTCAGAGGAACATGAAAGAGCAGAGGAAAGCTGCACTAATGAGCAAATAAGGGCATAAGTTTGATGTGATTACACCAAGCTTTACAAAAGGTTGGACCCCCAATTTACAGTGGACGATAAATAGGATATATTTTGAATGAGAAGGACCAATAAAGAATATATTTGCCAGTAGGAAAAGGGGAGGCAATCAAAGCCATCTGAAGGGTGATAAAGTGAGCGGCCTGATGGATAACCCACTGATTTATGTAAGAGATTGAGCTTTCGGGTGAGCGGTACAACGACAGATCTGCTCAGTGATAACATAGAAGAATGGAGATTATCTAATTCTATGGAAGAGACCACAGCAATTGTATTGTACAAACAGAAAGGGAAAGAGATGGGCATCAAATAGTATTGGCATATATCTTTACTCAATGTAGATACCAATTTTTTTTTGCTTGTATTCTGAATGCAAGACTGGATAAAGTTCCTTCGAAATTAACTTTGGATGATCAAGTGGGATTATTAAAAGATCATCACCCATGGACCACTGTCATACTCTCATAGATTTTTCTGGAATAGGCTAAAGAAAAGGGGCAGGGAAAGGCAGGAACTGTGCTAATGCATATTCAGAAAGCATATGACTGTGTCTCATAAGACGTCATAATAAATAAGTTGAAAGAGGCCATTAGAGATAGTCAGTGCCTGAGGGGAGTGAAAGCCATCTATATGGCCCCAAAACTGCAATTATCTATCAACAGGGGACTTACAGAAGAAACAGCCTTAAAAAGAGGAACCTGTCAAGGTTGTCTGTTATCACGAGGATTATTTTCGTGGTCTTTGAATGTATGAGGTACACAATAAGGAAAAGGTGGGTGCAGCAGCATGCCGAATGGAAAAGGAGTGGCATACATCTATTTTCAGATGGCTGTATGATGCTGCTTAGAGCTGTAGCTGCACAATTACTGGGGATATTAGAGATGCCCATTTTGGTAGTGCATCAGGGCTTTATTACCACCCCCAAATGTCTGTGGTGATTTGAACTGGAGCTAAACAGATGGCGCTACATCCTGCATGTCTTGAAAAGATGAGAGGAAAGTACTTACGACTTAAGGTGTATAAAATAGTAACTGACATAAGCAACCACAACAGGGTGAAGTTGAAAGCACAAACAGGAAAAATGTCAGACTCAAGGATGGGTAGATTTTTTACACTTGGGGTAGAAAAGAAATAGTTTGTACAATGATTGTTCCACATGTATTGTGTTTTGGGAAGCATATATCCAACTGGTGTGTAAAGAAAGCACAAGCACAATAAACCAGGAAAACTAGGAGTCGAAGATGGAAGCCACAGACACCACAGGTACCAAAAAGTATAAAACAATGTCAAACTACAAACTGACAAAAAATGTCTCAGACACTGAAGCTGACAGCATCAAACAAGCAATCCAGCAATACAACTGGAAAGCTAAAAAGTTATCTGGGATACACAAACAAGGAGCAGGAAGTGTTAAATATAGCCTGGAACCACGTCTCCAATGTAGGATGTTCAGTAGCAAAAGAGATTTTGATAATATGCTGCTGTTAGTGATTCTAGCTCATGCATGTTCCAACTCACATAGGTGTCAGTATTTGGTAAAGTTAGTGTAACTTTTCCATTGTTACAGGGCTGTATTCGAAGAAATGTTCTTACGTTTACACCAATTGCTAATGCAATCACCAGGCCAGGTATCCAAGATTATTCCAGTAAAATCTCTAGCGCTTCGGCTCACAGCCTTCAAGGAGTAAAAAAAACCTGTGACGATGTGAAAATAAAAGTTGCACTTGTATCTTTTCGGGTGTCTTTGGAGTGTGGTTCTTCGAGGCCTTCTTAACTGTTTAGATTTTGTTCTGGCTTAAGTGGTGAAGGCTGCTTCCCTATTTCCTTTTGGTTATCAGAGCAGTTAACTTACTGACAACCACATGGAAGCTGCCTATGCACATAACAGGGTCTTGACTATGCTCTCCTTCAGACCAGTCTTAGAAAGAAAGGAAAGATTCTCTGGTGTCTGATCCACTAGAAAGGACTTCAGTTTAAATAGGTGAGATGAATGGGTGCGCATTCCAATTCTTAGTATAACACAGACGAATACCCTTTACCCACCATGCCTTAGGCTTTAGACTCCATATCTGGCAGCAAAGGGTCAAAGTGCTGTTGTCTCTGGGCCCTAAACTAGATCAAAGAGATCACAAAGTCCAACGATGAAGATGTCAGAGACCCTGAACCTTCAGAGAGCTGAAAGTGGCCCCCATCCCTTGTCTGATGAATCTGCAAAGAGCTCTTGAGTCATGACTGGAGATTGGAAAGGAAGTCCTGGGTTGATTGAAAGTTGATGAATCCACCACTGAAGCACAACCGTGAGACAAGAAAGGAAGGGGAACACAGAGAAAGACAGAGGGATAAAGGAAACTGGACGAGGGAAAGGGGAAGCAAACTGTCAAATGGAACCCAGCTTATTCTGAAAAGTAGGTTTCTGGGAGGTAGGGGTTTGAGTAGACTTAACAGAAGACACCCATCTAGACCCCTTTTTTTCCTTAGGCGGTGGGCGAGACTGCTTACAAACAAAAGCAGATTTGGAGGGGTAGTTCCTCGGAAATATAGGAATAGGAAAAACAAAAATATGTTTCAACTCCTGGAAGGTTTTACTCTTATCCTAGAGAGACTTGAAAAGTTCAGCAGCAGCAAAAAAAATTTATTATCCAAAGGCACAGCCAACAGTTTCTCCTTAATGTCATAAGATGAAGCCAAGAGTAACGCTTCATAACTGAACCAAAGAAGAGGCATCAGCTGCATCGTAGCTGCATTTGACAGAGCGGTGATCAATTTGAGAGGTACAGCCCTACAAAGAAAGGTCAGGAACCACTTTGGAAATCTGAGAAACGATAACTATACAATACACGGTCATATCAGTCTGGTAGTTAATGGCACAAAAGAATAAAGTTGCAGCAGTATAAATCTTTTTGGCCAGCCCCTTCAAAGCTTTACTACCCTGAAATCAAGGAAGTAACTTGGTAGAAGGCAAAAGCTTGGATACTCCAGAACAATCAGCAGAAGGGTATCTATAAACAAATGTACATTCTTCAGGTACCTTGTAAAATCAATCAGGTTTCTTGGGAGCAGGGGGCTGAGAATCTGGGGCCACAGAAGCTGCTGAAAAGGTATCCAGGAGAGCAGCCAGAACAGGGGGAACATCTGATGGAGAGTCCATCTGGAGGAGCTGATAATACCTTTTCTGAACATCAGAGACTTCAGAAAAATCACACAAACTCCATCACACATGCAAAATACAGTTGTGTACACTTACCATAAATTTAGATGTTTGAGTGTATTCACTGTTGCAGACCTGACTTCTGGGATTTCTTGCCGTGAAAGCCCTTGGCCAGCCCAACTACCAGAGAAAACTGTTTTCCCCTTCCAAGCTGGTGGACACCCTGACGTCAGTATGCTCGGGTAAAAAGGGAGTCATCCTGGGTTATGACATCAGTATTTTCTTGACCTATACCAGGAGGAGCCCTAAGTGAACTGGAGGGAACTAGGAAAGAGGATCCTATTATTAGTAGCCTACCTAGTAGGATATAAGGGGGCAGGAGGGAGGGAAAGAAGACTGCAAGAGTAAATACATTCAAACATCTACCTTTATGTTAAGTGTACACAACTGTACTATGTTCTTTATGCTTCTTGCAGTTCTGACTTGTGGGAAGATTCTCAAAGCTGAATACAGGGAGGAAGGAGATTATGGAGAGGATGCCCTGCAGGATGGCTGTGGGAAAATCCTTCTCTAGACTTAGAAAAGGCTGCCAAGTGTTAGTGCTTTGTGAAAGTATGTTCAGATAACCAGATGGCTGCTTTCAAGACTTCCTCAGTAGGGACTCCTTCAGAAAGGCTGCAGAGGTAGCTTTGACCCTAGTGGTGTGTGACCTAATCATTTTGGGGGGGGGGGGGGTTGCCATGATGGCGGTAACAGAAAGAAATGTAGTGGGAAATCCATTTAGAGACAGTCTGTTTAGATGCTGGGTTCCCCTCAGAGCCACGAACAAAGGTAATAAAAAACTGATCAGATTTTCTCAAGGACTGTGTTCTGTCCAGATAAAAGAGGAGCTGCCTGTGCACATCCAAGGGAAGTACTCTTTCCCCTTTGTTCTGAGGGTTGGGGAAGAATGCAGGCAGATGAATGGCTTGATTTAGAAAAGAATCAGTGATCACCTTGGGGAAGAAAGCAGGATCAGTTCTGACAGAAACCCTGTCTTGGTTGAAGATAATAAATGGTTTCACTGCCATGAGGGCCTGCAACTCAGATACCCTCCTGGCTGATGTGATAGCCAGAGGCAGGGCTGTTTTCCAAGCAAGAAACCTGAGAGGAGCATTAGCTGCAGGTTCGAAAGGGGTTAAAGTCAGCTTTCCTAAGACAAAATTGAAGTCCCATGGAGCTATGGGTTTCTTCCTGGCAGGTCTAACGTGAAGGAATCCCCTAAGAAACTGTATTAACAGGGGATAGGAAAAGACTGAAGGAAGAATAGTAATGTGGGCTGAAATGGCAGAAGCATGAATTTTAATGGAGGAATAGGAAAGTACAGTTGTGTACACTTACCATAAATGTAGATGTTTGAGTGTATTCACTGTTGCAGTCATTACATTTGGGTAATCTGCTGGCAGGTTGCCCTCAGTCGGCCTGAATTCCAAAGTCTTGGGTCCTGCATCGGTTGCTGTCTTCTCTTCCGGGTCAGGTCGTCAGGGGTATAAAACATGCAGCCGATGCCATTTTCTTTAGTTTTTCTTGCCCCCGATGTCAGGTGCCCCCAAAAAGGTAGCAATATTATATATATTTATATATCTACATGCATCAATATAAACTTTACGTTCATCTACAAGCAAATATACCACATAGGTTGTAGAAGATAGAGAAGGAAAGGTAAACTGTAGAATGACAGGGGGATGGTGGGAGGGTAACCTGGACTACAACAGTGAATACACTCGAACATCTACATTTATGGTAAGTGTACACAGCTGTACTATGTTCTTCGTGTTTCACTGTTGCAGTCATTACATTTGGGTAGAATCCCAAAGCTATGGTTGGGAGGCTGGAGCTAAACAGCATTAGGTGAGGCTATAAGGCCCTGCAGCACTGCAGTGGCAAAGCTTGCCCTGGACTTAGAGTTGAGAGGAAAATGGTAGTGCTTTGTAAAGGTGTGAACAGAACTTCAAGTAGCAGCCTCTAGAATGTCCTTGGTTGGTACTCCTCTGAAGTAGCTGCAGCTCTGGTGGAGTGAGACCTAATTCCCTTGGGCACAGGTTTGCCATGGTGTAAGTAGCAGAAACGGATGCAATGGCTTATCCACTTTGAAATTGCCTGCTTTGAAATAGCCTTTCCTTCTGATCCTGCAGCATATGACACTAGTAATTCCTCAGTTTTTCTTACAGCTTCAAGTAGAATCTTAGCTGTCTGTGTACGTCCAAGGAATGCAGAATTCTCTCTCCTTTGTTCGGCGGATTTGGATAAAAAGTTGGCAGATGAATTGTTTGGTTAAGAGCCACACTGGAAATGACCTTAGGCATAAAAGTAGGATTTGTCCTCAGAGACACCCTGTCTGGGTAAAATATGATAAAAGACTCTACAGCCATGAGGGCCTGTAGCTCTGAAACTCTTCTTGCTGAAGTAATTGCTAGTAGCAGAGCTGTCTTCCATGATAAGAACTTTATATCAGCTGGTTCAAATGGAGGCAGGGTGAGCTTTTCCAACACATAATTGAGGTCCCATGCAGGTAATGGTGATCTTCTAGGAGGCCTTAAATTTTTGGTTCCTCTAATGATACACCTTCATGGGATACATGCCTGATGTCCTTCTGTGGATGATACATTTGCAGGGTAAAAAGAAGAACCGGGAGAAGCCTTGCAACACGTGGCCTGCCCTGGTTAAGTTCTGGGGACAAACAGCGGAAGATATCTGGGGACTACGATCGGTTTGTGTGCCACCGTAACACACATCGCTAACAACAGCTTTTTCCTGACCATCTCCAACGCCAACAAGGCGGACGGCGGGAGTTTTACTGCACCGTTTTGGTTCACGGGAACCCGGCTTCATTTGTGGGGAACGGGCCTGGCTCCAGGTGTTAAGTTTTGCTGGTGCTCAATTGTGTGGTTTCATCGCCTTTTGGGAGTTCGTGGACTTCAGCGTTCTTATTGGGTCGGTGAGGCAACTATTATAATTTTATTCACTCCAACTTCAGAAATATCTAATTGGGGTGTCGATTGTGTGTTTGAGATGCAGTTTGGCTACACATTTAGTCGCTAAACTCCACACGTGGTTTCCAGTTGTTAGCATCCACCATCGTGTTCCATTTATGTGATTCTCAGGGTCGATGAGGATGCAACTATTTTCGATTACTCCAACTTCGGACATATTTTGGAAATATTCATTTGGGGTTTCCATTTTTTGAATAAGTACCAGTAACGACAGCATATCCAGGGCCAGTAGGATATTTCATGTGTTTTTTTACTGGAATATGTCTCACATGGGCAGTCTACAATATTCTTCAGGTACTGTACCATTTATCTTATAACGACAAACAGAGTTTGACTATATCACCAGTGTTTGTGGTGCAACGATCAGTGCTTCATATATTTTTTCACAAGATAGTATTTTTTTGTTTGGGCCCAGTCGTTCATTTGAACATTTGGACATATTTCCAAGATATTTGTTGTTTGTAGGTGGTTGGTACTCTTGGAGACATATGATCTAGGGCTAACAGAAGAGTGTCTTGCATCTACATCTATCATTGAACTTTGTCATATTATACTATTATTAGTTTATTTACCATAGTGTTTGCGCTAGGATTTGCATCTGTTACAATATTTTCCACACCAGATGCCTGTACTATCTGTATAACGGGGACTTAGTGCAACAGTGGTTCTGCTTGATTTAATACTTTTATAATCTTGGACATATCATTCTACTGAGATTGTCAATGTTTATATGTCTAGCAGTATTTGTTATACAACATTTAATATCTGTTATTCAGTGTGCTTACATACATTTTTTTATAATTTTTTCACCATTAGGTAACCTATACTATTATCCAGGCACTGTATTTATATTTCCTAATTATTAAATAGACCATTCAAGTTTAATATTGGCAATAATATTTATGTGCCTTATGTCTCTTAACTAGGTGTGTTTGAACGTGATTTATCACATCTAGGTTCAGTCTAACAGTATAACCATTACCTGATTATTTTGTCCATCAATGACCACTTTGGCTCTATATATTTGGGGTATAGTTTTTATCATTGACGCTTTCTAGAGGATATTATTTTCCTCCTTCAGACAAACCATAGATTATAAAAAGCTGCAGTACTATAATTTTTATGATCTGATTTTGTCTCTCCTATATTCTAGGGTACTGTCCTCATATTGTATACACTTTTGTGTTCCTTGTGAGTTTTGGGGATTCTTTTGCTATTGTTGGATGACATATAGGGCATGATATTGTTGCAGATTTTGCATGGAATATTTTATTGACTATTTTTGAAACACTTTTTTTTCCAAAACAGGTTTATTGTTTTGACATACGGGAGAAGTATCGTAACAATTTTGTACAAGTGATTAGAAATAGATATGATTGTGACATTCGACAAGACAGCTAGAGTGTTTGCAAAGACATCCACTACAGTCAGATCAATTAATTAAACTATTATTTTACACGTAGTCCTACACTTACTAACCTTTCACTCTATAAAACATGCCTTTAACCCTTAACTCAATCATTCCTCTTCTTCTACTTAACATCCTGCTTTACTACTACACTCTTACCTCCTCTCACATCTTAGAAGCCAGCCAAACTCCTGTATTAGCCAAACATACTACAACTACACTTCCTCTACCTGACAAACCCATATTAATATACTTTCAACCTGCCCCTACCTTCCCTCTCTACCATAAAGTACACCATTACAGATTCACAACCTCCAAACGGTTCTATATAATACCCATCAAATACACAAATATCTTTCAAACCACACAAACACTTTTATTGATACATGGGGACATCCACCCCAACCCGGGTCCCAACCCTCCTCAATCCCACCCTTCAAACCATACAGCTAACTATACTAGCACACCCTTCTCCACTGACTCCTCTCTATTGCTCACTTAAATATTAGCATTAATAACAAATTAACACAACTCCATACCTTAATTGATTTCTATGCCTTTGATATCCTCTGTCTCACAGAAACCTGGCTTAAACCCAATACCAAAGACAACGAATTTACTCCCCAGGCTATAGCACTTTAAGGCAAGATCGTCTTAATAAAAGGAGGGGCGAGGAGTGTGGTCTATACAAATCACAACTTCAGGTAGCCTTAATTGACTCCTTGCCCCTCCCAGGAAATGCTGAAATACTTTGCACCAAACTCCAAGTTAATAAATCCAAGGCTATTAACATAATATGTTCCTACATCCCTCCAGGCAAGAACATCAATACCCTGGAAAATATCCTTAGCTGGGCCTCCTGTAGCTTTCCCCAAGAAACCATAATCTTAGGTGATTTCAACATTGACTGGAACTCCTGCAAATCCCACACCCTCCATTCACCTTAATCTCTTTAACTATCATCAAAACATCAACTCCCTACTAGAATAAATAAATCCACCCACAAACAAACCATCCTAGACTGGATACTAACCAACAACAATCCCTCTCCTATAAAACAGGAATACTCCTGACAATATCAGTGACCACCTCCTTACCTTTATCACTAAACAAAAATTCAACAATCCCAAACCAACTACTTTCCGTACCAAACACAACAAAACAGAATTCAACCTAGCATCCTTTCAAAATGAACTCAAGGAATACAACTGGTCTACTCTAAAATACCTCCCAATAGATGAGGCTGTAACCCATTTCAACAATACCTTCCTACAAATTCTAAACCAACATGCCCCATCCCGATTAGTCAGAGTCAAATCCAAAGCAGTCCCATGGCTCTCTAAAACAACTAAACAAACTATGAGCTAGAAATAAACTATGGTCTAAATGGAGGTCCACAAAACCCAATTGACCATCAAAACTTCAAACAGCTGAGAAATAAAACAAAGAAGCTTACCATTCTGGACAAGAAAAACTACCACCTTCAATACCAACAAAACCAACACCAAAACCCAAAACTATTTTGGTCAGGAATAAACAAACTACTCCATCCTGGCAACACCAAACGCCTACCCCAGCTAACCTAGCACAAACCCAACCTAACATTATAGCCGACACTTTCAACAACTTTTTCTCTCAGTCACCTCACTTGCAAGTACCATGACTCCCCCCCCCAACCCTCCAAACTACCCCCACTCAAAACAGCACACACATGCTAAAGTTTAGTACTGTCTCAACAACCTATATACATAAGCTTCTATCTAAACTCAAAGCCTGCACCTTCTGCAGACAAGCTTCCAGCTGAATATCTGCAACTAGCTGCATCCGAGATAGCCTACCCAGTCTCCATCTTAATAAACAGAACCATAACTGAATCCAAAATCCCATCCTGTTGGAAAATCTCCATATTATTCCCTCCATAAAGGAGGAAACTCCACGAATCCTCCAATTTTGACCTATTGCCCTTCTATCTCCTCTATCCAAAATAATGGGCTGCATTCACCATCAACTTCTACATTTATCTAAAAATAACAACTCTTGTAGACTCACAACATGGTTTTAGACCCTACCATAGTACTTCAACTGCCCTTCTCTCCTTCACTGACTCTATCAATAAAACCGCAACAATAACCTGTTCTCCTCTGCTCTATTCTTAGACCTCTCAAAAGCGTTCGATATGGTCAACCATAAACTTCTCCTCGATACCCTACAATCCCTCTCACTTGATTCACAAGCATTACAGTGGTTCGACTCATACCTGACTAATAGAAAACAAGCAGTCCTCTGGGACAGCCACCTATCCTCTCAACTCCCTGTTACTATCGGCCTATCGGCCACAAGGATCCATCCTAGGTCCCCTACTTTCTCTATTTTCATAAATAACCTGCCCACTTCCCTCCCAACATCCACTTGTATACAGTATGCAGATGATTCCACTCTCATCTGCTCTGCTTCTTCCCCAGCACAACTCCACTCTGCTACCCAGGAGGTCTTCACTGCAGCAGAAAAATGGTTCCAACATATCTGTCTCCTCCTAAATCCAAAACCAAACTCCTACTGCTCACCCCTACCTCTAAATCCCCTCCTATCACTTTTTCCATTGTATCGCAATGGCACTGTCATCCAACCTGACTTTTCCACTAAACTGCTAGGCGAACCATAGACAATCAGCTAAATTTTGACTATCACATTGACTTAACTATCAAGTCAGTCAATAAAAGATGGGTGCCCTTTACAGACTTAAGCCCTTCCTTACTGCCACTTCCCGAGTGGCTCTCGCAAACTCACCTCATTTCTACATTATTGTATGCCTCCTTCCATTATCAATATATCTAAAGCTAATCTTCAAAACTAAATACCGCCTACCCACAGTATGCCAGATTTGCCACTGGCTCTCTATTCCAAACTCATCACTGTCTTAACTTAAAGAAACTAAACTGGCTTGAACTTCCAAACCTAATACTACTTCAGCAACTAATCATCACTTTTAAAATTCTACATTACCCTCCAACACACCCACACTAAATAAACTCATCACTCCTTATAAAAATCTTACTACACTTAGATCAGCCAACAAGCTACTAGTTACTACTTTGAAATCTCACAATAAGTCAGGTGATTCCTTATTTGCAAACACTGTCGGTTCTTACTGGAATAAACTCCCCCAGAACTGACCTCCCTAGGCTCATGCCATCTTTTCAAAAACAGATGAAAACTCACCTAATAACTCACTGGCTATGCCCCTGCTCTAATCCTGACTGACCTCAGAAAATTTATTACTCTCCCCAGTCTGCTCCTGTGTACTTTTGCTCCTCTGTTCTAACTTAAACTGACTTCTACAGTCCCTTTTTTTATACCTTCACTCTTCTGTTCTTAGTTCTGTATTGACTCCCCTCTGACCACTCTGTTTTTCTGTCTCTTGCTTTTAGCTGACCTCCTATAATCCTGCCGTTTTATATTTCTCACTATCTTTGTTTTCCCCTCTCCTTTACCTACTGCCTGTTCCTTAGCCTCACTAAGTCCAGAATTCCTATACCTAACAGTAACTGTACTTTATTATTTCCTTTTTACATCATTTCTGCCTTTTACCTATCTCTAACCTTTTAATATCTTTTACACTACTAACCTGCCTGTTTAACACTATATATTAACCTCTTTTATGCTTTCAGCCAAGACCTATTTGTTGTCATGACTAGCTACTATGGATACTGTTTTAACTTTAAATTGTTTTTGATACTGAAGCTTTTCTCCTCAGCCCCTGACTGAATTTTGATTGTCATCTAGTCAGATTTGTACATGAAAAATGTATTTGCATTTGTATTTTGCCGTATTATACTATATTAGTTTTTAGTTTTATTTGTATAGATAGTATTATTAATGACTTCATATATTATAGTGTATTAGTCTGATAGTGGAGCTTTTCTCCTCGGGCCTCTGCTGAAAATGGACATGTATCCAGCCAGACTAGCCCGGTTAACAAATGTAAAATAAAATAAAAAATAAAATAAATGAGAAAAGATTGGTGGCTCTGTATTGTAATGAGCCGAAATGGCAGAGGCATGGATTTTGATTGATGAGAAAGATAGGCCTTTGTCAAGCATCTCAGTTAAGTACTGTAATATCTGAGGAATATGTGGTTCTGCTGTATCAGTTCCTTGTACTTGATTCCAAGCACAGAATCTCTTCCATTTGTCGGCATAAGATTTTCTAGTACTAGGCCTTCTGGCTTCCAAAATGACATCCATCACAGCTTTACTGAGAGGTGTTGTTTGTATGATTACAGGATTAGCCATGCTGCCAGGTTCAGAGTCTGTAGTTGATTGTGCAGGATCTGATTGTTTTGCTGGGACAGTAGTAGTGGTTTTTGAGGCAAGGTCCAAGCTGGGTATTGAGACAAGTTCCTTAGGGTTGGGTACCAGTATTGGCGGGGCCAGTCCGGGGCAATTAATCTCATCTTTGGCTTCTCTTGTCTGACTTTTAGGAGGACCTTGGGTAGAAGAGGCAGAGGAGGAAAGGCGTAAACTGATAGGTTTTTCCAACTGAAGGATAGGGCGCCCACTTTCCATGCTTGTCTGTGATAAGTCCTTGTGCAGAATCTTTTCAGTTGATAATTTTGAGGAGAGGCAAATAGATCTATGTCTGGGTTCCCACATTTCTCTGTTATCATGCTGAAGACTTGTGGATTTAGTTTCCACTCGTGAGGATCCATAAGGTTTCTGCTTAAATCGTCTGCCAGAGTGTTTTGTTTTCCTGGCAGGAATTGAGCTTGAAGATGTATTTGGTAGGTCAAAGCTGTGTCCCACAGTGCCATAGCTAATCTGCAAAGGGGGTATGAGTGTGTGTCCCCTTGCTTGTTTATATACCACATGACTGTGCTGTTGTCCGTCTCTATCAGTAGTTATCCTGGATGAAGTAAGTCCTTGAAGGCTGTTAGGGCATTTTTAACAGCTAGCATCTCTTTCTGGTTGATATGTAGATGCATCTGATTTGGTGCCCATATGCCCTGAATGCACCTTCCTGCCATGTGGGCCCCCCAGGCATAATGTGATGTATCTATTGTTAAGGTTTGGCTGGCAGGGGGTAGAGTGAAGGGTCATCCCATGTTTTGGTGACAGGCCTTTGCCCACCACAGAAACTCCTGTTGCAGGCAGGGAATGAGGAATCCATTGTTTCCGGACTGTGTGAATGTTGACTCCATAAACGTTTTCGGTACCATTGAAGTTTCCTCATATGCAGTCTTGCATATGGAATTAGTAGGATGCAGGATGCCATGAAGCCCAGAGCCTGCAGAATTTGTCTTGGGAAGACGGGGTTTTTGTTGCCATCAGTTTGAAGTAAGTAGTCAGTTGCCTTTGTTTGTCTGGTGTGAGGCAAGCCATCTGGGCAGTTGTATTGAAGCTTGCACCCAGGAATGTTATCTTTTGAGAGGGTACCAGTTGTGATTTATTTTTGTTTATTGTGTACCTTAGGCATGTTAGAAGCCTTTTCACAAACGCCAGGTGTCGTTGAAGAGTGCCCTTGTTCTCTGCTTGAATGAGACAGTCGTCCAAGTAAGGATATATTTGAATACTTCTTTGTCTGCAAAATGCAATTACTGGTGCCAGGCACTTTGTGAAGACCCTGGGTGCAGTAGATAAGCCAAAGGGCAGTGCAGAGAATTGGTAATGCATTAAGCCAGCCTTGAATTTGAGGTATCTTCTGCACGACTGTCTTATTGGGATATGCAGGTATGCCTCTTTTAGGTCTAAAGTCACCAGCCAAACATTCTTGCCCAGCATGGACAGAAGCTGCTGCAAAGTCAGCATCTTGAATTTTGGAATGTCCAGGTACGTGTTCAAAATCGATAAATCCAGTATTGCCCGCCAGGCCTTGTCCTTTCTGGGTACCAACAACAGCCTTGAGTAAAAACCTTGTCCTTTTTCCTGTTCTGGTACTGTCTGAATGGCCCCCATATCCATGAGGGAAGTAACCTGTTTCTGTGCCTCTGCCCATTGATTTTTTTGGCAGATCTAGCCAACCATTTGTCATTGGCAGAATGTGGAAATGGAATCTGTAGCCCTGTGATACGATGTTTAGTACCCACTTGTCCTGGGTTATTCATAGGTTCATAGGTTGGTACTAGGCTATCAGCCCTAGGGCCTATACAAACCTAAACCAACAATTTTTCGCTATTTCTCTCACATTATTTACTTTTCCTGGACCCCTCTCTAGCAGGACGACACTGTGATCCTGGGGTGAATTTCCCCCATCCCATCCCATCCGGTTGAGGTTGAAGAGGCAAGAGGTCAAGGATGGGCCTGCTTGACATGTATATTCAATCTCTCTGGGAGTCTGGGAGTCTCCTCCAGCAACCTTTCCTCCAGCATGTTTTGTTTATTGTGATGACTAGATTTGAGGGAGCGTATAGCTGGATTTTTAGATCTTGGCTGTAGCATGTCCAACAGCTCTGGGTTTGACATGGCCTTGTATGTTGAGCAGATATATGGAGATATATATGCATAGAGACGATATGGATAGCATAAGGTGGTCAGCTGGGGCATTTTAAGGTGCTCAAGGCGTTTGGCAGATTGTTTTAGTTTATATTTTTATTAACTGCCAATTCTGGGCAAAAAGTGCTAATTTTCCCCCTATGGGTGCTGCCAAAAGATAAGTGCTTGGTGTAGGCAGAGGGAAGTCATTGGGATTGCTTTCTGTAGGTTTGCGCATTATCTCCTCCAGATTTGGAGGTGGATGCACCCCATTGCCTTGACCTGTATGAGTCTTGAGCCTGGTACCTGGAACCCTTAGGGCATCTGGATTTGTCCCTTTGAGCTCTGTCTGACACAGGAAAGGACCAATTTTTTGTAGGCCAGTGTCAACTGAATCTTGGTGGCTGCACTTGTAACAAAATCTTTCTTTAACAGTTTGCATAGACTTAGCGTTGCCTTCCATTTTCTTTAAAACCTCTTCTGCCTTAATACCAAACAGGGAATCATGCTGTAAAGGTGCATCTAGCAATTTTGCTTTAACATGATCAGGCAAATTTTGTTCCTTTAACCAGCATGCCTCCTAATCACAGATCCAGTAACTGCGGCCCTGCAGGAGGCCTCTAAAGAATTAAAACCACACTACAAAGTATGCTTTCCAACTTGTTCAGCTGCATGCAATAATTCCTGCAATTCTTTATTTTCTGCACATTCTGAAATCAACATAATTTTCTGTTTCAGCAATCCCATAACATTTTGTTGGTACTTAAGCATATGAAATTGACAATTTAAGGCCCTGATTTCCAAGGTTGCAGATGTATAAATCTTTTTTCCCCCATCTGTCCAGTGCCCTAGAATCTCTGTCAGAGGGGGTAGGGTTTTTTGCTGTTGAGGCCTTAACTCCCTTTGGACCCTGTGAAATAGTTTCAGGATCAGCAGCAGGATTTCTAAATAAAAATTTATGTGAGTCGGGGACTCTGTAATATCTGTCAGGCTTACTGGGAGCCGGAGGTAAGGAGTCAGGGGTCAAACTTGACTCCGAAAACACATCATCCACAATGTCTAAAACAGGGGGAATAGCTAAAGTCTTGTGCTGAGGGAGAAGAAGGAAATCCCTGAGCCTCTTTTTTGATTCTGAGAAGTCTTGACTCTCCCAGTGAAAATGCTCCCTCAAAGTATGCAAGGTTACTCCAAATGAATAATCCTCAGGAGGAGATGCAGATGGAATAGACTCCTCAGCATCAGAATCCTTATAGGGAGGTATAGATAATTCCTGATCAGAAGAGGAATCAGAAGAAATAGAAACCTGATCTGAAGATTCATAATCAGTGTCTTGCCTAGGCCTCTTATCTGGAGGGGGATGGGTACCCCTGATCAAGGTAATAAGGTCTTCAGCCATTTTGATCATCTGTTTTTTAGGCATAGAGGCCTGTGCATGCGGCTCATGCGTCAGTTTTTTAGGCTTAGAAGTTGCTTTTGTCTGTGGTTTTACAGCTGTCGTCGGTTTGATGTACAAATATTGAGGTCTGAATACACCCTCAGAAGCCGGTGCCTGCTCAGCGGCTCCGGACCCATCCGAGGGAGATACATCTGTCGGTCGGTCCAATGCCTGGAGTATCTTGCGGCATGCCGGACTCCACATGGGTGTCAGTAGAGGCCTGCGACTCGAAGGTAGCGGGTATCAGGGGCTGCGAAGGTGCCTCACTGAGTACCAGCGACTGGCTTAGGAGAAGCTTCGTCGTCAGTTTTGGATCATGACTGCCTTTCTCTGTCTTTTTCTTTGCGTTTTTTTATGTACTCCGGTAGTCGGATTGCTATCCGATGACATTTCTGGGTAGTTAAATCTGTTACCAAAATACTTCGATGAAAAAATATACCGAAGCTTAATAGTGCGTTGGTTAAATCTAGCACAAAACCGACAGCCAGGCACGTTGTGATCAGGGCCTAGGCAAGAAATACAGTATAAATGGAAATCCTTATCAGGTATTTGCTTCCCACAAGTAATACAATTATTAACTTTTTCTGACATCGGTAAAAAGCAAGAAAAAAGTTTCTCCAACGGGGTACTTAGCTTTAGTGAAGACTTCAATTCTGAAACTCAAACTCGAATATTTCAGTAGTTGGCCGACTGGCACTTGCAAAATGCTTCTGCTTCGGGCACCGTGCGGCAAGAAAGACTAAAGAAAATGGTGTTGGCTGCATGTTTTATACCCCTGATAACCTGACGTCATGGAAGAGAAGACAGCAGCTGACGCAGGACCCAAGACTTTGGAATTCAGGCCGACTGAGGGCAACCTGCCAGCAGATTACCCAAATGTAATGACTGCAACAGTGAAACACGAAGAACATCAGCCTTTATCCATCAAACTGGCCAGGTATTCAAGGATGGTAGTAATGTGTGCTAAACTGGAACTGAGGTGGTGCTTCTGGCACTAAATAGGGAATCTCTTCCATTTGGATGAGTATGATTTTATAGTGCTAGGTCTTCTAGACTCTTCAAGAATGTCCTGCATCTGCTTACTTAGGATAATGTTGCAGTTGGGTGCTGTAGAATTATCCAAGCTGAAAGGCTAAGAGTCTGAAGGTTGGGATGCACAATCCTCCCCTTTTTCTGGTTGAGGAGGTCCACTCTCTGAGGAAACAGCCATGGGCTCTGACTGGTGAGCTCGAGAAGGAGAGGATATCAGTATTGTCTGGGCCAGTCTGGTGCTATCAGTATTACCCTTGGACCCTCGACCCTCTTTCTTTATCTTCAGAAGTGCTTGAGGCAGAAAGGGTAAGGGGGAATCCATAAATTGATAGATGAGTCCATGGGAAGGAGAACGTATCTGTTTTCCAGGCAGATTTCTGTTTGATCCTGGCACAGAATTTTTTTAGGTGAGCATTGTCCTTGTTGACAAAGAGGTCTACCTGTAGGACTTTCCATCTCTGAGTTATACTGACAAAAAATTTAGATGAAGATGCCATTCAAGGGGGACCATCAAGTTTCTGCTGACTTAATCTACTAGATCATTTTGAACCTCTGAAGGTATTGTGCCATGAAGTGCAACCCCAGAGAGTGTGCAGTTTCCTAGACTTGCATCACTAGGCAGTGCAGGGGATAAGAGTGTGTGCCACCCTGCCTGTTTATATACCAAATGACTGTAGCATTGTCTGTTTTTATTAATAGGACCTCTAATTCCCATTTTTCTTTGGAGGCTATCAAGCCTTTTTGCACTACCCTAAATTCTTTCAATTGATGTGTCTGTCCTTGAACTGAACCTCCCACTTCCCTTGGGGTTGGAGGTGTTGAAAGTGAGCCCCCCAGGCTGTCTCTAAGGCATCCATGGTGAGGGTTTGGCCCTGTGGAGGGAAGGCCCTGATTTTGGATATAAGCCTGTACCCATCATGCAAACACCTGCTTTAGACAAGGAATTTGGTGTATCTTGGTTTCTAGGGACTGCGAGCTCTGGCACCATACATTTTTGAGGTACCACTGAGGAGTCCTCATGAGCAGCCTGGCCAGGGGAACCATGAGGATATAGGAAACCATATATCCCAGTGTTCAGAGAAACTCTCTGACTGACATGCAGTTTCTCTGTTGAATATTTTGGAAGAAGTCTGTCAAAAAAGAGACTTTGTCTGGAGAAAGGAAGGCCTTTTGAAGTGAAAAGCCTAGGAGTGCCCCTGTAGATATTTATTGTGAATCTCAGGGAGGACAGGGTGTCTTGGGTGAAATTCACGTCTTTGAGGAGCTTTGACAGGTCTGTGGCCTGTATCAGACAGCCTTCCAGGTAGGGGTATATTTGGAAACCCCCCCCCCCCCCCGGTCCTGCAGATTGCAACTGCAGGTGCTAGACACTTTGGGAAAACCCTTGGAGCACTAGATAAGCTGGAAACTGCTTGAAACTGAGAACTGGCTGAAGTTGGACAGATCCAAGACTGGGCATCAAGAGCCTTCCTTCCTAGGTACCAGGAATAGCCTGGAGTAGAAACATTTTCCTTTATCATCTTCTAGAAATGGTACCACCGCTCCCTGAGAGCACAAGATCTGAATTTGGGCCAGGGCCTCTGACCTTTGGTTTTGTGGAACATCTGGATAGCCTATTTTAAAGGCTCTTTGAAAGTGAGTTTATAGCGATTTGAAATAATGCCTAGAACCCACTGTCTGAAGTAATATGGGTCCAGCTTTGTTTGAAGAGTGACAGCCTTCCTTCTAGTCTTGGGGTGGTGGTGGGGGGAGTGAGCAGGGTGTACGAGTCATAGTTGCTCTCTGGCAGGGGTATGAGACCTAGAACTCCCTTGCCTGGGGATCTCTGAGTTTCACTTACTGCTTCTTTGCAGCTGTTGCTATTGCATATGGGTCCATTCCCACTATAGGATCCTCTGTCTACCCCTAGGCTGGGAGGGGAAAAGACCAGTGTTTAGATGGAAAGCTCCTACTAAACCTGAAAGGCTGTACTTGGAGAAAGTCCTTCACTGTCTGCATAGCCTTGCTTTGCCCTCCATCTTTTTGAGAACTGTCTTCACCTTAGGACCAAAGAGAAAGTCTTTGTCGAGGGGGCATCCAAGAGGTTTGATTTAACATGGTCTGGGAGAGATTGTTCCCTAAGCCATGTATACCTTCGAATAACTGAGCCCGTGGTAGCTTTCTGTTTGAGCTGATCTAAAATGGTTTGCTGATACTTGATCATATGAAATGACAGTTGAGAGTCCTCATTGTAAGGGTGGCAGACATATATACATACCCTTTTCCCAAACCTATCAAGGGCCATACTCTCTATCTGTACGTAAAGGGTTCCTGGATGAACTGGCTCAGGCCACTTTGGGCCCAGGGGTGACCACCTCAGGGTAAGCAGCAGGATTTTTAAAAAAATATTTGTGGGAGTCCTGTACCCTATAAAACCTGTCTGGTTTACATGAGGCGAAGAAAGGGAATCATGACTCAAGGAGGAATCCTGGAAAACATATTCCACTACCTCTAAAATGGATGGAATAGCCAGTGGTTTGTCTTCAGGTAAATCCAGGAACTCTCTTCTTGGACTGGGGATAATCCTGGGCCTCCTACTGAAAATGCTGTTTCATAGCATGGAGGGGCTCTCCAAAGGTGAAATCTTCTGGGGGGAAGGCAGGGGATAGATTCCCCTCTGAATCAGAGTCATCATAGGATGTATAGGAGTGGGCCTCTTCAGACTCACTTTTCTAGGTCTGAATGTCCCTCTGAATGAAAAGGATCTGGGAAAACTTCAGCAGGACCCTTTTTTTCCTTTTCCTGATGGGGCATCACCTGTGGCTTGTGTTGACCTAATAACAGAAATCAGGTCCTCAGATAGTTTTATCAAAGCCTGTTAGGATCCCTGTAAAAGGGAGTCAGTAGGTCTAGGTGAAGGAACTGCCATGATACCGTTCTTTGGGGTGGCTTTGGCCTACGAGCATCCAACAACCTGACACCTGTCTTTAGAAAGGTGAAAAAGTGGCGGTATAAGCAGAGGCTTTTGTTGGGCATCACCATTAGAAAAATTCTCCTTGGAAGCTGAGGCCTGCTGAGTGGCCCTGGATCTGACCGACGAGCCATATGCAAGGGCTAGTGATGAAGTAGATGGGACTGATGGCATGTCGGATTCTAAAAGGGTCTTGACAGAGGCCTGCATCACAGTTACAGATACCAAAGGGGGCTGTGAAAGCACCTCACTTTCTTCGACAATCACAAGCCTGGAAGGAGAGGCAGACAGTGAATGGTTGTCATCCGGAGACCTAAGCTTTTGTTTCTTTTCTTACGCTTAGGTTGCTCAAATTCACGACTCACTCATGAAGAAGCAGATGGACACGAGTGAGAAGATTCTTGAATAAGGAATTTTGCTTAAAACTCAACTCCACGCCTAATAGTTCTAGGGTTAAAACAAGCACAAAACCGGCAACTAGGGATGTGGTGGTCTCGTCCTAAACAGGTAACACAAAGAGAATGAAAGTCTCTGTGTGAGATTTGCTTACCACAATGGAGACAATTATTTACTTTATCTGACATGAGTTAGAGGAGAAGAAAGGATTTCCCCAGTACGGTACTTATCTTTCCAATGATGACTTCTTTCTGGTGCGGCCCGACCGACACACTTAAACATTACTTTGGGCTCTGACGGCAAGAAATGACTGCTATCATGATCCAGGTTGTCTCCCTTTATACCCAAGCATACTGACGTTGGTCAGGGTACCTGCCAGCCTGGGAGGGGAAACAGTTTTCTCTGGTAGCTGGGACAGCCAAAGGTTTTCATACCAGGAAATCCCAAAAGTCAGGACTACAACAGTGAAACATGAAGAGCATCAATATCTTCCAAGGAGAGTTCATCCAAAGGGGAATCTGGACTAACAGAATCCTCTTCTTTTGAAGCATAGTCCAAGAGGGAAGGGATTTGAGAACATTAAGCCTGGGACTCTTCCCAGAATCCAGATCCTCATATGAAAAGTCTAATTCCCCAGGTCTGTTAGGAGTGGAAGACCGGGGGGTGGTGTGGGGGCAGGCTCACACCCCTTGAGGAGGCTTTAAAGCCATTAAAGCATTAAATAACCCCTGAGTAAAATCCTGCCATTCACATTTGGGATCCTTAACTATATGGGAAATATGCTTGGTTTTCTGTTTCTTTTTCTGTGGGATTCTGCACAAAACACCATGGAGGGTCCAGCCTCTGGCAACATTCAGTAAGAGTAGTAGTAGGGATCTTCTCCCTAACTAAGATATGCTGAATTTCCCTCAGCCCCTTGGATATAATCAGGTGAGGTTCCCCTCAATGTCAGGAGCAGACGTTTGTAAAGCCTCTGAGGATGTGTTTGAAGTCGGATCCATGCCAGCCTCCGACAGGATCACTGCAGAAGAATTCGAGGCAACCACCGGATAATCCTCTGGGCTTTCACTAGTCTCAAGAGAGACATCCAGGGGAGGCTGGACAGCAGCCATATCAGACCTAAGTTTTTTAGTATTTTTCTTGGCAGACAGCTGACACTTGGGATGGGAAGACTCCACCACAGCACCTTAAACTAACAGCTTAAGACATTGGTTTCCAAGGTAAAATATTAAAGAGGAGTGACAACTACATAAGTGTCTTAGTAACAAAGGCCTGGCAGAACACTGCTTATGGTTGTGGGAAGCACCCAAACAGAAAAGACTCTGGTTGTGACAGTCTTTACGGGGACCCTGCCTCCCACACTGACATTTTCTCTTTCTAGATGACATGAACCCAGCAACACTAAATAAAAAAGATAATAAGAACCCTTCAGAGGAGGACTTATCTGAAACAAACTTTGGTAACCAGCACAGCAAAAGGGTATTCTGACTGATGCTCAATGATGGCAGTCTAACTAGCAGAAAGGAGTTCTGAGTATGTGCATCCATATGTCGCCTTTAAGTCCTACGCCTTGCGCGGGGAGTGTACGTGTGATGTATGGTGCCTGTAAGTACTAAAGGCTTTGTTATACTGGCCTGACATTGGGCTATACTTGGCAGCAGATCCCTTAGGTTATGAATACTGCAACAGTGATATGGGAGGACAACAGTCATTTTGTAGGAAACCAGAATACCGTAATCAAGCATTTACAGGCTGCATACATATCATCCTTGATAACTGGCACCATATCGTGGACTCAGACTTCTTCCTCATCCTATACTTTTCAACAGATACTCACTTAGACATTTCTGAAGAGAAGAAAAAGACTAATCCCAGAGGCCAGTTCACAGACTTCATGAGTCTCAAGCTTTCTCAGATGGAAGGGTCAGCCAAACAAAGAAGTGCAGAGCATGAGAAAAGTCACTATCTGTATCTGGCATAGAGACAATAACCCTCAGTTGTTCAGTCTAGTTACAGAAGGCAGAGCAGCAGGAAGTCCCTGCCCTGTATGAGCTCCATTCTGAACAAGACATCCATTTACATGTGTAGGACTTAGCATCCAGCAATCAAACACCATCTGTCAAGTGAAAGGAGGCCAGTACTCTCAGGTGTGGAAATATGAAAGATGTGCACGGGGTCCATTGTTGGTCTCACACATGTTCTTTATGGGTGTGACCCACACCAACATGGCTACCTCCCACCACATTTATAACATCTTTCTGACTTCAAAGGCCTGTACCACAAGATCTTGTACATCAAGACCAGATGGACTTTTTTTCTGCCTAGGTAATCAGGCCATGCTAAGCTCAGGTAGTGAACTGCAATGAACAGTCTTTTATTCCCAAGTATTATCACTGTCCCATAGCCTGGTGACTTGAGAGGCCTGACCCTGGTATAACCTGAAAGCAGGGATGCATCAGCGCTGGACCCTTTGTCATCCTCCAAAATGGAAGGTATGTGGAAGCACTTCAGCACTCTCTAACAAAAGATAAGCTTGCCTCACCAAATACTTAACTGACGGAATCATACGTTATACTGGAAAAATCATTGACAGTTTCTTAATTATTTCCAGGAATGCAGGAAACCAGGAAAGGATACCAATAAAATGGAAGGACCTAAAGATAGGAAAACAAAAGAACTGAAAGAAGTCATCTGCCACAGAAATTATAGCAGAAGGTTGAACTGGGTGGTCGTTTCTAAAGCAAATAGTTCATATGCAGTGGAGTGACAGTGGGAATGCTTCACAAACAGAGAGTTTCCAGCTGGAGACAGTTTGAAAACTGAATCCACAAACATGACACATCCAAGAGTAGGACAAATGGCAAAGAAAAATACTGCCAAAAGCCCACATAAACAACTTCATTGACAGTAAGCAAGAGTATGAAATAACTTTCAGTCAAGGATCCTCAGAGATTCCAGCAACTCCTGTCTTCAGACAATCTTCACTCAAACCAAAAATATCACAACATCACTGTTAGCAAAATTTTAAAAACTGGCATACTAGAAAGCAGCTCAAAAATGTCACAGGTGACATCTAGCAAACAAACCAAAGTAATGCACCAAAGGTAATAAATCTCCTAAAGCATAAATTTGAGTCAGTATTTCATAACCATAGCTCAGAATCCAAATTCTGCTCAGAGGCTGATTTTTGGACAGTCACTACATTGCTATATGGAAGATCAACGTCCTATACAACACTGCTGGACTTGCCAACAATTGAAGTCCACTCTTCCCAGCACTTCAGCTATTTCCGCTAGAACAAAAAGGAAATTAATGCCATGTTTTCTCAGCTAAAAACGTAAGATGTGAAGCCCTGCTTGATACTCTGAAGGGAAAACTACAATGCAGAAACTACAAGCCATCTTGGCTAACTTTGTCCTTTCTTTATCTGAAACAGAAAGCAGTTAAGTGACATACACAAGCACACATACACAGGCACACAAACATACAGTCCCATAACAGAAGTGCAATGCAGTAGTAAATGCCACTAGAAAATGCAAAACTGCAACAGGGGCTTTCCACTCGTCACACCTTTACATATATCAGCAAATAACTAAACTTTGTAAATGCACTCAATACCTATGAACTTGCATTGTGGGAATGTTTAGTGGAAAAACAAAAAGCACATAATCATAGTTGCTTTTTTGCAGTAGGGCAAGCAACCCTGCACCCCCTACATCCCCTGAAATGCAACAACTCAGACATAACACAACAGGGCAAAAATTAAACATTACTTAAACATGCTGTTTAATGATCTCGTACAAAACAGCTGCCACTAGAACAGTAAAACAGGAAGCAAAAAACAAGATGACCTTTTCCATCTCAATACATACAGCAGTTCAACAAAACTATTTGGAAACAAACACACACACACACACACACACACACACACACACACACACACACACACACACACACACAAACACACAAACACACAAACACACAAAATGTTGTCTTTTCCGCTGGAATAATTTGGAAAAAAAGACAAACAAACTGACTAGATTTGCTTCAACCACTATGCTGGGCATGAATTAAGGATTCATTCTCATGAAAACACAGATAAGAGGGTCTGCTACACAAACTTTATGGCACTGCAAATTTTCTGGAAGAAGTAATGGCAGCAGAATTAACAAGGAGGGAGTATGCTAATTTCTCCACTACAAAGCAGACATCACAAGAAGGAACAGAACCCTTGATGACTGGGGAATGTTCAAAAAGGTACCCTTCAGGAAAGTCTTGCAAACTGTTGAAAAAGCCAAAGACAATGAATTAGCTCCTTGATAGAGAAATATGATACTGGTGAGAAATGACACCTGAAAGAAGTAAAAAAAAACTGAGACAAACAGTCAAGGATAACAGGAGTAGACAAAGTAAATGGATCAAAAACCGGTCCAAGGCCCAAACAGAAAAATGAGTTCATTTGCTTCTGTTATGTCTTGTTAGTGTTCATTCTCTAAGATAAATTGAGGATCTGGACCATATTTTCTGGGTAAGAATGGTTCCTGGCCATTAGTGGAATTGAAGAATTGAGCCTCAAGGAGCAAAGGTCTGAGTGGGGCTTGTCAGATGTATGTAATAACAGGGTACTAAAGAGCATAAAATGCTTCAGAAATTAGGGCAATAATGATGGTAACCATACTTGCTGGGGCCAACAGGTGCTATAAATATGACTTTGGGTTATAGGGCATATGGGGGGCAAGCGGATCACAGCAAAGCTTCCCCAGAGATAAAACACCTTCTGCACTACAGATGGACAGAAACCATTCATATGGCATCAACGGACATCATGTGAGCCATTCTATAAACAGACAGCTTCACTTGTGATATGACTGGCTAACACTAGGGCATTTGTAGATGTAGTACACTTCCAAATTCTCACAGTCTCCAAAAGAGGGAGTAGGACTGGGTACTTTCCTTCTTATTAATACATCATACTACAGCCATTCTGTGACAACCACACCTCAGGAAAGGGTGTCCTGAAAAGCCTATAGTGTGCAGAGTAATGCCCTCATTTCCAAAATATTTATATGCTTACTGTCTTCTGTCTGTGATCACATACCTTGGGCTTTCTGCCCTTGGATAATGCCTTTCACCACTAGGCTGAGATATCTGTGGTGACCTCCAGTACTACATTGATAGCTTGGAGCCGTGTAGCCAGACAGACTGGAGTTCTGTAGCCACCAATTCAGGTGTTGTGTATGTGTCTTGGACATTCTGATCAGGAAGTTCAATGGATTTACAAATTGGTCCCGCTACATCTTCAAGATCCACTGTAAGACTCTCATGTGAAATCTTGAACTGGGAATCACACTACCTTACTATACATCAATCATCTGAACTTAGGTTAATCTGGAAGGATGTGGGAATCCATTTCCTCATCCTCACATATGTCTTGGATGGGAGACACTTGCAGCAAGTCAACACACTTCCTCTTACATGTTCCCACCATTCTGTAGAGGGGAATGGTCCAAATGGGAGGAAGACTGCATACTCAAAACTGACAGGGCCAACATATGAAGGCCCACCGACTCCTCTGTCTTGCAGAAAAGGATGTTGCTGGATGAGAGAGAGGGTATATGATCACTAACCAAGACCACTGTTACTGCAGACATCGAAAAGACAAACCGTCTCAAAAAACTATCAGACCGTCTCAAAAAACTCCAGCTTTACTCTGTCACATATCGCCTACTCAGAGGTGATATCTCCCTAACATACAAAGCTATGTCAAACCCAGTGCTGTTGGACAAGCTCCACTTAAAGAAATCCCAATCCCTCTGAGCTACACGCTCTAGGGACCTAAACCCTGTCACCACAATAAACAGAACATGCCGGAGGGATAGATTCCTGTCCTAGAGACTTCCCATACTCTGGAATAAACTACCTATCTATATCAAACAAAGCTCCTCATTAACACTCTTCAAGAAAAATCTTGATGATTGGATGGGAAATAGTTAATTCACCCCAGGGATCACCTCTGTGGCTCTGCTCGACAGTGGCACAGGAAAATAATTTTCTTGGGTGGCAAAAGCCAAGGTACCTTTTTGGCTGGGCTTGTATAGGCCCCAGGGCCGATAACCTAGTACCTATCTATGAACCTAGAGTATGCTGTATCATCAGTAATGAGACTGACATCAACAACAGGCATCCACAGATAGTGGGCTATGTACATGCTGGTTTACTGTTTTTTTACTTATTTATATAAAAGCAGGATTTCCATAACATCAGACTGTTTGATACTGTTGTTACTCTGCTATGAAATCTGTATCTCAAGTTACTAAGCTCAGTTACTGAATTTTCAGTCACAGGGAGATGTTCTTTTTTCCCCCATTGCAATTCCAAGACCACTAAGCCTGATGCTATAAAAAACAATACCTGGCTGCAAGAGAATAACAAATGCTGATCACTGTTCTTTAAAGTTATTTATTTTTTTTGTATGAGGGAATAAGCCCTCTCCCAAGTCCAATGTGGGAGGCACGTCCGCCCCTCAAAAAAAAAAAAAAAAAAAAAAATATATATATATATATATATATATATATATATATATATATCAACTTTGTGATCAATATACCCTGGAAAAAAGGGTGTCCTGCAGAGCTCTACAGCAGCAGCAGAGAGACAGAAAAGGGAGACTGAGTGGATTAAGTACCTCTTGTTTTGCTTTTTACTGTTTATTTTAGGTAGCCGCACTATTCCGGGCATTTTTTATTAACTTTGCAACTTACTTGAACTGTTTTTTTTTTTTTTAATTCTGATAAACCTTGCACTTTAACTGATCATTTGTAAGTGTTTTTCAACTGTTGAGGGCTACACACTCAAGTGCGATAGCCATTTTTCTGCTTTAAAAGTGTTTGCTTTACTGTATCGGTTTTAATTTTTGAAAAAAAAATCCTATCTCTCTACTCATTTCCCGCCTTTCTATAACCAGTAGAGTCCGGTTTTCAGATTTTGCGAATTCTGGGCTGTTTTGTAGTTTTTGTGTTGCCCAGACCTTACTAAGATAGAAGGAAGCTTCTCTGTTCATCAGTGAAAGTGGTGAGCTTTGAGCAGCCTATTTGTTGCTGGAGGAGTGGTTTCAGCTCAGAATCTGTAGTTTTCTTGTCCATTTTGGGCTAGTTCTATCCCTTTCATCTTTCTGTTTAAAAACCCGTGTTTGCGAGGTTTTGCCAATCGCGCAGCGCAGTTTAACTAGGGTTAAACTATTCCCGGTGCCAGAAAGTCTGCTCTTCTAATTTTCCCTTAGAACTAGCCAGTTTTCTAGTTTTAGTACTCAAAACTGTTTCTTTGTGCTCAGCACTTGTTCAAAACCCATTGCAAGCACTAAATAATCTACAAATTACTGCAGCACTAAACTTTCCTCACTTGTTAAGAGGAAAACAGTTTTCAGTACTTAAATTAATAAGCACCTATCCAGGCATGTCTAAGTTCAGCTCCCTGTATTTTCCCCTGTCCACCTGATGAATCTGGGCATCTTGGGGCAATGTAGCAATTGCCTCATGTACACTGACAACCTTCTCCTCCTACCACCCAACACTACAACCTGTGAGAGAAGCACTTATATAGCCAAACTGGAAGCCAAGCTCTCTCAAGCCAAGACTGTACTAGACAGTCAAGAGGAGAAGGTAAACATCTGCACCACACCACACTAAACACATGGTCCATCAAAACCTACACCACCTAAACCCACACATAGTAACACAAAACACACACACCTACATTCACGGAGGCTCTCAATAAAAATCTGCCCAAACAACAGAGACCTCCAAAGCTGAAACGCAAGCAACCACCACCCACCCAACACTACCCAAATGACACATAGCCCACAAAATCAGTGTACCACTCAACCTCAGCCCATAAGGCAAAACAACGTACCCAACACACTAGTCACAGGTGACTCTATAGTCAGTCACACTGATGTCCCACTCACTAGGCTAAACAAGGAGAAAGTTACTGTCAAGCTCCCTGTCGTTTGCCAGGATTCGCCACATAACGCAAGCACTCAGGTCACTCCACAACAAGTACAAATATGACTCTGTCATTGTCCATGTTGGTGTGGAAGACCTGAGACGTACCTCCCTGGGCGACATGGAGGAGCTCTTGGATCATGTAGCCCATGCAGGTATGACCCTAGCCCTGAGCAGCATCCTGCCATCGCCCAGAATGATACCACAATACAAGGAGAAAATGATTGACTTCAACAACTGGTTAAGCTTCTGGTGTCATTCTAAGGGGATCCAGCGTCTCTCTGCCTGGGATGACAGGATCGATGGACCACGATGCTTTGCCAGAGATGGCCTAAAACCTGTCGCCCTTGGGATTCCGGATACTGGCTAAGGCTCTTGCCACCCCTATAGTGCCCTTTTTAGGCAAGGTTCAAACAACAAATTCACCACCGTAGCAGTTATAAGCAAGCAAATCTGAGGGTAATGCTACTAAATGCTAGAAGTCTAAACATCAAAATGCACTCACTCGAGGCACTCCTTAAAATGGAGAACATTGACATTGTGCGCAGTGACAGAGACATGGTTCAAGGCTCCACAGAGCACCCCTGCATTACCAGGCTATAACCCATACCACACCTTTTGGCCACCTAACCTGGACCGAAACACTACAGGCGGAGGCATATCCATAGTCCTTAAGGATATCCACACCTCCAGGCTTGTTGCTCAACATAATGTATCCGAAATTACCAAAGTGCAACTAACACTGGGCAAGACTGCAATCCAGGTTGGAGCTTGTTACAGATCCCCCCACCATGCCCCAGGATGCCCTCTCCACGTTTCTTGATATACTGGGTACAGCCCAATACCCTAATAATGGAGAATTTCAACTACCCCACCATCAACTGGGAAAACTACTCATGTACTAACTCATTTGCTCAATGCTTTCTGGAATTCATAAATTCCAACGCCATGGATCAGCTTGTCCATACACCCATCAGGGGCAGCAATATCCTGGACCTGGTCATTACCAATATGGGCAACTGATGTTCCATATCAGAGGTCAACTCCTTGCTGGTCAGATCCGACCACAAGCTAACCACCCTAGACATCAATATCTGCCCCCACACCTCCCATTAAGGAAACCACCGTAAAAAAACTTCTCCAAAGCCAACTTCATGCTTCTTAAGACAGAAGTGGCAAACTTCATTACACCCACACAGATGGAAAATAGTGGCATGACTGCTGAATCTTATACAAATGCACTGTATAAGCACATACACGAGTGCATGGATCGTGCCATCCCCGACAGAACCAAGACGCTATCCTCCAAAAAAAGGAAGCCAATCTGGTGGTCCCCTGCCATAAACAAACTCTACAACAGAAGGAAGAAATTGTTGCAAAAAAGAGTAAAATCCCCTGATTGCAGGAACTCCCTGGACAGTCTCAGTAAGAAGCTGAGATCCCTCATAAAATCCTCCAAAGCTAGTTACGAAAATAAAATCACCACTGATTCTAAAGACAACCACAAAGCATTCTACAGCTATGTCAAGAATCTCAATAGCGACACTCAGATCTGCTCTGAGCTATAGCACAATGGCACTAGACATACAGAACCAACTGATATTGCCAAAATCCTGGCAGATAGGTTCAGTGCAAACTTCACCCCCCCCTCACCCCCCAAAGGGCCCATCACTCTACCAGAAGAATGCAAAGCCCCTGTAATCATGGTTGCACAAGTAAAGACTGAACTCTCCAAAGCCAAGAACACAGCATCCATGGGACCTGACAACATCCCAGGCTGCGTTGTGCATGAACTACAATACGAACTGGCACCCCACCTAAGTACCATGTTCAATCATAGCCTCACTTCAGGCTTTGTGCCCACTGAATGGTGCACAGTGACTGCTATCCCACCCCACAAAGAGTGTGCCACCATGGACCCTGGGAACTACCGCCCCATTAGCCTGACGAGCCTGGTCTGCAAGGCCATGGAACGTATCATCTTGGAGCTTATAAACAAGGACATAGGTAACCTCCAAACTCTGGACCCCACTCAGTTTGGGTTTGTAAAAGGTAGGTCATGTCTCCTAAACCTGAATGACTTCTTTGAAGTAGTCACCAGAGCCGTGGATGAGGGTAAGGTGGTGCACACAGCCTATCTTGACCTCACCAAGGCTTTTGACGCCATCCCCCACTCTGGAATTATAGATAAACTCACTAGACTGGGCATAAATCCCTATGTCACAAGATGGGTGGCCAACTGGCTCACTGACAGAACCCACATAGTGAAAGTAGCAGACTCCAAATCCAACTTGAGACCAGTGACAAGTGGAGTACCACAGGGCTCAGTCCTGGGTCCTCTCCTGTTTGGCATCTACTTTTCAGAAGTCCAGGCTAATACAGCAGGTCTTTGGCTAACGAAGTTTGGAGACGACTGCAAACTAGGTGCCATAATAGAATCGCCTAATGATGTGGACATTATACAAAGGGGCCTCACTAACACTGATGCTTGGTGTCAAAGTCATGACCACAAGCTCAATGCCAAGAAGTGCACTATCTTCCCCTTTGGGAAAAATACTGTACCCATGAACTACCACATAGGCAGTAGCCTACTAAACACCAAAAGTGTGATAAGAGATCTTGGGACACAGGTGGACAGTAGTCTCTCCTTTGATAATCACACTGCCACAGTAGTCAGGAAATCCTTCTACGTGGCACACCTCATCACAAAGGGGTTCACCTCCAGAAAAAAAGAGGTGATTGTTCCTCTCCTCATCCCTCATCAGACGCATTACTGAGTACAATGCCCCATTTGGCATGTACCTCGCAAGACATCTACAACTAGAAAGGACACAGAAATACCTCACTAAGAGGATTACCGGCCTCAAACAGATGCCATACGCAGACTGTCTCAAAAAACTCCAGCTCTACTCCGTCGCTTATCGCCTACTCAGAGATGACCTCTGCCTAACATACAAAGCCATGTGAAAAGTACAGTTTTGTACCTACCATAAATGTAGATGTTCGAAGATCCACATTGCTGCAGTCCTAACACTTGGGTAGTCCGCTGTCCCTCAGTCGGCCCGAATATCAGAGCATAAGGCTGACGTCGGTCAAGGCGCATTTGACTGACATCAGAACGTCAGGGTACAAATGCGCATGACCGACGTCATATCCTCAGTCTTTTCTTGCCCCAGATGTCAGAAGACCCTAAAAAGAAAGGTCAAAACCCATAGACAACAACTAAACAACCAACCAGCCTAACACCAAAAATATGTACAATATATACAATATATACACTATACCTCAGTATGTTAACCCAGGCCACACAACCACCTCAAACTACAGAGGGGAAGGAGGGGACTGCAGCAATGTGGATCTTCGAACATCTACATTTATGGTAGGTACAAAACTGTACTATGTTCTTCATCTCACATTGCTGCAGTCCTAACACTTGGGTAGAATCCCAAAGCAGAGGTAAGGGAGGATGGCTAAACTATAAAGAAGCAGGGGCTGCCAAAATGCCCTGCAACACAGCAGTGGCAAAACCAGCCCTGGATTTAGAGTACAGAGGTAGGTGGTAATGCCTAGAGAAGGTATGCACTGAACTCCAAGTGGCTGCCTCCAAAATATCCTTAGTAGCCACCCCCCTCAAAAAAGCTGTTGAAGTGGCAGTAGCCCTAGTGGAATGAGGCCTAATCCCAGCAGGAATCTCTTTGCCATGATGGGAATAACAGAAAGCAATGCAAAATCCAATCCACTTAGAAATAGTTTGTTTTGACACGGGCTTGCCCTGAGAACACAAAGCAAAAGAAACTAATAACTGCTGAGATTGTCTGAACCCTTTAGTTCTGTCCAAATAATATCGCAACTGCCTGTGTACATCTAAAGTGTGCAAAATCTTTTCCCCTTTAGTTTGGGGATTTGCATAAAAAGTAGGCAAATGAATAGTTTGGTTTAAAGCCACACTAGAAACCACTTTAAGCATAAAGGAAGGATTAGTACGTAAAGATACCCTATCCTTATGGAAAATTAAGAAAGGCTCAACTGCCATAAGGGCCTGCAATTCAGAAACCCTTCTTGCAGAGGTAATGGCCAACAAAAAGCAGTCTTCCATGACAAATATTTCAACTCAGCAGTAGCTGCAGGCTCAAAAGGTTGTAGAGTGAGTTTCTCCAACACAAAATTGAGATCCCAAGCAGGAGTAGGAGCTCTGGGTCTTATATTCTTTGCCCTCTAAGAAATTGCTTGAACAAAGGATGAGAAAACAATGGTGGGTCACAGTCGTAGTGAGCTGAAATTGCTGCAGCATGAATCTTAATAGAAGAGAAGGACAAACCTTTGTCCAATAACTCAGTAAGATATTGAAGAGCCACACTTAAATCAGGCTCAGAAACATCCAAATCCTTAGCAGCACTCCAAAATAAAAATCTCTTCCATTTATCTGCGCACTTCCCTTGTACTAGGCCTTCTAGCTTCCAAAATCACATTCAAAACTTGTTGTGGAAGTTGAGACCCTTTATGGTTTAAAACAGAATATGCCATGCTGTTAGGTGAAGAGAGTGAAGCTTGACATTGAGCAAATGACTGTCCTCCTGGGACAACAGATGAGGAATCAAAGGCAAAGGCCATGGAGGCTTCCACCAGACTTCTCAGTAATGGGTACCAGTGCTGTCGAGGCCAATCTGGAGCTATCAAAATCATCCTTGGCTTGTCCTGTCTGACCTTCAGAAGTACCTTTGGGAGGAGAGGCAGAGGTGGAAAGGCATACACATGAAGATTTTTCCAACTGAAAGAAAGAGCATCCACTTTCCAAGCTGTGGGATGAAACCTTTGTGCAATACTTTGGCAGCTGGTGGTTTAGTGGAGAAGCGAACAGATCTATGTCTGGAGTTCCCCAGGACACTGTCAATTTCTGAAATACATGAAGATCCAGTTTCCACTCGTGGGGATCCATGATTTGTCTGCTTAACACATCTGCTAAGGAGTTCTGTGCTCCGGCAGAAACCTTGCCTGAAGACTTAGTTGTAAACTGAGAGCAGTCTCCCACAAAATCATTGCTTGCCTGCATAGAGGATAAGAATGTGTTCCCCCTTGCTTGTTGATGTACCACATGACAGTTGTGTTGTCTGTTAGAATCAACACCTGCCCTGGAAGAAGTAAATCCTTGAAAGCTATTAATGCAAACTGGACTGCTAACATCTCCTTCAAGTTGATATGTAGATGCTGTAGTCTGACAGGCCACTTGTCTTGTATCCACTTTCCATTTAGATGAGCTCCCCAAGCTTTGTCTGAGGCATCTGTTGTCAAAATTTGACTCGCCTCTGGCCGGGTCACAGAGAGTCCCTTGTTTAGGTGACATTCCTGAGCCCACCACAAAAATTCCTTTTGAATGCAAGGTATTATTTGAATGAGTGTCCAGATGTTGGCAGTGCTGTGTCCATACATTTTTGAGATACCATTGCAACTTCCTCATATGCAGTTTGGCATTGGGAAGCACCAGAATACAAGATGCCATGAACCCTAAGGCTTGAAGGACTGTCCTTGCAGTCAGCCCGGACTGAAGAGATAGATGATGGAAGTAAATGGAAAGATTCTTTTGTTTGTCCGGGGTTAGAAAGGCCATCTGGGATGCTGTATTCAGTCTTACTCCCAGAAAGCACATGTCTTGAGAGGGTACTAGAATGGACTTTATTTCGTTCACAGAATACCCCAGGCATCTTAGCACTGCTATCACATACTCCAAATGACGAAGAAGCTCGTCCCTTCCTTGAGCCAGTATCAGGCAATCGTCCAAATAAGGATAGATTTGTATTCCTTTCAGCCTGAAGAATGCTATCACTGGAGCCAGAACTTTTGTAAATACTCTGGCAGTAGATAAGCCAAAGGGCAATGCAGAGAACTGATAGTGAGAAGTCCCAGTCCGAAAGCAGATACTCCCTGCAACTTAGCCTGATAGGAACATGAAGGTAAGCCTCCTTGAGATCCAAAGTTACCATCCAGTGATCCTTGCCCAGTAGAGGTAAAAGCTGTTGTAACGTCAACATTTTGAACTTGGGAATGTCCAGATAAGTGTTGAGGATAGATAAATCCAAAATCGGTCTCCACGTGTTCCCTTGGCACAAGGAACAGGCGAGAATAAAATCCTAGGCCCCTTTCTGACATAGGAACCGGCTGTATGGCCCCTATTTGGAGTAACAGAGAAATTTGCTTGTGAGCCTCTATTCTTTGTTGAGGAGGAATGTCTGGCATGCCTTTGAAAGGAGGCAAGGTATGGAAATAAAACCTGTAACCGTGATGTATGATATCCAGTACCCATTTGTCTTGGGTAATCAAACTCCAATTTTCTTTGAAAAGTGCCAACCTTCCTCCCAAAGGTGCTGCCAGGCGAGAAGGTTCTGGCAGCTGAAAAGGTAGGTCATTGGGTCTGTTCGAAAGGACTGACCCCTGCCCTCACCGAAGACTGTGCAGGAGAACTCGTCCTAGGCCTGAAAGAGCCCTGACCTCTGCCCCTGCCACGCCTAGATCTACCCCTAGACTGGGAATCATAAGAAGGATACGTCCACCCTTTAGTAGGCCAATTTCTACTAAACTTTGGAGGCTGAACCTGCAAAAAATCTTTAACAGTCTGCATAGACTTAGCCTTGTCTTCCATTTTCTTTAAAACTGCCTCAACAGGAGAACCAAACAAGACATCAGATTGCAAAGGGGCATCCAAAATCCTAGTTTTAACATGGTCAGATAAATTTTGATCCCTCAGCCAAGCATGCCTGCGAAGAACTGACCCAGTGGCAGCCACCCTAGACGAGGCCTGTACAGCATCAAAACCACATTGCAAAGAATGCTTACCCACCTGTTCAGAAACATGCACTAAATCTTGAAACTCTTTACAATCAATACCTTCCGCCAGAGCATCCACCTTAGATTTCAACTGTGAAAGGAGATAATTTTAATATTTCAACATGTGAAATAAGAAGTTATGTACCTACCATAACGTTCCATGTTAGTTGTCTTCTCTCGCCTTCTTTCTTGCTTGATGGGTTCGGAGCCGATCCCTCGGCTCGACTTGCTTTAGCTCGAGAACTCCTTTTACCAGCTCGAGGCAGCCCCATATCCCATGATGCAAGGCAGGAAGTACCCAGATCTCGTTTGTTGACAAAAGGGCAATAACACCAAGCATAAAATACTTCCCAAAGGAAGAAGAAACTTACAGATGGAAAAAGGACCAGGTTTGAATGGTCTTTAGCATAATAGTTTCTTATACAAGGTCTGTCCAGGCCAGGGGAAGGAGGGAGGGTCGCAAGAAGAAGAGAGAAGACAACTAACATGGAACGTTATGGTAGGTACATAACTTCTTAATGTTAAGTTGTCAATCTCGCCTTCATTCTTGCTTGATGGGACAGCGTCCTAGCACCTCTATCCTGGGTGGCTCAATGGAACAAACTCTTGAGGACTGTAGAGCCAAAACTTGCTCTGTCCCTGGAGGCCAAGTCCAATTTGTAATGGGAAACAAAAGTGTGAGGAGTGGCCCAAGTGGCCGCTGCACAAATAGTGTCCAAAGGTAGTCTAGCTTGAAAAGCTGTAGAAGTAGCTAAACTCCTAGTTGAATGTGCTTTAGGTTTTGAGCACAGCTGTTTTCCCTGAGCTGAACGATAAATTTCAGTGATGACCGAAGAAAGCCATCTGGACAAAGTCACTTTAGAAACAGGTAGGCCTTTTTATTATCCGCATAGGAAACAAAAGTTGATCAGATTTTCTAAATTTTTTGTTCTGTCCAAATAATATCTGAGCTGACGGTGGACGTCAAGATAATGTAGCTTTTGTTCAGCTCTATCTGAATAGTTAGGAAAAATACGGGAGATCAATGGATTGATTCAGATTGTTTTTGAAGCGACCTTAGGTAAAAAGGATGGATTAGTTCTCAAGGATACTCTGTCTTTGTGAAAAATCAAATAGGGGTCGAACTGAAAGAGCATGAAGTTCAGACACCCTCCTGGCAGATGTAATAGCCACTAGGAATAAAGTTTTCCAAGAAAGATATTTCAGGAACAAGAAACAGCTGGCTCGAAGGGGAAGAATCAAGGATGTCAGCACTAAATTTAGATCCCACTGAGGAGGAGGATTCCTGATTGGAGGCTTTAGTAGGAAAATTCCTTTCAAGAAGGCCCTGCAGAGCCTATGGGACATAATATTATGATCTGCTATCCCGACATGAAAATTAGAAATAGCAGCCAACTGAACTCTGACTGTTGAAGAAGAGGAGCCTGCATGAAAATCTCTGCTAAGAAGTCCAGAACTGCCTGAACAGGGGCAGTAAAAGGATCAATATTTTGGGCCTTAGCCCAATAAGAGAAACGTTCCATTTGCTTGTGTAAATCCTCCTGGTAGAGGATTTTAGTGAAGCTACTATGATATCTCTAACTGGGTTAGAGATCAAAGGAAGCCTGGCTAAGGAAGGAAGTGGAGCAACCATGCTGTGAGGTTGAGAGAATGGATTGACCGGTGCAGCTGACCGGATTGGTGAATCAGTAGATCTGGCACTGGGTCCAGATGCCACGGCTGCACCAAAGGTGACGATGGAGGAATGGGAACCAAACTTGTCGAGGCCAGTAAGGGCAATGAGAATCAATTTGGCTCTCAAAACGGTAGCTTTCTGGATCACCTGAGGGATCAGAGGAAATGGAGGGAAGGCATAAAGAAGTCCCTGGGGCCAATCCTGGGTCAGAGCGTCTCTGGGGGATGGCCTGATAGAGGAAGAGGCTGAAGAAGTCTGGACATTTGCTGTTTTGGGGAGTAGCAAAAGATCGCAACATGGGACCCCATTCCAGAAAAATCTCTTCCGCTATGGATTGCTTGAGAGACCACTCGTGAGGCAGGAGAATAGCTCTGCTTAATCTGTCCGCTATAATGTTGGTTTTCCCAGGGATATGCGTTGCTACCAGAAACCGATGAGAGGAGATCGCCCATTGCCATAGTCTGAGCTTCTCGACACAAGGGGTAGGACTTGGTTCCGCCCTGTTTGTTGATATACCAAACTACAGACATGTTGTCTGTGAGGACTGCAATTGTCCCTACGGGAAGAAAGTCGTTGAGGGCTTGCAACGTTAAAAGCACTGCTCTCATCTCCAGGACATTTATGTGCAGATGGTACTCGAGCGGTTGCCACGTCCCATGAACCATCCTGCCCTGATAATGACCCCCACCCGATCAGGGAGGCATCCGTGGTGACAGTGGCTATCGGGGAGGTACAAAGCACCTGCCTTGGTGAACCTGAGGCGATGTGATCCACCAAGCAAGATGTTCTTTGCATGTTTGTGTCACCAGAATCTGGTGACGCATTGGGAGTTGCTGGTATGACCACTGTGTGAACAGCATCCACTGAAGGAGGCATGTAGAATCGAGCCAGGGAAGAAGAGTGATGGCCGCAGCCATGAGACCTAATACCTTTAGAACCATTCTGGCCTGTACCTTCTTGCTGGCCAGAATGATCCTGACATGAGTCTGAATGTCTGAAACTCTTTGTTCTGTAAGGGTAGCTGACATCCGAACAGTGTTTAAGTTTGCGCCTATGAAGGTAATAGTCTGGCAGGGCGATAAGGATGACTTTTGAAGTTGACTGAGATGCCCAAATGAGAACAAAGGTCTATTGTGTAATCCCTGGCTTGTATAAGCTGATGCCTGGTGGTGGCTGACAGGAGCCAGTCGTCGAGATCTGGAAACACCTGGAATCCTTGGCGTCTCAGGTGAGCCGTGACCACTGCCATGCATTTGGTGAACACTCTGGGGCTGTAGTGAGACCAAAGGGCAGGGCTCTGAACTGGAAATGACTGGACCCCAGCCGAAAGCGGAGAAATCTCCTGGAGCGTCTGTGAATTTTTATGTGATAGTACGCATCCTGAAGATCTATTGAGTACATCCAGTTGTCCTTCTGTAAGAAGGGCAGAATTGACTGAAGAGTGACCATTGAATCTTGTCTTCCTGACAGACTTGTTGAGTCTGCTGAGATCCAATATTGGTCTCCAGTCTCCCGTCTTTTGGGGACCAAAAGAACCTTGAGAAGATTCCGGGCTCTGAATGGTCTATTGTAACTGGCTGAATGGCTCTTTTTTGCAGTAGTTTTGCGATTTCTAACTCTGCAATGTCCCTTAGACCGGGTGGTACATCTGGAAGGAACTTGAAGGAAGGGACTTTTCCCGAAAGGAATTATGTTACCCTTGGATATGAACGACTGTACCCAACTGTCTTGAGTGAGGGAATGCCAGGCGTCTGGGTACAGTGATAAACTTCCCAACTGCCTCCAAGGAGGGACAGCCGGGCAACACCTCAGGGATGCTGAAAAGGCTTCTCAGGAAGAGACTCCCTGTTGCCCTGGTTCTTGGACCCCTCTGCCTCTAGGCGTCTGTTGTTGTTACCCCTCTGCCTCTAGGGGTAAACTGACCCACGTGAATCGGTGACTCCTTGGGATTCGGAACCACATCTTCCCACCCTTCTGTCCTTTGGGATAAGGCCTAGAAGGGGTGGAAAAACGACTCAACAGCAGAAAGAGTCTTGCCGTCCTGCTCACACCTGGTCAAGGTCTCCTTCACCTGAGGGCCAAACAAAGCTGACCCATCAAAGGGAGAATTTGTGAAGGGCGCCTTAAAGGGATCCATAAAATCACATAGCCGCATCCAGGCTTGGCGTCTAAGAGCCACACCTGTGCCTGCGGCTCTACTCCCATCCGCAGCATAAGATATTAGCCGCATGGAGGAGTTAGCAATGGAATTGAGGGTTCCTAGCTGCGAAGCAATCTTTTCTTGGGCCCCTGCAGCTGTAGGATCCTGAACTACTTCTCCCAGCTCCTTCAGGATATCTCTCTGGAGTCTGGTGAAGTGACAAAGATAATTCAGCGAGCATAGCAAAGGTCGCTGAGGAAAACATCCGCTTGCGTACCTATCCATGGTCCTAGAGTCCTTATTAGGAGGATGGGCACGGAAGGATCTGCAAGTTCCTTTTGGTGGCAGCCACCATGGCATCAGCGGGGACACCCTTGGTAAGGAATTGTTTGTCACTAGGGGCAGTGATAAATTTAGAAGGCCTCCTAGGGACTGGCTCTACAGAGTCAGGAGCTGTCCACGCCCCGTGCAATAACATGCATAAGGGGGTGAGACACCCAGGAGGTGGAGGGCCGAGATCCAAACGCCTCTAGGTATACTGACTCATCCTCAGAGGGATTGTTGGTGGGCCAGTTTCCCCTCTGTTTCAGAAGTTCTAGGATGTCTGAGAAGGAGACATCCTCAGGGGGATCTACGGCATCCCTCTGTCTCATCAAAGTCAGTATCCAGTGACAGACTCAGGGGAGTCTACATGCTTCCTCTTACAAGTCCTCTTCCTAGGAGGATCTCCCGAAACATCAGGAGAATCCTCGGAAGAGAATGGGGAAACCTGAGGCGGAGGATCTCTGGGTCCTGTAGCAAGAGAAGTGGCAGAGATGTCAACAGGTACAATAGAGGGAGGAGCTACGGAAGAGACTGCTGACTGATACCAGTGGCCAGTACACTCTTCATCACCTCGAATGCTCCCCTCCCAGGCAGGTCCGAGAGAACCGCTCCGAAGAGCTAGGAACTCAGGGGCCACGAAAGGAAGTCTCCGAGGCAGATGTCGGAGCCGAGCTCACCAAGGCCGAGGCTCCAAGGGAAGCGGGCTCGGACAAGGGTCCGATGCCACTCACCTCGGAGGAGACCATGGAAGCCCGACCACCGAATCCCTCTAAGGAAGAGGAGATAAGAGTAGGGGCTGAAGGACAGAAGGAGGTATCCGTCCTCCAGCCGTAGCAGTAACCATGCCGAAGACTCCAACTCCAAACTCTGGGGTAGAGTCGAAGGAGGAACTATAACGTGGTGTGGACCAACAGTCGTCTGCTGAGACGGACTGTGTAGCATTTGGGCCAGTACCTGTGACTTGAGCAATCTACTGACCACTCTCTAGGTCATGATCTGACAACCTGGATGACCTTGAAGATCGGCTCCGATGGCTCCGTTCGAGTATCGGCTCCAAGGAAGGAGACCTCGACCTCTTCCTGGAATGGGCCATCGGAGCCGATACTACTGATCCTGTCGGCACCGATTTCGGAGCGGCAGAAGCTCGATGTATCGGCTCCAGCGAGCCGATACAGCTACCAAGGTGTCGGAGCCGATCGGGCCGACACCGATGCCACATGGGTGTCGGAGCCGATCGAGCCGACACCACAGTGGTCAGCAGATTCGGCACCGATAGCCATCGGCCGAAAGCTTTGGATCAGAATCGGCGCCGCAGGCTTAGAAACAGCCTGGGCCTTGGCAGTTTTGGTTGATTTTGTGGAGCCGACTTGGCGGAGAGCCTCCGGCAGAAGACCCTGAGAATCAACTTATTCTCTCCTGCAGGACTCTCTGGCTGAAGGAGTGACAAATGGTCCTGCAGGTGAAGAGGGCCCAAACAGTACAGGCAAGTGTGACCGTCTGTCAGAGACATCTTCTGACAGCACGAGTCACACTTCTTAAAACCTGAAACCCTCTCCTTAGACATGGTGCCTAAACACAACACACACACACACCAGTGAAAATAAATTAAACTAATACCAAGAGGTATTTAGTAAAAAAACACCAACACACACACCCTAACAGGGGGGGATGGGATAGGGAAAATTGACTGACTAAAAAAAATTAAAAGAGACAGGGATTTCTGTCAGAAAAAGGTTAAAATTAAAATTAAACTATCAAAAAATTAGTTTTAACTAAAAAAGGGGCTTAAATATCACAAATGTGAACTACTTACCAGGAGCTGGTAAAGAGAAGACCTCCCAAGCGGCAAACGAGATCTGGGTACTTCCTGCCTTGCATCATGGGATATGGGGCTGCCTCGAGCTGGTAAAAGGAGTTCTCGAGCTAAAGCAAGTGCGGATCGGCTCCGAACCCATCAAGCAAGAATGAAGGCGAGATTGACAACTTAACATCTGGCAATTCAAAGCTCTCATGGCTAGAGTGGAAGAAGTATAAACTTTCTTTCCCCATCTATCCAAGGCCCTGGCCTCTTTATCTGCAGGAACCGGATTCTTGACAACAGAAGCCTTTACACCCTTAGGCCCCTGGCTAACAGTTTCTGGGTCTGCCCTAGGACTCTTAAAAAGATACTTATGAGCTTCAGGCACCCTGTAATACCTATCCGGTTTAACAGGAGCAGGAGGCAAAGAATCAGGATTAAGCGAAGCCTCTGCAAACACATCTTCCACTACATTCAGAACAGGAGGTATAGCTAAAGGCCTATGCTGGGGTAAAACAAAATTCCCTAAGCCTTTTCCTGGAATCAGAGAAATCCTGACCTTCCCATTTAAAATGCTCTCATGGAGTGCAGGGTCTCTGAAAAGAAAAATCCTCAGGAGGAGAAGCAGAAGGAGTAGAATCATCCACATCAGAATCAGAATAATGAGAATACTCCTGCAAGTCTTCAGCAGACTCAGACACATCGAAGCCTGCTCATAATCCCCAACACAGGTTCCATCCTAGGCCTCTTATCAGGAGGAGGCATAGAGCCTCTAATTAAAGTAATTAAATCTTCTGCCATTTTAAGCATGTGCTTTTGGGCACAGAACCTGAAGAACTAGGAGTGACACCCACAGAAGCAAAACTAGACCTGCCTCTAGGGAAGCCTTGGAAGCAGAAGAGGGCCTAGACACCTTAGGAAGGGAGGGAGTACAGTTACCTGAGAAGCCCTACAGCCTGACCTGCCTCCTGGGAGGCCACATCCTGTAAAAACACAGTCTCTCCTGGGACTCCATAGAGGCCTCCGTGAACCACGGTTCCACTGGCGTCTCTAAGAACCTCGGTTCGGACCCTCTAACCTAGGTTTAACTGCCTTGTCCTTGCGCTTCCTTGAAGAAGCCGGTGTCGAGCATCCGGCGGCATATTGTAATTGCACCGCTTTCAAAGACTAACCTGGCACAATCCAACCTCGCTTTATAGTGCGTTTATTAAACCTAGCACAAAAGCGACACAACGCCGTGCTCAGGTCCCAAACAAGGTATACACAAATTATGGTAATCCCTATGCGGTATCTGTTTCCCACAAAATACAGTTATTCACTTTTCTGACATCCGGTAAACCATTGAGGCAAGAAAAACCAAAATATTCCCCAACGGGGAGTACTTAAAACTCTCGACAGGTCTGAAACTCGAAATTGAAAATTTCAGAACGCAACACTGCTTCTGCATCGGACCATGCGGCAAAAGACTGAGGATATGGCGTCGGTCATGCGCATTTGTACCCTGGCGTTCTGATGTCAGTCAAATGCGCCTTGACCGATGTCAGCCTTATGCTCTGATATTCGGGTCGACCGAGGGACAGCGGACTACCCAAGTGTTAGGACTGCAGCAATGTGAGATGAAGAACATCCCAGATCTGTTGGACATGCTACACTTAAAGAAACCCCAATCCCTTTGAGCCACACGCTCCAGGGACCTAAACCTTGCCACCACAATAAACAGAACATGCTGGAGGGATAGATTCCTGTGCCAGAGAATTCCCATGCTCTGGAACAGACTACCCATTCATGTCAATCAAAGCTCCTCATAAGCCCTCTTTAAGAAAAATCTCGACAACTGGATGGGAAATAGGAAATTCACCCCAGGGATCATTTCTGTGGCTCTGCTACACAGGGGCACAGGAAAATAACTTTCTTGGGTGGCGAAAGCCAGTGAACTTTTTTTGGTTAGGCTTATATAGGCCCCAGGGTCAATAGCCTTCTACCTACCTATGAACCTATACTTCAAGAAATGTCAATCTTGGAAATTGCAGGTGTAAGTTCTCATTTGTTTTTAATTCAAGTCTTGCTAGTCTGGGAATTGTTCTGAGACTCAAAATGTAAGATGGCTGCTCATTCATTTTCTTGCTGAGGAAGGGTAAGGTAACCACAGATCTTTTTGTTCTTTTTACCTTTCTATATCAAGTATAGGATATCTATAGGTCTTCCTGAGAGGAAATTTACACTGGTGGCAAGTTCGCTGGCTTAAGACTCTATGACAGCACTATATTCAACTCCAAGTGTTTATCACACATTCTGTACATTCCCATTCAGATACAGGCTTGTCTCAGCAGCTTCAAGTTCTGTTACTGTACATTAGACTGGTTTTCAGTACAGTTTTGTTCATTAGTTACAATGCCTCGACTTTTCTCCATACAAGTTATCTCTCTCTCAGTATCAGCAGGTTACTGCATCTTTCATGTATTTGCTTTCCTCCCCACCAGTTTATGTTTTTTTTCTCTAATTAATTTAAAAAAGTCAGGTTCCCCTGCTTTTTGATTTGTAATGTCACTTCATTAAGCACTTTCAAGTTTAGTATTATGTTTCAGTGTCGCAACTTGTACAGAGAGTTTAGTCTCTTTATCCAATCAACAATCTTGATGATCAAAGTTAGCAAACTTTTTCAAACTTGTCATTTTATTTTCATTTTCAGAAACCATTTATCCCAATTTTGGTAATTTCTCTTTCTGCTTAAAGACAGTACTCCCTGGTTGCCTTACACTTCTGCATTCTCCAATTGGATTTTGCCTTTCTTTGCACAGCTGTAACACTTGACAGCACTCATTTGCTCTAGCCTATCAAAATATTTTGATGCAAAGTATTCAAATGTTGTACTGCAGTAATGTCTGTGACCAGACTTAGTTGGCCAACAATATTTCTTTTGAGAAACCATGTTACTGTATATCTTCCATGATGGTAGCACAAATATTGTTTTGCTTATTACCTCTTAAATTCCAGCACAAGAAACTTCCCAGTTTCATCAGGCGTGCACACACTTATAACAGTTACCAAGTTTTAATAATTCACTTCACAAAAAGACTTGTTTTTATTTATGCTTCTCATTACGCTTTGGCATAAGCTTCTTACTACTGTTCACTGTGAAGAAGTAGGTTCAGACAGTACCTAATAAGATTCAGTGCTCTACAAAGTTCCACCATCGAGAAGTGATTTCTACATACTGCATATTTCTTTCTTTTGCTTTTACTTTCCAAAAGGCTTTGCAGAAATGGACCGGCTTCAAGCCCCACTCTCTCAAGCCACATGCTGGGGAGTTTTCACTCAAATGGCACACCTTTTCTTGCCTTCTACCACTTTTATTTTATTTCACTGTATAAACCACAGATATTACAAATTCATAGAACACACACCAGTTAAAATCGGTACTTGTACTGTCTTAGCACAAATAATCACATTCATATGAAAAATTGGGGAAAACGGTTGTGGAAGGATGGATGGATCTGCCTGCTGTTCCGTTTTGGGCAACCAATGCACAATGAAGAGCAGATAATTTGCAACTGTTGTACTCCCTCATAAAAGACTCTTTGATCACAGTTAAGTTACAGCAGCATTCGCTCAGTTCAACAATTTTTATTACTGCAGCTTCCAATACAACAGTCCAAACAAGCAAAAGGACAAGTTCCTGCAGTAAACGAGGTCTGACATTAATTCCACGAACCACAGCACAAGTTCAAATCAAGAAACGCTTTCAGCTTGTAAAAACTTAAATAAAATGTACAAACATGCAGAGCATACAGCTTTTGGGTGGAACCCTTCTTCAGTGCAAAGACATATATGTGTTCTAGCAGCTGATTTATATCAAAAGACATTGATCACATGACATTCATAGCCAATAAAATCTGAACAAATTAAAACTCTTTCATCATGCAACAATTATATAACTTCCTAAAAACATACAAATTCAAATTATATAAGCATATATGCACATGTAAATATATACATATATATATATATACATACATACATACATACATACACACACACACACAGACACACACACACACAGACACACACAGACACACACAGACACACACACACACACACACACACACACACACACACACACACACACACACACACAATAAGTATAAACAATACCTTCATCACTTTAATTGCATTTGCTTCTTAACCAATACTGGCTTAATATTGAACATTCATCATTTGTTAAAATCAAATCAGATAAATTCACAATGTCCATATCATTTTCATTTAAAGTCTCTACCTGGTTGACCTGCTGTGTGTTTGTGGGCCTCCATTTATTTTTTCTTCTTCTTTTCCCCTTTCTCTTTTTCTTGTTCGACCTCTTGACACATTCTTTTTGTTTCTACCATCTCCGGCAGGTTTAAAATGTCCTGCATTCTATGTAGGTAAATGCAGTTGAAAACTGAAAGATTGTACAATAGAACATTGCTCTGAGATTCGTAGAAATAATTTATCAAATGCATTAGCCAAGCATATAGTTAAAGATGGCCATGAACTATATAGTTTTGTGTTCAGAGTGATTGACAGAATTTATAAGAATGTAAGAGGGGTGACTTAAACAATTAATTAGAATTGAGAGAGTATGCATGGATAATAAGACTTTGCACTGACAGTCACCCAAGACTAAACACAGCAGTTAGTATTAAGCCAGTACTGGTTACGAAGCAAATGCAACTAAAGAGATGAAGGTATTGTTTACATTTATTTTGTGTGTGTGTGTGTGTATATATATATATATATATATATATATATATATATATATATATATATATAATTTGTATGTTTTTAGGAAGTTCTATTTGTTACGTGATGAAAGTTTTAATTTGTTCAGATTTTATTGGCTATGAATGTCATGTGATCACTGTCTTTTGACATAAAACAGCTATTAGAACACATATATGTCTTTGCACTGAAGAAGGGTTCTACCCAAAAGCTGTACGCTCTGCACGTTTTTACATTTTATTAAAGTTTTTACAAGCTACGAGCGTTTCTTAGTTTGAATTTGTGCTGAGCTTCCAATACAACCCAGTTTACATTCTGTCCACTGTTACACTAAATCCATCCATCCACAACCCCTTTTCCCATTTATTCACATGTGGTCAGGGTGCTACTTCAACAGTTATAATCATCTAGAGCCGAGGTTAATAGGATTTGACTATTCTTTAGGATAAATATAAAATTTGTGCTGCCACATATTATTTCAATACTTTTGGATCTGTTTTTGTTTCACTTTCTTGAAGAGGCCCACTTTTCACATTTTGAATATACTAGCGACACTTTCAACATATACTCATCTTCAGGAAATTCTTCACCACATACGTCCAACTGCAAGACCCACCCAATGCACTTCTTTCAACAGTTGAGTACATTCATCATGGTCAACATTCTGTTAGAAATCACTTTTTCAGCTACCAACTTTTCAACAATCGCTCATTTGTGAAAACAATCTAAAGTATTTGTCATTCTACTATTGCTTCTTATTCAGAATACTCCATACTACTTCTAGTGAATATATTTCAAGCAAAGCAAACTCCAAACCATACTTCTTCAGCATACACGAGGACTTCATTCAACAATGCTTTTGTGGGAGGGTTGTTTCCATATCTGTGCAATCTAAGCATGCTCAATGTTATTCCAGTTGTTAAAAGACATTACTGAACAATTCTGGAGTAAATGCCAATGCTGAGATTGTAATATTATCACTTTACTTCAAGCATCCAGTAAAGTAAATGAAACAAAATAAAAAGGCTTTCCTCTCTGACACGCACACATACCTTTATTAATACTCAGTAAACTTCTATACACAGAATGAGCTGAAGCTTTCTACTCTCGGCAACTCCTTTAATGAAATGTTGCCAGTGCTGTTAACATAGAGGAATAAAGCTCTGACTATGGCTGCAGAGAATAGCAGGTCAGGCACTTGACAGTAAGTGTAGGGTGAATGGGTGTGCCTATCCAGGGATGTGCTCAGCAGCACACTGACACTTGCTGATGTCTTTGGTGAAGACTGAGGAAATAAAAAGTGTACAATGCCTCTCATGGGTGGTCTAGGCAGTCTGCTAACATTTCCCCCTTGGAGAAGTGAGGTGTGGAATAGGGCTGATGCACTGCATGCCCCACCCATCAGCTGTTGCAGACTGGGTGCAAGAGGGGTGGGGTGTAAAAATAATTTAAAATCACCTCTGATGACTGACAAAATGATGGCCCCATTCAGCCAATTTTGACCTCCCTCATGGGTGAAAAAAATGAGCTGATTGGTCAGAAGAGGGCTGATGAATAGCAGGCGAGTGCAAAAAGATGCAAAAAATATATATATATTTTCCCCAGTCTTTTTCTCTGGAATCTTTAAACAAATAGTTTTCCCCTCTTTCTCTCAAATATATTACTCCCGTAATGTACACTCTTCAGTTTGAATTCACTTTAGCTTGCAAAACTAATAGCACAGAACATAATTTTGCCCACATTACAGCCCCACTGTGGTGATTCAAACGCCACCCCCCAAGCCACACATTAGTGAATTTTCACACAAATCATTTTCCACTTAACCACTTTCCATTACTTTGATTGCAGTGCAAAAAATACAAGTGTTATCTCCTGTCTATCTGATGAATCTGGGCATCTTGAAGCAATGTAGAAATTGCCTCATGTACACAAACAACCCTCTCCACCTACCACCCAACACTACAACCTGTGTGAGATGCACTTATCTAGCCAAACTGCAGGTAAAGTTTTCTCCAACCAAGACTGAACTTGACAGTCATGAGGAGAATGTAAACATTTGCACCTCACCACACTCAACACATAGTCTCACTAAACTTACACCACCAAAATTCACACATAGTAACACAAAAACATTTGCGGAGGCTCTCAATAATAATCTGTATAAGCAACAAAGACCTCCAAAGCAGAAACGCAAGCAACCTCTATCCCCCAACACAACCTAAATGACACATAGCCCACAGACTCAGTGTGCCACTCAACCACAGCCAATAAGGCAAAACAACATACCCAACACACTAGTCATAGGTGACTCTATAGTCAGGCACACTGATGTCCCACTCACCAGGCTAAACAAGGAGAAGGTTACTGTCAGCTGCCTGTCGGGTGCCAGGATCCACCACATAACTCAAGCACTCAGGTCACTCCACAACAAGTATAAACATGACTCTGTCATTGTCCATGTTGGTGTGAATGACCTGAGATGGACCTCCCTGGACTACATGAAAAGAGACATGGAAGAGCTCTCCGATCTTGTAGCCCAGGGAGGTATGACCCTAGCCCTGAGTAGCATTCTGCCATCGCCCAGAATGATACCGCAGTACAAGGGCAAAATGATTGACTTCAACAATTGGTTAAGCTTCTGGTGTCATTCTAAGGGGATCCAGTATCTGTCTGCTTGGGATGACATGGTCGACAGACCATGATGCTTTGCCACAGATGGCCTGCATCTGTCGCCCCTGGGATTCCGGATACTGGCTAAGGCTCTTGCTGCCCCTATAGTGCCTTTTTTAGGCAAGGTTCAAATAACAAATTCACCACCATAACAGGAACAGGCAAGCAAAAACTGAGGGTAATGCTACTCAATGCTAGAAGTCTAAATCTCAAAATGCACTCACTCGAGGCACTCCTTAAAATGGAGAGCATCAATATGTGTGCAGTGACTAAGACCTGGTTCAAAGCTCCAGAGAGCACCCCTGCACTACCAAGCTATAACTAATACCACATGTTTCGGCCATGTAACCTGGACTGAAACACCAAAGGCGGAGGTGTGTCCATATTCATTAAGGATATCCACACCTCTAGGCTTGTTGCTCAGCATAATGCATCTGAGGTTATCCAAGTGCAACTAACTCTGGGCAAAAGTGCAATCCAAATTGTAGCTTTCTACAGATCCCCCACCATGCCCCAGGATTTCCACTCCTCTTTTCTTGATGTACTGGAAAATATTAGGGTTCAACCAAACACCCTAATAATGGGCGACTTCAACTACCCCACCATTAACTGGGAAAACTACTTGTGTACCAACTCCGAGCTCAACGCTTTCTGGAATTCATAAACTCCAGTGCCCTAAATCAACTTATCCACACCCCCACCAGGGGCAACAATATCCTAGACCTAGTCATTATCAACATGAGTGACCAGTGTTCCACACCTGAAGTCAACTCCTCGTTGGTCCGACCCGACCATAAGCTAATCACACTTGATATCCACATCCCGCCCCCACCTCCCATTAAGGAAACCACAGTAAAAAATTTCTCCAAAGCCAACTTCATGATTCTTAAGACAGAAGTGGTGAACTTCATGACACCCATGCAGATGGACAATACAGTTACAACTGCTGAATCCTACACAAATGCATTCTATAAGCACTTACACGAGTGCATGGATCATGCTATCCCAGACAGAACAAAGACGCTGTCCTCCAAAAAAAGAAAGCCAATCTGGTGGTCCCCTGCCATAAACAAACTGTACAACAGATGGAAGAAACTGTTGCAAAAGAGAGTAAAATCACATAAGTGGAGGAGCTCCCTGGTCAACCTCAGTAAAAAGCTGAGATCCCTAATAAGATCCTCCAAAGCTAGCTACAAAAACAAAACCGCCACTAATTCCAAGGACAACCACAGAGCATTCTATAGCTATGTCAAGAATCTCGATGGCAACACCCAGATCTGCTCTGAGTTACAGCACAAAGGCAAGAACATTACAGAACCAACTGATATTGCCAATATCCTGGCAGATAGGTTCAGTGCTAACTTTACCGCCCTCTCAACCCCTAAAGGGCCCATATCTATATAGGAAAAATGCAGTCCTGTAATCACAACTACGCAGGTAAAAGCTGCACTCTCTAAAGCCAAAACAAAGCATCCATGGGACCGCACAACATCTCAGGCTGCATTTTACACGAACTTCAGAACAAACTGACTCCCCACTTAAGAACCATGTTCAATAATAGCCTCGCATCAGGCTTTGTGCCCACTGAATGGCGCACAGCAACAGTTATCCCACTCCACAAAGGTGGAGCCACCACTGATCCTGGGAACTATCGACCTATTAGCCTGATGAGCCTGGTCTGCACGGCCATGGAACGTATCCTCATGGAACACATAAACAAAGACATTGGTAACCTCCAAACTCTGGATCCCACCCAGTTCGAGTTTATGAAAGGCAGATCATGCCTCCTGAACCTGATCGACTTCTCTGAGGCAGTCACCAAAGCCGCAGATGAGGGTAAGGTGGTTCACACAGCCTATCTTGACCTCACCAAGGCTTTCAACACCATCCCCCATTCTGGAATTATAGCTAAACTCACTAAACTAGGTATCAATCCCTACGTCACAAGATGGGTTGCCAACTGGCTCACTGACAGAACCCACGCTGTAAAAGTTGCAGACTCCAAATCTGACCTCAAAGCAGTGACAAGTGGAGTACCACAGGGTTCCGTCCTGGGACCACTACTGTTTGGTATCTACTTCTGTGAAGTACAGGCTAACACAGAAGGCCTCTGGCTAACGAAGTTCGCAGATGACTGCAAACAAGGAGCCATAGTCAAGTCCCCAAATGATGTTGACATCCTACAGAAGGGCCTCGCTGAGACATATGCCTGGTGTCAGAGCCATGGCCTCAAGCTCAATGCCAAAAAGTGCAGTGCCACCCCCTTTGGTAAAAACTCTGTACCCATGAACTACCACATAGGCAGCAATCTACTTAACACCGAATGCATGATAAGAGACTTTGGGAACCAGGTGGACAGTAGTCTCTCCTTTGATAGTCACATCGCCACAGTAGTCAGGAAGTCCTTCTACATGGCACACCTGATCATAAAAGGGTTCTCATCCAGGAAAAAAGAGGTCATTGTTCCCCTCTACTCGACACTCATTAGACCCATTACAGAGTACAATGCCCACTCATTAGACCCATTACAAAGTACAATGCCCCTTTTGGGATGTACCTCCCAAGACATCTGCAGCAGCAGGAAAGGCCACAGAAATACCTCACAAAGAGGATTACTGGCCTCAAACAAATGCCCTACACTGACCACCTCAAAAAACTCCAGCTTTACTCCGTAGCATATCGCCTACTCTGAGGTGATCTCTGCCTAACATATAAAGCTATGTCAAACTCAGAGCTGTTGGACATGCTACACCTAAAGAAATCCCAGTCCCTCTGAGCTACATGCTCTAGGGACCTAAACCTTGTCACCACAATAAACAGGACATGCTGGAGGGATAGATTCCTGTCCCAGAGACTTCCCATACTCTGGAACAGGCTACCAATCTATGTCAAGCAAAGTTCTTCATTAGCACTCTTCAAGAAAAATGTTGATGAGTGGATGGGAAATAGGAAATACACCCTAGGGATCACTTCTGTGTTTCTGCTCGACAGTGGCACAGGAAAATAACTTTCTTGGGTAGCGTAAGCCAGGGAACCTTGTTGGCTAGGCTTACATAGGCCCTTGGGCCGATAGCCTAGTACCTACCTATGAACCAATGTATTACACCAAGTATTTGATTTTCACAGAACACACACTCACAAAGTTGTATTTCCACTGAAATCATGTCTTTAGTAAAGCAAACTTATCACCTCAATATTCAAATTTGATAACTCCTTGAAATGTTTTTGTTTTCATATAAATAATAATTCTAAAACTTAAATAATACAACTTAATGAGTTCACTACAGTTCAATAACAATTCTTCTTCAGTCTCATTTATACCAAGTGTACAGGCCTTCCATGCAGCCTCTGTCCTTGTTTCAGGCCATCTTTCCTCGGGTTCAACCTGGCTTCTCTGATACTGCAGCCCCACAGTGTGCAGAGTCTTCTCTCTTTATAGGTCTGTGGAATTCCTCTCTTAAGCAAGACCTTGCCTGGACATTAGGCTGTCACCTGTACAACTCTCTCGGGCAGGACTTCACCTGTGTATCAAGTTCTCATCTGTATAACTCTCCTGGAGAGGTCCTTGTCTGGGTTGCAGGCTTTTGCCTGCACAGACCATGTGGACCAGGCCCTACCTGTGTCCCTCTGCAATCCTCCTACAATGACAGGCTAACATTTTTGATGTTTCCAGCTAACATTCTATTTTTATAGGAGAAATATTCCTCCTCCTCCCCCACTTAGAGCTACGTCAGCTCCACCAACATGTCATCTCATCATATGACACACAGATATGTAAACAATCAGTGGAATGAGCTTCATCAAAACTTGCTCTATCAATAAAAGCTGACTCAGTGAACCTTAGGGGAAGGTTTTAACATGGTCCTGAAAGGCAGGCATGTCCTGCTCTCCCCAAACTTAGAGGGATGGGATGAACAGGGCATGACAATCAAAGGATTGATACAACACAGCTCAATTAAACGCACACAGCACATATTTACATAAATATATACCATGAGATATCTTTGTTGTCATTTAACTGCCGATGTGAAAGATATTTTTGAACATTTAAGAATCACAGGGCTGCACAAAACTAATTTCATACCCCTAGGTGCCAGATATGCAAATACAATGAAGAGCCATTTTTTAGGAAAAAAAGCTCTTTTTGTTTTAAAAACATGCTCATCTCATATTTCACAAAAGAGAACAGTTCCTTGTGCTTTACAGGCATACATAAAATATTTTGATAACATAATCAAAGTAAAACAATCGCCCCCAGATGGGTAAGTCGGTGTCAGCAGCTCACTCCCACCCTCCTCCAACTGTCACTTTAAGCACTCAAACTGCTATAAAAAACTGTGGCTTATTTTTATCAAAGTAAAACAATCGCCCCCAGATGGATAAGCCAGTGTCAGCAGCTCGCTCCCACCGTCCCCCACCTGTCACTTTAAGCACTCAAACTGCTACTCTATCTCAGATCATGTTGGTTGTGGTAAGAGCTTTACTCTAGTAAACCACAGAGCCATACTCTATGAAAAGTATTTATCCTCTGAAGGCAATGCAATGAAGCACTGGGGTTTTGCATGCAATTGTTTTATGCTGATGTGTTTTACAAGAGGGAATTTCTTTACAAGTCTTTCAAAATGTGTTACAAATAAGCCCCCCCCCCCATACACACACACTACAAGTACAGAACTGTGAATGTAAATTATACAGCTTTTTAAGGGAAAGTGGTACACTTTCTTATTCACTGAAGCCACAGCCTGCCCACCATGCTACCTGACTAAAGGTGTGATGTTTTGAAAATGTATTGAGTTTAGTGATGAGATACAAAAATTCTGACTGCAAAAATGCAATCATGTCATGGGAGATAATTTTGGTATGATTAAACAGGCATAAGGTTTAGAGAAAGATGCCTCAGCAAATGTCATTCCATACAAAATAAATCAATACATAAAATAATCTAGTTTGGTACCCTCCCCACACAAAATTAATTATTGTAATATCAGAATACTGCATATATGCAGGATGCTTTACCCCTGCACTTCCAAGTTAAAATAATGAACTCAGAGGTCACAGCACAGTGAAATGACATTTCCCCTATCTGCAATGGACCTCTTTCATGTTTCTCAACTTAGCAGATATGCATATAAATCAGATTTTGTGGTTCATCCTTTGCAAAATTATATGACTTCCTTTTTATAGCTGTACAAAATCCTAGAAGATGGTTTTAACAGCTAAAAACAGCTTACCTCTTGAAATAAGATTACCTCATTCAATTCAGAGTATAAACACTTTCCAGCAAAAATAAGAGCTATGTGTCTTATAGGGAAAATTTAACTCCAGCAATACTAAAGCAATCAATGTAACAAAGCAATGTTCAGTGTCTCTTTTCCGTTACAACTTTTATCGTACATTTTCTGACTGGGTAACCTCATCCATTCATTTTTAATGTCCATTCACCCAGTTCTGGGTCAGAAAAAGGTGGAGCCTATCCTAGCAAAGGAGCAAGAGAAGAAGCAATTCTACATGGGGAAACAGACCATCACAAATGACATGCACAGTGACACTATACGCATATGAAGAGGCTAAAGAAGTTATCCTAAGTCATCTATCCGCATACCAATGGGCTGAGAAAGGAAACAAAAGACCCCAACAAAAAGTCACACAAGCGGAGAATGGACATACAAGTCTGCATACAAAAAGAACCCCAGCCAGGATATAAACACGACACCAAAATGTATTTGGCATTAATGCTAAAATTTCCCCCCAGGAATTGCTCAATTGAAAGAAAGAGCATCCACTTTTCCAAGCTGTGGGATGAAACCTTTTTGTACCAAAACTTTGGCAGCTGGTGGTTTAGTGGAGAAGCGAACAGATCTATGTCTGAGTTCCCCATGACACTGTCAATTTCTGAAATACATGAGGATCCAATTTCACTTGTGGGGATCCATAATTAGATCTGCTCAACACATCTGCTAAGGAGTTCTGTGCTCCGGCAGAAACCTTGCCTGAAGATTGAGCTGTAAACTGAGAGCAGTCTCCACAAAATCATTGCTTGCCTGCATAGAGGATAAGAATGTGTTCCATACTTGCTTGTTGATGTACCCACATGACAGTTGTGTTGTCTGTTAGAATCAACACCTGCCCTGGAAGAAGTAAATCCTTGAAAGCTATTAATGCAAACTGGACTGCTAACATCTCCTTCAAGTTGATATGTAGATGTTGTAGTCTGGCGGGCCACTTGTCTTGTATCCACTTTCCATTCAGATGGGCTCCCCAAGCTTTGTCTGAGGCATCTGTCGTTGAATCTGACTCGCCTCTGGCCGGGTCACAGAGAGTCCCTTGTTTAGGTGACATTCCTGAGCCCACCACAACAATTCCTTTTGAATGCAAGGTATTATTTGAATGACAGTGTCCAAATCCTGGCAGTGCTGTGTCCATGCATTTTGAGATACCATTGTAGCTTCCTCATATGCAGTTTGGCATTGGGAAGCACCAGAATAAGATGCCATGAACCCCAAGGCTTGAAGGACTGTCCTTGCAGTCAGCCTGGACTGATGAGACAACTGATGAAAGTAAAGGGAAAGATTCTTTTGTTTGTCCGGGGTCAAAAGGCCATCTGGATGCTGTATTCAGTCTCACACCCAGAAAGCACATGTCCTGAGAGGGTGCTAGACTGGACTTTATTTAGTTCACAGAATACCCCAGGCATCTTAGCACTGCTATCACATAATCAAATGATGAAAAGCTTCGTCCTTCCTTGAGCCAAGAATCAGGCAATCGTCCAAATAAGGATAGATTTGTATTCCTTTTAACCTGAGGAAAGCTATCACTGGAGCCAGAACTTTACGTGAACACTCTAGGCGCAGTAGATAAGCCAAGGGCAATGCAGAGAACTGATAATGAGAAGTCCCAGCTAACAGCAGATGCTTCCTGCAACTCAGTCTGATAGGAACATGAAGGTAAGCCTCCTTGAGATCCAAAGTTACCATCCAATGATCTTTGCCCAGCAGAGGTAAAAGCTGTTGTAACGTCAACATTTTGAACTTGGGAATGTCAGATAAGTGTTGAGGATAGATAAGTCCAAAATTGGTCTCCGCGTGTTCCCTTTCTTTGGTACTAGGAACAGGCGAGAATAAAATCCTAGGCCCACTTCTGGCATAGGGACCGGCTGTATGGCCCTATTTGGAGTAACAGAGAAATTTGCTTGTGAGCCTCTATTCTTTGTTGAGGAGGAGCGTCTGGCATGCCTTTGGAAGGAGGCAAGGTATGGGAAATAAAACCTATAACCCGTGGTGTATGATGTTCAATACCCATCTGTCTTGGGTAATTAAACTCCAATTTTCTTTGAAAAGTGCCAACCTTCCTCCCAAAGGTGCTGCCAGGCAGAGAGGCTCTGGCAGCTGAAAAGGTAGGTCATTGGATCTGTTACGAAAGGACTGACCCTGCCCTCACCGAAGACTGTGCAGGAGAACTCCTGTTCTAGGCCTGAAAGAGCCCTGAGCTCTGCCCTACCACGTCTAGATCTACCCTAGACTGGGAATCATAAGAAGGATACGTCCACCCCTTAGTAGGCCAATTTCTACTAAACTTTGGAGGCTGAACCTGCAAAATCTTTAACAGTCTGCATAGACTTAGCCTTGTCTTCCATTTTCTTTAAGACTGCCTCAACAGGAGAACCAAACAACACATCAGATTGTAAAGGAGTATCTAAAATCCTTGTTTTAACATGGTCAGATAAATTCTGATCCCTCAGCCAGGCGTGCCTGCGAAGAACTGACCCAGTGGCAGCCACCTAGGCAGAGGCCTGTACAGCATCAAAACCACATTGCAAAGAATGCTTACCCACCTGTTCAGAAACATGTACTAAATCTTGTAACTCTTTACACTCAATACCCTCCATGGAAGCATCAACCTTAGACTTCAATTGAGAAAGGAGATAATTTTGGTATTTCAACATGTGAAACTGGCAATTCAAAGCCCTCATAGCTAGAGCGGAAGTATAAACTTTCTTTCCCCATCTATCCAAAGCCCTGGCCTCTTTATCTGGAGGAACCGGATTTTTGACAACAGAAGCCTTAACACCCTTTAGGCCCCTGACTAACAGTTTCTGGGTCTGCCCTAGGACTCTTAAAAGATACTTATGAGCTTCAGGCACCCTGTAATACCTGTCCGGTTTAACAGGAGCAGGAGGCAAAGAATCAGGATTAAGGAAGCTTCTGCAAACACATCTTCCACAACATCCAGAACAGGAGGTATAGCCAAACGCCTATGCTGGCGCTTAATCAAAAATTCCCTAAGCCTTTTCCTGGAATCAGAGAAGTCCTGACCTTCCCACTTAAAATGCTCCCTCATGGAATGAAGAGTCTCTGAAAAAGAAAAATCCTCAGGAGGAGAAGCAGAAGAGTAGAATCATCCACATCAGAATCAGAATAAGGAGAATACTCCTGCAAGTCTTCAGCCGAAGACTCAGAAACATCCAGCCTGCTCAAAACTCCCTAGCTCAGGTTCCACCCTAGGCCTCTTATCAGGAGGGGGCAAAGAACCTCTAATCAAAGAAATCAAATCTTCTGCCATTTTAAGCATATGCTTCTTGGGCACAGATCCTGAAGAACTAGGGGTAACACCAACTGAAGCTAAACCTGGCCTGCCTCTGGGAGAAGCCTTGGAAACAGAAGGAGAGGGCCTAACCACCCTGGGAAGGGAGGGGAGCACAGTAACCTGAGAGGCCCCTTCAGCCTGACCTGCCTCCTGAGAGGCCACATTTTGCAATAACAAAGTCTCTCCCTGGGACTCCAGAGAAACCTCCGGCAGAACCACCGGCTCCACCCACACCTCTAAGAACCGGCGTCCGATGCAGGACGGCTCTTCAAGCCTAGGCTTAGCTGCTTTGTCCTTGCGCTTCTTGAAGAAGCGGGCGTCGGAGCATCCGTGACATTTTATAATTGCGCCGCTTCCCAAAGACTAACCTGGCACAATCTAACCTTCTCTTTATAGTGCGCTTATTGAATCTAGCACAAAGGCTGACACCAACAACGTCGTGCTCAGGCCCTAAACAAGGAATACACAAAGTATGGTAATCTCTATGCGTTATCTGTTTCCCACAAAATACAGTTATTCACTTTTTCTGACATCCGGTAAACCACTGAGGCAAGAAAAACTAAAATATTCCTAGCGAGGTACTTAACCAACTTTGACTCGGTCTGAAACTCCGAATTCGAAAAATTTCAGAGCATGACGGCACTTGCAGCGCTACTTCTGCATCGGACCATGCGGCAAAAGACTGAGGATATGGCGTCGGTCATGGCATTTGTACCCTGACGTACTGATGTCAGTCTAATGCGCCTTGACCGGCGTCAGCCTTATACTCACTGATATTGAGACCGACCGAGGACAGCGGACTACCCAAGTGTAAGGACTGCAGCAATGTGAGATGAAGAACATCTTCCCATACTTTGGAACAGGCTACCAATCTATGTCAAGCAAAGTTCTTCATTAGCACTCTTCAAGAAAAATGTTGATGAGTGGATGGGAAATAGGAAATACACCCTGGGGATCACTTCTGTGTCTCTGCTCGACAGTGGCACAGGAAAATAACTTTCTTGGGTGGCGTAAGCCAGGGAACCTTGTTGGCTAGGCTTACGTAGGCCCTTGGGCCGATAGCCTAGTACCTACCTATGAACCAATGTATTACACCAAGTATTTGATTTTCACAGAACACACACTCACAAAGTTGCATTTCCACTGAAATCATGTCTTTAGTAAAGCAAACCTATCACCTCAATATTCAAATTTGATAACTCCTTGAAATGTTTTTGTTTTCATATAAATAATAATTCTAAAACTTAAATAATACAACTTAATGAGTTCACTACAGTTCAATAACAATTCTTCTTCAGTCTCATTTATACCAAGTGTACAGGCCTTCCATGCAGCCTCTGTCCTTGCTTCAGGCCATCTTTCCTCGGGTTCAACCTGGCTTCTCTGATACTGCAGCCCCACAGTGTGCAGAGTCTTCTTTCTTTATAGGTCTGTGGAATTCCTCTCTTAAGCAAGACCTTGCCTGGACATTAGGCTGTGACCTGTACAACTCTCTCGGGCAGGACTTCGCCTGTGTATCAAGTTCTCATCTGTATAACTCTCCTGGAGAGGTCCTTGTCTGGGTTGCAGGCTTTTGCCTGCACAGACCATGTGGACCAGGCCCTACCTGTGTCCCTCTGCAATCCTCCTACAATGACAGGCTAACATTTTTGATGTTTCCAGCTAACATTCTATTTTTATAGGAGAAATATTCCTCCTCCTCCCCCACTTAGAGCTACGTCAGCTCCACCAACATGTCATCTCATCATATGACACACAGATATGTAAACAATCAGTGGAATGAGCTTCATCAAAACTTGCTCTATCAGTAAAAGCTGACTCAGTGAACCCTAGGGGAAGGTTTTAACATGGTCCTGAAAGGCAGGCATGTCCTGCTCTCCCCAAACTTAGAGGGATGGGATGAACAGGGCATGACAATCAAAGGATTGATACAACACAGCTCAATTAAACGCACACAGCACATATTTACATAAATATATACCATGAGATATCTTTGTTGTCATTTAACTGCCGATGTGAAAGATATTTTTGAACATTTAAGAATCACAGGGCTGCACAAAACTAATTTCATACCCCTAGGTGCCAGATATGCAAATACAATGAAGAGCCATTTTTTAGGAATAAAAAGCTCTTTTTGTTTTAAAAACATGCTCATCTCATATTTCACATAAGAGAACAGTTCCTTGTGCTTTACAGGCATACATAAAACATTTTGATAACATAAAAAAACTGTGGCTTATTTTTATCAAAGTAAAACAATCACCCCCAGATGGGTAAGTCGGTGTCAGCAGCTCACTCCCACCCTCCTCCAACTGTCACTTTAAGCACTCAAACTGCTATAAAAAACTGTGGCTTATTTTTATCAAAGTAAAACAATCGTCCCCAGATGGATAAGCCAGTGTCAGCAGCTCGCTCCCACCGTCCTCCACCTGTCACTTTAAGCACTCAAACTGCTATTCTATCTCAGATCGTGTTGGTTGTGGTAAGAGCTTTACTCTAGTAAACCACAGAGCCATAATCTATGAAAAGTATTTATCCTCTGAAGGCAATGCAATGAAGCACTGGGGTTTTGTATACAATTGTTTTATGCTGATGTGTTTTACAAGAGGGAATTTCTTTACAAGTCTTTCAAAATGTGTTACAAGTAAGCCCCCCCCCCCCCCCACACACACACACACACACTACAAGTACAGAACTGTGAATGTAAATTATACAGCTTTTTAAGGGAAAGTGGTACACTTTCTTATTCACTGAAGCCACAGCCTGCCCACCATGCTACCTGACTAAAGATGTGATGATTTGAAAATGTATTGAGTTTAGTGATGAGATACAAAAATTCTGACTGCAAAAATGCAGTCATGTCATGGGAGATAATTCTGGTATGATTAAACAGGCATAAGGTTTAGAGAAAGATGCCTCAGCAAATGTCATTCCATACAAAATAAATCAATACATAAAATAATCTAGTTTGGTACCCTCCCCACACAAAATTAATTATTGTAATATCAGAATACTGCATATATGCAGGATGCTTTACCCCTGCACTTCCAAGTTAAAATAATGAACTCAGAGGTCACAGCACAGTGAAATGACATTTCCCCTATCTGCAATGGACCTCTTTCATGTTTCTCAACTTAGCAGATATGCATATAAATCAGATTTTGTGGTTCATCCTTTGCAAAATTATATGACTTCCTTTTTATAGCTGTACAAAATCCTAGAAGATGGTTTTAACAGCTAAAAACAGCTTACCTCTTGAAATAAGATTACCTCATTCAATTCACAGTATAAAGACTTTCCAGCAAAAATAAGAGCTATGTGCCTTATAGGGAAAATTTAACTCCAACAATACTAAAGCAATCAATCTAACAAAGTAATGAAAAAATGCAACTGATGTTCAGTGTCCCTTTTCCATTACAGCCTTTATCGTACATTTTCTGACTGGGTAAGCTCATCCATTCATTTTTAATGTCCATTCACCCAGTTCTGGGTCAGGAAAAGGTGGAGCCTATCCTAGCAAAGGAGCAAGAGAAGAAGCAATTCTACATGGGGAAACAGACCATCACAAATGACATGCACAGTGACACTATACGCATATGCAGAGGCTAAAGAAGTTATCCTAAGTCATCTATCCGCATACCAATGGGCTGAGAAAGGAAACAAAAGACCCCAACAAAAAGTCACACAAGCGGAGAATGGACATACAAGTCTGCATACAAAAAGAACCCCAGCCAGGATATAAACACGACACCAAAATGTATTTGGCAGTAATGCTAATCCCTGCAATATTGTGCCAGATTACTTGGTTTCAGCCTTCTGTGTTAGAACACAGGTTTACTGCTTATACAGCATGACTTAAGACAAACAATACCTCTGACTTACACTGTCAAATTATCCTCCTTACTTGGCACTAGGCTTTCCTCTCGATATGTGCTGCTTATTTTGTAAATTCAGCAAAATGCATAGCTTGCTGTATATTCTTTCTGCAAAGATAATCTATAAGTCTGAAAGATGTAAACAAAATGGCAAAGTTCACCAGCATTTGCCTCTTCAGACGAAAGTGATTCCGGGTCAGTTAGTTACATTATGCAATGAAGCTGCACCAATATTTTAAGTCAGGAGCTACAAGCGCAGTGTATGTATGTTACACATGTCCTCGGTCACTGTTACTGTGTTCTTTGACCCATTAACAGCTACATGGCACCTAATTTTTCAAAAAGGCCAGTCAGAATACCAAATTTATTCCAATTCTCAATAAAAGGACAGAATTCTGCTACTTGTCACTCAAGCAAACTGGATACATCAATGAATTCCAATTACTGGTGGTTGTTGTTGTTGTGTTAGGGGTCGCCACAGCAGAACTCCGGTCCGCTAATGATTGGCAGTAGATTTTTACATGCCACGTTGCCAGCCCTGACGCACAACCTTCAACGAAGGTACGCCCATTCACGCATGTCTCCACACAGAAGACACTCTAGCTGAGAATCGAACAGGACAACGTCTTACTGTGAGAAGACAACGCTACCGCAGCACCACCACCGCAATTACTGGTGGTATAAACAGGAAAACTGTTGAATCACTGAGCTGGTCTCAGTGTTGGCATAACATGAATGAAAGAAAACATTAATATAACAAGAAAAACAATCTTCCAACTTGAATGCTGTTTAGTCACATTTATATTTGTGTTCAATCACTTACTTTAACAGGGTAGTCCATGTTTTCATGAAATCCTTCTTTGGAGTACAGTCCAAATACTTGCACCTTGAGTTGAAAAAGAAAACAGATTAGTATACTTTCTCAAAACAAGTTAGCTGTACACCTCACATAACCTTCCAGAACACAACAACTCTGTACTTCAACAATGGTCACGCCACCTAAACATTTTAATTAGCACAATGGTATACATTACTAAGCTGCCTTAAGTTCATCTCTAATGCCATTAAGGCTCCAAAGTGAAGAGCTCTCCACTTCTGTAAGGATATTTTAATTACATCCTGAACATAGCCGAAAGTACTCCACTGCAATTAGAACTCAAAAGCAGATGCATAAGTAATGAAGAGCCCTGTCTCTGATTCAAGCTAAGGGTTTATATTAAACACATATTAACAAAATGGGATATAATTCTACTAAAATCTAAGGATAAAGATAGCCAACAAGAGTTGTTGCTATCAATATCCTCGCTTTCAAGAAGCTTAAAAAGAACATGAAGCATCATTGTGATTTCTGTTCTCTGCTTTCAATGAGAAAAATGGGCTCTTACTATACTAGTGCAGTCCCTATTCATATTAATGTTTACTGCAAAAAAAACATGACAGTACTGTCGTCACAAAAATCTTAGCAAAATCCTGACAGAAATATAGACAAAACAGAAATGCAAGAACAATTTTCTTTCTGAAATGAATGAATTCAGGTGCTATTTTTAAGTGTACCAATAGTAACCTACTGCATGCTAGAAACCATAATGAGAAAATAAATATTTCAGTACAGTTTTAAAATAATCCCAAAGAAATAATACAAATCCCATTTTCAAAGAAAGACTGTCATTCACTAAATCACTCATTCTTCAATACCTGCTTTATCCAATTCAGGTTCATAGGGCAGCTGCGGGCTATCCCAGCAAGCAAAAGGCATAAAAAACAGAAGTAATTCTGGACAGGATGGCAATCTAATGCAAGATGCACAAGTATATTCACTCACGTACCACATGCACATTTACCAGCAATTCCAGCAGATCAGGAATTTAGTTACATGCATTTACTTTTTTATTTACGTAGCTACTTCTGTTGAACAGAACAGTCCATCTGGGCACAGACCATTTTTAGAAGAGGCCCAGATGGAAAAGCTCTAAGGTAAAGAGTAGGATTCGGATACATTATGTAACATCTATTAAATAATGGGGGTAAAGAAAAAAAAATCCAAAAGCATGAACAGAAAGCAAAGACAGCATTATGTAAAATGCTAGTTTTTATATACTGGCAGGCAAGTAGCTACCTATGTCCTAGCTCCAGAACAAAGACCATGGAAAAGGGTCTTTACAATTTACGTACAAATAAATGACACAAAAATGTTATAATTAGGAATTTCAAAAGTAAAACTGTGCAGTAGTAATGGCACTGAGTAATACTACAAAGAAAATAGGATATTAAAGCACAAAAAAGAGATGAGAGAACTAGAGGGGTTATATGTTTAAAATTTGGAGTGGGGATGAGATGATATTGGGAAAGAAGGAAGACAAAGGTTTGACGTCGCTTTTTTGGATGTGGGAGGAAACGATCAGCGAACAAAAAAGCTACTTGAATATAAGAAGAGCACGCACACACTAAATGAAATGGAGAATCAAGAACAGTGAGACTATCGTATACTACTGTACTGCCCTAAAGACTTAAACAAGTTAAACATGTCAGAGGATTTTAGCACCTTCCACATTAAACTGATTACAAATTACCTGTGAAAAAAAACTCAGCAAGCATTGGTTGGCATGTTAAGAACAAATAAATAGGCCATGAAGGAAGCTAACAAAGCAAACCAGATAAACACTGTCACTCCAACTAATTTAATTTCTATGGAACAGATAGAAAGACATCAGCTAAACTTTTTCAGAATGGGACAAACATGTAGAACAGTTATAACATGGTAAATGGGAGATGCAAACAGAGAGAAAAAACTGATGCCAGCAAAGTACACTGGATTTAACACTCTCATTACCACTGTTACAAACTGAAAATCTAAAATTATAAAAGAAGAAAGAAAATGCAGGAAACATTTCATGGTTGTTGAGAACCAAGGTGTCACTGCAGAGACTTGGGTATTGGAATTCTAGTTCTAATGGCTTCATCTTACAGTTGTTCTAACATCAAAGTATCAGGAGAAAGTACAGTTGTGTACACTTACCATAAATGTAGATGTTCGAGTGTATTCACTGTTGCAGTCATCACATGTGGGGTTATTCCTGCTGTGGTAGCCCTCGGCCGGCCCAAATACCAGTCAATGTTTTTCTGAGTCAGCAACTGTCACCTGTAGACGGACGTCAGGTTGTCAGTGCTATAAAGCAAGGCAGCTGACGCCATTACATCAATTTTTCTTGTCCTAACCAATTAGAAGCCCCAGGAGATAGGAGATAAGGCACAGAAGACATGGTGGTTAACAAACACCCCAAGAAGCTTGCGTCTCCTAAAAAAGAAGATGTAAGGGGGAAGGAGGGAGGGAAACCAGGACTGCAACAGTGAATACACTCGAACATCTACATTTATGTTAAGTGTACACAACTGTACTATGTTCTTCATGTTTCACTGTTGCAGTCATTACCTTTGGGAAGATTCCCAAAGCTGAAGAGAGGGGTGGCAGGACAGTGTAGAGACCTAGGCAGGGGTAAGGAGGCCCTGCAGTATTAGAGATGCATACCCTGCCATAGCCTTGGAGAAAAGAGGAAAGTGGTAATGCTTTGTAAAGGTATGGACAGAGGTCCAGGTGGCAGCTTCCAAGATGTCCCTGGTGGAGACTCCTCTGAGGAATGCTGTGGAAGTGGAGGCTGCCCTAGTGGAATGGGTGCAAACAGACTTAGGGGGAGTTTTCCCATGAAATCTGTAGCAGAAATGGATACAATGTGATTTAGAGACAATCTGCTTGGAGATGGGCTTCCCCTCTGCCCCTAAGGCAAAACTGACAAGAAGTTGGTCTGTTTTTGTGAAGGGTTTAGTATGGTCCAGGCAGTATCTGAGCTGCCTGTGCACATCCAGGGAGTGCAGAATTATTTCCCCCTTGATTTGAGGGTTGGGGAAGAAGTTAGGCAGATGAATGGCCTGGTTGAGAGTCACATTAGATATCACATTGGGCATAAAGGAGGGGTTAGTCCTAAGGGATACCCTGTCTGCATGGAAAATGATGAAGGGCTCAATGGCCACCAGTGCCTACAGCTCAGAAACCCTTCTGGCTGAAGTGATGGCCAGCAAAAAGGCAGTCTTCCAGGAGAGGAATTTCAGTTCTGCTGAAGCAGCAGGTTCGAAGGGGGTAGGGGTCAGTTTTTCCAGAACAAAGTTAAGATCCCAGGCTGGCGTGGGAGGCCTTCTGGGAAGCCTGATGTTAGAAGCCCCTCTGAGGAATTGCTTAATCAAAGGGTGAGAGAACAATGGCTGGTCTGTGCTAAACTGAGCAGAAATGACTGAAGCATGAATCTTAACCGAAGAAAAGGAGAGACCACTATTCAGTAACTCTGCTAGATATTCCAGGATGAGAGGGACAGCAGCTAGGGAAGAAATGGCCCCCCCTGGCCTGGCACCAGGAGCAGAATCTTTTCCATTTCCCTGCATAAGATCTTTTGGCTTCTGTAAGAATGTCCGGGACCTGTTTGCTTAGCAGGGGCCCTTCCCTTGGGAGTATCAGCCATGCTGATAGCTTGAGAGTCTGAAAAGTCTGGGTGCAGCATTTCCACCCCCTGCTTGAGTCACGAGGTTTGGGATCTGGGGAAGCTGCCAGGGAGGATGAGATATGAGGCTGCGCAGCAGGGAGTACCAATGTTGCCTGGGCCAATCTGGAGCAATGAGGATGGCCTTGGGCCCCTCCTCCCTAATCTTGATGAGTACCTTGGGAACAAGAGGAAGAGAGGGGGGAAGGTGTACACAAACAGGGAGTTCCAAGGGAAGGTTAAGGCATCCACTTTCCATGCTAGGTGGTGAGATTCCTTGGTGCAAAATTTCTTTAGCTGATGGTTGAGGTGCGAAGCAAGAGATCCACCTCTGGGTTTCCCCACCCTTGAGTGACTTTGCCAAAGATTCTTCTGTGAAGCTGCCATTCACAGGGGTCCACAATGTGTCTACTTAAGTGGTTTGCCAGGGTGTTGTTGATTCCTGGGAGGTATTGGGTTTTAAGGTGTAATCCCATGGAGGAGGCCGTCAGCCAGAGGTTCATGGCAAGTCTGCACAGGGGGTAAGATTGTGTCCCTTCCTGTTTGTTGATGTACCAGATTACTGTGGTGTTGTCTGTTCTGACAAGGAGAACCCCTGTCCTGAGATGAGGCTGGAAGGATGTCAGAGACTTCTGTACTGCAATAATTTCCTTCTGACTGATGTGCAAGGGAAGGTGTTGGGCATCCCAAAGACCCTGGGTACACCTGCTCCCTAGGTGGGCGCCACAAGCAAATTTGAAGAACTGGTGGTGAGGGTCTGGCCTGAGGGGCGGTGAATGAAGGGAGGACCCTGGTTCGTGGCACATGCCTCTGTACACCAGAGCAACTCTGCCCTTATACAGGGGATCAGATGGAGAGAGGTCTCCAGAGGTTGAGAATGTTGGCACCAAAGGTTCCTTAGGTACCACTGAAGTTTCCTCATGTGCAGTCTGGCCAGAGGAATCAGAAAGATGCAAGAAGACATATATCCCAAGGCTTGCAAGAACTTCCTTGCTGTGAGGTGACTTTGGGTAAAGTAGAGAGGCAGGAAGCTCTGCTTCTCTGGGGGTAAAGAAGGCCATTTGGGATGCTGTGTCCAGCAGAGGTCCCAGGGAGATGATACTCCTGGATGGAGTCTGCTTTGATTTCCTCACATTGATGGTGAATCCCAAGAAAGTGAGAAGGGTTTTGATGAAGAGTAAGTCCTGCAGGAGCTTTTCTTTGCTCTCTGCCTGGATGAGGCAGTCGTCCAGATAGGGATAAATCTGAATGTTTTTCTGTCTGCAGAATGCTAATGCCAGGGTCAGACATTTGGTGAAAACCCAGGGAGCAGTAGATAAGCCAAAGGGAAAAGCGGAGAACTGAAATTGCTGTGAGCCTGCTCTGAAACGCAGGAATTTTCTGCAGGACTCCCTTATGGGGATATGGAGGTATGCATCTTTTAGGTCCAGGGTCACTAACTAGGCATTTTTGTCAGCATAGGCAGCAGCTGCTGCAAAGTTAGCATTTTGAATTTGGGGACCACCAGGGAGGTGTTCAGCATGGATAGATCCAGGATGGGGTGCCAAGTGCCCTCCTTTCTGGGAACAAGGAATAGCCTGGAATAAAAGCCTTTTCCCATTTGATCTGTGGGAACAGGTTCTACTGCTTCCTGGGATATGAGAGTTTGGACTTGTTTTAATGCCTCTGCCCACTGATTTGGAGGTACGTCTGGGTACCCCCTGAAAATTGGGAGTTCATTGAAAGTGAATCTGTATCCCTGAAAAATGATCTTTAAGACCCATTGGTCCTTGGTTACAGACAGCCAATTTTCTTTGCAGAGGGACAGCCTTCCTCCGAGCTTTTGGGTGAAGGGAGGGCGGGGGGGGGTAGAGAGTCATTGAGAGTTTTTGCCATGGAGGAATGGCTTAGAACTCCCTGCATTAGAGGAAGATGTGGTCCACTGTTTGGTTCTCTGTTGTCCCTGCTGTAGGGACTTGGATGGCTGTCCTTAAGGGGCACAGCTTGCCCCTGTCTGCTGGGAGCAGGAAAGGACCAGTGCTTAGAGGAAAAGTTTATGCTGAATCTAGGAGGTTGAACCTGAAAGAAATCTTTTACTGTTTACATAGATTTTGCTTTGTTTTCCATTTTTTTAAGCACCTCTTCTGCCTTTTCCCCAAACAAGTGGTCTTTGTCCAAAGGTGCATCAATTAACTTTGACTTAACAATGATCAGGCAGATGTTGTTCCTTCAAATATGCAGGCCTCCGAATGACAGATCCAGACACTGCTGCCCAGCTAGAGGCTTCTAGTGCATCATATCCACAGTGTAAAGAATGCCTAGCCACATGACAAGTGGAGTGTAGTAAATCTGCTAACTCTTTAGAATTGGGAGAGTCAGGAAAAGTAGAAATCTTTTGCTTTAACTGTTTCAAAGTGTGCTGTTGATATTTTAACATATGGAACTGACAGTTGAGAGCTCTAATGGCTAAGGTTGCAGAGGTGTATACTTTTTTACCCCATCTGTCCAGAACTCTGGCCTCTATCAGAAGGAGTAGGGTTCTTCGCAGAACTAGCCCTGGATCTTTTGGGGCCCTGTGTAATGACCTCCGGGTCTGCAGCAGGATTTCTGTACAGGTATTTGCGAGTGTCTGGTACTCTGTAATACCTGTCAGGCTTACTGGGAGCAGGAGGAAGGGCATCCAGGGCTAAACTGGATTCAAGGAAAACATCATCCACCACATCTAGAACGGGGGGGATGGCAAAGGGGTCTGTGCTGAGGAAGGTCTAGAAATTCTCTTAGCCTTTTCCTGGACTGAGGGAAATCCTGAGATTCTCATTGGAAATGTTCCCTGAGGGTATGGAGGGTTTCCCCAAAGGAGAAGTCTTTTGGTGGGGAGGCAGAAGGGATGGATTCCTCTGCATCTGAATCCTCATAAGCAGTAAGAGGTTGTTGATCTTCTTCCAAGTCTGAATAATCTGATTCCTCAGACTCTTGCACTGTCAATAATTTAGGAAAAGGGAGTCTTTTCCTTTTATAAAAGGAGGCCTGGCTGCCCCTGATAAGGGAAATAAGATCTTCCACCATCTTAAGCATTTGGGCCTGGGGTGGAGGGGTTGGAGGAAGGTGGTGGCTAGAGGAAGATTTCCTAGGTGGTGGCCTAGCTTCTAGGCCTAAGAGAAGTCATCGGTCTGAGATTAGCGGTAGTCAGGTGAGAAGACGTCCGTTACTGACTGGAATGGGTAGTGCAAAAGACATTCTCGGAAGTTGGTACCTGCTTAGCGGCTCCAGACCCAACTGAGGCAGAGACAGCCAAAGACTCTGAAGACGAAAAAGATTTCTGCAGCATACCAGACTCCGAAAGGGTCTCAGTAGAGGCCTGCATGGCAATCGCATCAAGCATCAGGGGCTGCGAAAGCACCTCACTGAATTCCGGAGTACTGACTACCCATTTAGCAGAGGAGTCATCGGAAGGCTTGGCCTTGTGAGGTCTGTCTCTATCCTTACACTTTTTTCGGAAGTTCTGGTGATGGATTGCTAACAGACGCCATATAAGAAAATGGAGGATGAAAATTGCTATCTACAAAAAGAGCTCTCTGATGAACAGTTCTCGTGTTAAAGAGGGCAGAGAACAGACAGCAGGCTGTGTCGTGGTCTGGGCCTAAACAAGTGACACAGTAAGAATGGAAGTCTCAGTGAGGGATTTGCTTTCCACAGGCGAGACAATTGTTATCTTTTTCGGACATCGGTTAGTGCAAGAAAAAGAGACCCTCAACGGGGTACTTAGCTTTAGATGCTTTCAGCTGTGATCCAAACTTTGGTAGTGGCCGACCGGCACACTTGCGAACTGCTTCTGCTATGGACTCCACAGCAAGAAAGACTGATGTAATGGAGTCAGCTGCCTTGCTTTATAGCACTGATGACCTGAGGTCAGTCTACAGGTGACAGCAGCTGACGCAGAAAAACATTGACTCTGGTATTCTGGCCGGCCGACGGCTACCACAGCAGGGATAGCCCCAGAGGTGATGACTGCTACAGTGAAACATGAAGAACATCTAATATAGCCCTCTGATGTAAGCAGCACTTACAAATTTGTATGTGTAATCCAGAAGAAATGGACATTCAAGGCACTTACCATAACACAAGACCTGTAAGTAGGAAAGCTTTATAAAGTGCAGTTGTGAAGGTAGCCTTACCATAACAGTAGATGTTCAAATAGATCATTGTTGCAGTAGGTTAAGCTACATGGGTTATATCCAGCCAAGGATAAGAGAACCGCCAGCATCAAAAGCCTTAGAGCACCTTCCATGTGCCATAATCACTGAAGGGCTCCAGAATAGCTGTATAAAATCGGTGATTATGGAGCCAAACCTTCAGGTCTTTCTTTCTCCAAAGAAAGAAAGGCTAGATCCCTGACTTTTAGATAAATGCTAGGACAAAACAATAAATAAAATTGCCATACCCTGGCAAAATACATGACACAAGAAAGGGGATGGGCAACCCTACTGCAACAGTAATGTATTTGAACATCTACTATCAAGGTAAGTTTCCTTATACAACCATACTATATTCATCATTAGATCACTGTTGCAGTAGCGTAAGCTATATGGGTAGATTACCAGAGAAGAGAGAAGGAAGGAGTGTCAAAGTCCAGGAGACCTTGGAGAACAGTCTTCGTAAAACCTGCGCTGGACCTGGAAAAGAATTTGTAAAGCTTTGTAAAAGTATGCACAGATGACAAAGTTGCTGCGTCTAGAATACTACCACAGTCTACCCATTTCCAAAAACCCACAGAAGAAGCCAGAGCCCTGGTAGAATGGGCCCTGACCTTAACTGGAAGTGAACTGTTATGGTGGGAGTAGCAAAAGCAACAGCATGAGACAACCCTTTGGAAATTGTTTTGATATCATTTGCCACTTTTTCTTACAATCATAGGAAATAAACAGTTGATCTGGACTCCTGAAGGTTTCACTCATGTGAAGATGGTATATGAGATGCCAAGAGACATCCTGCATGTGCAAAATCTCTCTCTCATGTTTCTGGATGTGGAAAAAAAGACATGCAGATGAACAGCTTGACTCAAAGTAAACCCTGAAAGCATTTTACATGTAAAAGAAGGATTTGTTCTCAAAGACATTCTATCCTTATTGAAAATGAGAAAAGAAGGACTCACCATACGAGCTTGTATCTCCGGTACTCTTTTTGCAGATGTAGGAGCAATGAGTATCACTGTTTTCCAAGTTAAGAACCTCAAACTAATCTGGAGACCTGGCTCAACTGGAAAATGTGTCAGTATTTCTAGAATAAAACTGAGATCCAAAGGAGGGCCCAGTCACCTGATGTGCAGAACTACTTTTAAAAATTCTTTAACTTATGGGCTGGGTGGAATGGAAAGAGATTTATTGGCACACAAGCAGAGATGGCCAAATGTTGAATCTTGATCGAGCAAGAAACGCCAAAGGAGAATAGCACAGACAAATACTGAACAGCCAGAAGCATCCAGGCCTTAATATGGTCTTGGTTCATTCTTTAGCACTAACCAGAAAACTCTCTCCACTTACCCATATATGATTTTCTAGTAATAGATTTCTTAGCCTCTTTTTTAATTTCTCCAAATCGTTTGGGTTTTTAATACCATGACAGGAATGTACCCCATTCCTAAGTCAAAGTACGATTAAAGTTCAAGAAATTAGTATTGTTTCAATCTTTGATGTCAGCCAAAAGTGCTCTTCAGAGCAACCCGCAATGTGCCCAGTAATATCTCCTTCTACAATTCATATGGGGTTACATGTATTGGTAACGTAACTGAATACCAATGTAGATTCTTTTTTATAAGAACCCGTTGCTCCTACTACTGTTGGAACTGTCTGGGTATCTTTCTTCCACATTGCTCTCATTTCTGCCTGCAGATCCTGATATTTTATGAATTTGTGTCTCTCTGTACGCATGACACTGTAGTCACTGGGTGTGGATTTCAGTGATCAATGCTACTTTTGTCTTCTTTTCATGGACCACTATATCCGGTTTTCTGGCATCTATCTTTTGAACTGTTGGTAATGGGTGATCCCAAGTGATGTAAACTTCATCATTTTCAATGCTGCTTTGTGGCTCATGTTTCCAGTGTTTTTCAGCCACTTCAATACCATAATGTTTGCACAATCCCCAGTGCAACAGTCTTGCCACATTATTATGCTTTTCAGTATACAGTCCTTCTGCCATTAGTGTGTCACAACCAGCAACAAGGTGTGAGACTGTTTCCAATTCTGTTTTACAAAACCTACATTAGTCTGTTTCTCCCACATGTCCAATGGACTTTAAACCAGCTTGTACATAGCCGATTATCTTGGTCTGCCATTAACCTTTCATCTCTTGGTTTGAATTTGCCTCTCCTTAGCCATTCCTGCATTTGTTCCTAATCAACATGAGGTTCTTCCAGAAGTTTTCTATACTTGCAACTATATTTATGCAATTTCTACATTTCATCCCTTTTCATCTGGCCCTTCACCTTATATTTTTTTCTTTTGTTTTTTGGCACATTCAGTTGCTGCCTGATTTTTATCTACTTCTGGTTTGATTTCCATTCCTGCTTGACGCCAATATGCTTCTGCTAGATTAAGCAGAGAAGTCATCTTAAATTTATTCTCCTCGTGTTTCAAAACTTTCATTACATTTGGGTCTTGTGAGGTCAACAGATATGTGTGGAGTCCCACGACTGCAGATCTATACATATAATCAATTTCAGGGAGGCTCATCCCTCCTTCAGAACGGGAATATATAATCTTGGTATGCACTGATTTTTAAAAATCATTTGGTGAGCATGAAGCATCCTTCTTGTTTTCCTATCTAATCTATTCAAAACATTTTGGGGCCAGTCAATCGCTCCAAAATTGTAAGTTAGGACAGGAACAGCAAATCAGTTTTCTAGCTTGGATTTTGTTCCTAGATGACAACGCTGTTTTCAGGATTAATTTAAGTCTTCTAAAGTATTCCTTACTAATTTATATTCTCATTTGTTCATGTCTTATTGTTGATCCTTCATCAATTCCCAAATATTTATACACTCCCTCTTGCTCTAGTTTTTTTATATCATATTCTTATCCCAAAAGTACAGTTTTGTACCTACCATAAATGTAGATGTCCGAACTGGATAGCATCTGCAGTCATAACAAGTGGGTTGTCCTGTCGTCAGGCAGCCCTGCAGTCGGCCGGATTCCAAAGTCCGGGTCCGGCTTCGGCTGATGTCGCACTCCACCCGACGTCATCTCTGTTGGTCTTCGGGTATAAAAGCATCAGCCGACGCCATTTTCCTCAGTGTTTCTTGCCCCAGATGCCAGTAGCCCTCTTGCATGCTAAAAATTTGGATAGATGCCAATGTTTCCAAATAGATAGAGGTAAACACAACAATAAGCATATATGTACATATATACAAACAAATACACCATAAAAGACTCCCCAACAGCTAGCTATTAGGAGGGTAAACACCTAGGAGTACCACAGAGGGGAAGGAGGGAGGGTAATCCTGACTGCAGATGTTATCCAGTTCGGACATCTACATTTATGGTAGGTACAAAACTGTACTATGTCCTTCATGGATGCATCTGCAGTCATAACAAATGGTAGAATACCATAGCCAACAAGGGGAGGAGGATAAAAGTAGATTATGGTGTGTTTAGGATCCCTTGCAGTACAGCAGTGGCAAACCCTGCTCGGGATCTGGAATATAGAGGCAAATTATAATGCTTGGCAAATGTATGCACGGAGGTCCAAGTAGCCGCCTCAATAATGTCTTTGGTTGCCACTCCTCGTAAGAAGGCTGTGGTAGTGGCTGTTGCCCTTGTAGAATGAGGTCTTATGTTCTGTGGAATTGGTTTTCCATGGAAGGAGTAACAGTAGCGTATGCAGTTTCCTATCCATTTGGAGATTGTCTGTTTGGAAATAGCTTTTCCTTCCCTTCCTGTTGCATAGGCTACAAAAAGTTGGTCAGTCTTTCTGCTGTTTTTGTTCTGTCCAAGTAGTAGCGTAGCTGTCTATGTACATCCAAGGTATGCAGTATTGTTTCGCCTCTGTTTTGTGGGTTGGGAAAGAAGGTAGGTAGGTGGATTGCCTGGTTCAAAGACACTCTGGATACCACCTTGGGCATAAATGTAGGATTAGTCCTCATGGACACTCTATCTTGGTGGAAGATTAGGAAGGGTTGTACTGCCATTAAGGCCTGTAGTTCTGAAACCCTCCTTGCTGAAGTTATTGCCAGTAGGAAAGCAGTTTTCCATGACAGGTGTTGTAGGTCTGCTGTTGCTGCTGGTTCAAAGGGTGATAGTGTCAACTTTTCTAGCACAAAGTTTAAATCCCAAGCTGGTAATGGTGGTTTCCTTGGAGGTTTTACATTCTTGATTCCTCTGAGGAACTGCCTGAGCAGAGGGTGCAAAAAAACAGGTGGATCAAAGCTGTATTCTGCTGAAATAGCTGATGCATGTATCTTGATGGAGGAGTAGGACAGGCCTGAATGAAGAAGTTCGGCCAGATACTCCAGAATGTTAGGCATATCTATGTTTGACACATCTTTTCCTCTTTCCGTACTCCAAATGACAAACCTTTTCCATTTTCCAGCATAGTTCCTTCTTGTTGAAGGTCTGCGTGCTTCAAGAATAATGTCTTTAACTCTTTGGGAAAGTTCTGGATTAGCTGCTGTTATGTGATGTTCCATGCAGTCAGCTGCAGCGTCTTTAGGTTTGGATGTATGATGCTGTAGTTGTTCTGAGTTAACATCAAAGGCAACAGAGGTATTGGCCACATTTTGTTCCGAGACATGCTCTTGAGTAGTGGGTACCAGTGCTGTCTTGGCCAGTTTGGAGCTATCAGGATTATCCTTGGACGTTCTTCCTTGATTTTTAGTAGTACCTTGTGTATCAAAGGAAGAGGTGGGAATGCATATGCTGTTAGGCCTTTCCAGTTGAAGGAGAGTGAGTCCACTTTCCATGCTAGTGGGTGGAATGTCCTTGTGCAGAATTTTTGAGCTGGTGATTGAGAGGTGATGCGAATAGGTCTATCTGTGGCATTCCCCATTTCTTTGAGATGGTCTTGAAGATGTCCGGGTGCAGTTTCCATTCGTGGGCATCCGAAGTGGTTCTGCTTAATATGTCTGCTAGAGTATTGTCTTTCCTCGGTACAAATATTGCCTGTAACTGAATGTTGTAGCTGAGTGCCAGGGTCCACAGCTCCAAGGTCATTCTGCATAGGGGGTATGAATGAGTGCCTCCCTGTTTGTTGATGTACCACATGACTGTGGTGTTGTCTGTCCTTATCATCAACTGGCCCTCTTTGAGAAATGGTTTGAACTTTTGGATTGCCAGTTTTACTGCCAGCATTTCTTTTAGATTGATGTGCAGGCGAAGTTGATCCTGTGTCCACAATCCTTGCACGCATTTGTCCAGCATGTGGGCCCCCCATCCTAGGTCTGAAGCGTCTGTTGTGATGGTCTGGCTTGGTTGACATCTGCGAAAGGGTAGGCCTGGGTTTGACTGGCATGCCTGAGCCCACCATAGGAACTCCTGTTTTAAGCATGGAATTAGTGGGATTTCTGTTTCTAGACTGTGTCTGTGTTGGGACCATAAATTCTTTAGGTACCACTGTAGTTTCCTCATGTAGTCTGGCAAATGGGACCAAGATTATGCATGATGCCATGAAGCCCAAGGCCTGCAGAACTTTTCTTGCTGTTAACTTGTTCAGTTTTGTTAGTGCCAAGAAGTAAAGAGGAAGTTCTTTTTGTTTTTCTGTAGTCAGGAATGCCATTTGTTGTACTGTGTCCAATTCGGCGCCCAAGAACGTCCTTGTTTGGGATGGTATCAGCCTTGACTTTTGTAAATTGACTGTGTATCCCAGTCCTTGTAGCAAGTAAATGACCCTTTGTAAATCTGTTGTCAGCTTGCTTTTGTTGTCCCCTTGTAGCAGGCAGTCGTCCAGGTATGGGTAATTTGAATTCCTGTAGTCTGCAATGGGCGATTACTGATGCCAGGCATTTTGTGAATACTCTGGGCGCAGTAGATAAGCCAAAGGGCAATGCTGAGAATTGATAGTGCTCTGATCCTGCAAGAAATCTGAGGTATCTTCTGCAGATTGGTCGAATGAGGGACGTGCAGGTATGCCTCCTTGAGATCTAGAGTTACCAGCCAAGACTCCTTGCCCAGCATGGAAAGAAGTTGCTGTAGGGTCAGCATTTTGAATTTTGGGACAATGATGTATGTATTTAAGGTGGACAGGTCGAAATTGGTCTCCAACTTTTTCCTTTCTTGGAACTAGGAATAGTCTGAGTAGAACCCCTTTCCTTGGTCTGCTGTTGGCACTCTTTCCACAGCTCTCATGTTTGCTAACTCCATTATCTGGCGTAGAGCCTCTGTTTTTTGATTTGGAGGAAGGTTTGGCATTCCTATTTTGACTGGTAAAGTGTGGAAGTGAAACCGGTAACCTTGATCTATGGTTTGTAAGATCCACTTGTCTTTTGTTATGTAGTGCCAGTTCTTTGAAAATAAGGTTAACTTTCCACCTAGAGGAGCTGCTATTTGTTCCCTGGTAGGCGGGTTTAGGAGTAAGTCACTGTGGTTGTGCTGATGTAGTGGCAGTGGCTGTGTCTGCGCCTCTGTTGTTACCTTGCCACTGTCGTCCTCTGTAGGCACCTCCTCTGGATTGGTTTCTGCCTCTGGAGCGTCTATTCCTGCCCCTTTGAAATTTTGTGGAGTCAGGAAAGGACCAATTTTTGGCAGGCCAGTTCCTGCTAAACCTTGGGGGTTGAACCTGCAAGAAATCTTTAACAGTTTGAACAGATTTTGCCTTTTCTTCCATTTTCTTCATAACCTGCTGGGCAGGTGTACCAAACAAACTTGTCTTGTCCATAGGAGCATCTAGCAACTTAGCTTTAACATGATCCGGTAAAGCTTGTTCTTTAGCCATGCATGCTTTCTTATCACTGTGCCTGTCATGGCTGATCTAAATGAAGCCTCCAGTGCATCATAGCCACATTTTAAGGAATGGTTGCTAACCTGTTGTATGTTATTTACCATCTCTAATACATATTTCTTATCAAGAGATTCATCAGTGGTTAGTTTTTTAGTTAACTGATCAAGCATAAACTCTTGGTATTGTATCATGTGAAACTGACAGTTTAAAGCTCTAGCTGAGAGAGTAGCTGAAGTGTAGACCTTTTTACCCCATCTGTCTAATGACCTTGCTTCCCTTTCAGAAGGAATAGGGTTTTTTAGCTGTGGTCGCGGCTACTGCCTTGGGACCCTGGGATATAGTTTCTGGGTCTGCAAGTGGGGCCTTGTAAAGGTGGTGATGAGTATCTGGCACCCTGTAAAATCTGTCTGGTTTGGCAGGGGCTGGGGTAAAGAATCTGGAGCGGAGCAAACATCATTGAAAGCATCATCCACCACAGAGAGAACAGGAGGTATAGCTAAGGGCCTGTGCTGTGGGAGGTGCAGAAAGGTCCTAAGTCTTTTTCTGGAGTCTGAAAATCCTGTTGCTGCCATTGGAAGTGCTGTCGCATGGCATGTAAGGTTTCCCTAAAGGAGAATTCTTCTGGTGGGGAAGCAGCTGGAATGGATTCTTCAGAATCAGAATCTTCAAAATTGGAGAAGGGAGCCTCAGGCTGGTCAGTTATGTCTGATTCATCAGCAGAATCATCAGAAGACACTGGCTCGGGGGCTCTGCCCTAGGTCTCTTCTCTGGGGCTGAGAGGCCCTGTCTGGGTGAAGATTGAGATCCTCTAATTAAAGAAATTAAATCTTCTGCCAAAGAAAGCAATTGAGAACTAGAAGAGGGCCTGGATGTGGTAGGTTTAACAGGCACTGTTTTAGAAGTCTTGGCTGCTTTAGCCCTGGCGAAGGCCTTAATGGACATGGCAGCAGGAGGCCCTAGCAGCACCACGTGCTGGGGTAGAGACATCCAAGGAATGGTGTCTGATAAGTCAACCACCGTAGTGGGTAAAATTTCTGAGGTCGATTCAAGAGTTGTAGCAGGGGCCTCAGTTGTAAGAATAAGTTCAGCTGTACTTTGATCAGTTTTCTCGGTTTCAGCCGAAACCGAGACACTCGCGGTTTGCTTTAGCGTGGTTCCGCGCGAAACCGCGGAGCGCGAGTGTCGGACTATATCTTTGCTTTGGGGGTAGTCGAGATCCGGCGGCATAATGTACGCAAAATCAGAACCGAAAAACTGTTCTGCAAACTCCGACCGACGTCTAAGCGTTCGTCGGTTGAAAGAGGCACAGGCCGAACAGGCTGCTACGTCGTGGGCTGGGCCTAAACAAGGCAGACAGTAAGAGGGGAAATCTTTATGAGGTATTTGTTTCCCACAGGTTAAACAATTGTTAACTTATAGTGACATCGGCTGAGGCAAGAAAGAGTCCCCAACGGGGTACTTAGCTTTAGAAGTCTTCGAAGTAGTATTTGGTAGAAGTAATCTCTGGATCCGACCGACCGGCACTTGCGAACAGCTTCTGCTTCGGGCGCCACGCGGCAAGAAAGACTGAGGAAAATGGCGTCGGCTGATGCTTTTATACCCAAAGACCAACAGAGATGACGTCGGGTGGAGTGCGACATCAGCCGAAGCCGGACCCGGACTTTGGAATCCGGCCGACTGCAGGGCTGCCTGACGACAGGACAACCCACTTGTTATGACTGCAGATGCATCCATGAAGGACATCTAATGTTTTCCTGGTGCTGCAGTTTTCCTGCTTTAAAGGTTGCTTGTCTTGTTTATCAAGACCAAATAACATTCTTATATCAGTTTACTCGTACGTCCGGACGTTATACCAAAGTTAAAATGCTACTCCGAAGGTTATTTGCGACTACCCGCATCACACAGCATACATCGGCCATAAACGGACATCAGGTATAAAGCGGATGTCAGCATGCACCTACCTCAGAAATGAATGCCACCAAGCACCACCCTGAAGGGAATGAGTATCCAGGAGTCAGGCAAGTATCAGGGGGAAGGCATGGGGGGAAATTATACTGCAGCATATAGAAGAGATGGATATCTATGGTTATGGTAGAATTTTACACAACTATTCTATGTCCTTCCAATCATATGCTGCAGTATCCATAACATGGGGGAGAATGCCAAAGCTCATGCATAAGAAGGATTGGGAGGAGGAGCAGAGACATTTTCCACAAATCCATGCAGAATAGCCCTGGCAAATCCTGCTCTGGACCTAGAGATAATATCTAATTTGTAGTGTTTGGTGAAAGTGTGAACAAACGACCATGTAGCTGCCTTCAAAATTGAAGCTGTATCCAAACCATTAATGAAGGCTCCAGAAAAAGACACACCTCTAGTAGAATGTGTCTTAACTGGAGAAGGGAGATGCTTCTCATTTGCGGTGTAACAGAAGGAAATGGCTTTTGAACTCCATGAGGAAAATGTTTGCTTGGAAACAGGATGTCCCAGAAAGCACATGTCTTGAGAGGGTACTAGACTGGACTTTATTTCGTTCACAGAATACCCTAGGCATCTTAGCACTGCTATGACATATTCCAGATGCTGTAGAAGGTGTTCCTTTCTTGAGCCAGAATCAGGCAGTCGCCAAGTAAGGATAGATTTGAATGCCTTGAAGCCTGAAGTAAGCTATCACTGGAGCCAGAACCTTTGTGAATACTCTGGCAGTAGATAAGCCAAAGGGCAATGCAGAGAACTGATAATGAAAATCTCCAGTTCGAAACGCAGATACTTTCTGCAACTTAGCCTTATGGCACATGAAGGTAAGCTTCCTTGAGATCCAAAGTTACCATCCAGTGATCCTTGCCCAGCAGAGGTAACAGTTGCTGTAACGTCAACATCTTGAACTTGGGAATGTCCAGATAAGTGTTGAGGATAGATAAATCCAAAATTGGTCTCCACGTTCCCTTCTTTGGTACTAGGAACAGGCGAGAATAAAATCCAGCCCCTTTCTGACACAGGGACTGGCTGAATAGCCCCTATCTGGAGTAACTGAGAAACTTGCTTGTGAGCCTCTTTCTTTGTGGAGGAGGAACATCTGGCATGCCTTTGAAAGGGGGCATTGTGTGGAAATAAAATCTGTACCGTGATGAATGATATCCAGCACCCATCTGTCTTGAGTGATTAAATCCCAATTTTCTTTGAAAAGAGACAATCTTCCTCCCAAAGGAGCTGCCAGCAGAGTCCACTGGCAGCTGAAAAGGCAGGTCATTGGTCTGCTTACGAAAGGACTGACCCCTGCCCTCACCAGAAGTCTGAGCAGGTGAACTGTCTGATCTAGGCCTAAAGAACCTTGAGCCCTGCCCCTACCACGCCTAGACCTACCCCTAGACTGGGAACCATAAGCAGGATATGTCCACCCCTTAGCAGGCCAATTTCTACTAAACTTGGAGGCTGCACCTGCAAAAATCTTTAACAGTCTGCATAGACTTAGCTTTGTCCTCCATTTTCTTTAAAACTGCTTCCACAGGGGTCCAAACAACACATCAGTCTGTAAAGGAGCATCCAAAATCCTGGTCTTAACATGCTCAGCTAAATTCTGATCCTTCAACCAGGCATGTCTGCGAAGAACAGAACTAGTAGCAGCCACCCTCGAGGAGGCCTGAACAGCATCAAAACCACATGCAAAGAATGCTTACCCACTTGTTCAGACACATGAACCAAATCCAGCAATTCTTTACACTCAATACCTTCGCCAAAGCATCCACCTTAGATTTCAATTGTGAAAGGAGATAATTCTGATATTTCAGCATATGAAATTGACAATTCAAGCCTCATGGCTAGAGTGGAAGAAGTATATACTTTCTTACCCACTATCCAAAGCCCTTGCCTCTTTATCAGAGGAAGGATTTTTAACCACAGAAGCTTTAACACCTTTAGGCCCCTGAGAAACAGTTTCTGGGTCCGCCTGGGACTCTTAAACAAATACTTATGAGCTTCGGGCACCCTATAATACCTATCAGGCTTAACAGGAGCAGGAGGCAAGGAATCAGGGTTCAGAGAAGCCTCTGCAAAACATCCTCCACCACATTCAACACAGGAGGAATAGCTAAGGCCTATGCTGGGGAAAACAAGAATTCCCTAAGCCTTTTCTGGATCAGAGTAATCTTGGCCTTCCCATTTAAAGTGCTCCCTCATGGAGTGAAGAGTCTCTGAAAATGAAAAATTCTCAGGAGGAGAAGCTGAAGGAGTGGAATCATCCACATCAGAATCAGAATAAGTAGGAACTCTTGCAAGTCTTCCACAGAAGACTCTGAAGCCTGTGAACACTGTTCAAAACTATCAAACTCCTGTTCCACCCTAGGCCTCTTATCAGGTGGGGCATAGAACCTCTAATCAGAGTAATCAAATCTTCTGCCATTTTAAGCATATGTTTCTTAGGCACAGAGCCCAAATGCTAGGAGAAGCCCCACAGAAGCTGAACTTGGCCTTCCTCAAAAGAAGCTTTGGCAACAGAAGGAGAGGCCTAACTACCTTGGGAAGAGAGGGAAGAACAGTTACCTGAGAAGCCCCTCAGCCTGGCCTACCTCCTGAGAGGGCACATCCTGTAACAGTAAAGTATCTGCCTGAGACTCCATAGAGACTCCTGGCAAAACCTCTGGCTCCCTGAGCCTTCTAAAGACCGACGTCCGGGACTGCCGGTTCCTCACCCTAGACTTCACTGTTTTGTCCTTGCGCTTCTTAGATGAAGCAGGCGCCGGAGCATCCGACGGCTAGTATAATTGAACGCTTCCAAACACTAACCTAGCACAATCAAGCCTCCTCTTAATAGTGCTATGCTTAACATGTTTTCACAAGAGCGCAAGCGAACAGACGCGTCTCAGGCGCCTAAACAAGGTAGACAAAGTATGAAATCCCTATGGTATTTGTTTCCACAGAATACAAGGTGTATTCACTTTTTCTGACATCGTTAAATACTGAGGCATAAAAATGTTCCTAACTGGGTTACTTAAGCCAACTCTGTAGAGTCTGAAACTCGGTTTGAATAATCTCTAGAACGCCAACCTGCACTTCCAAAATTGCTTCTGCATCTGGCACCATGCAGCGCAAAAAGACTGGAAATGACGTCGGTCATCGCATTAGTACCTGACGTTTATGACGCCGTGGCAGGCGCCATGACCGCCAGCCTTTACTCTGGTACTCGGCCGACTGGGACGCGGACTATACCCATTGTTATGGACTGCAGCAAGGAATGATCAAGGACATCTTAATGTTCTTCACTGATGAATGACTGCAGTTTTCTTCGCTTAATGGTTGAAAGTCTTAGTGTTTGCTAGAAGTTATTTATGCTTGCTAGCCTTAAGTTGGGTTATGTTAATGGACATGTAAGCAGACTCTTGGACTTAACCTGGATTCTATCTGGGTATAATGTTAGATGCTTAAGCAATTGTATCAACTTATGTTTAAGAGGATATGGGTTGTCCAACTGAAGCCTCTTAGCATGAGTGGGTATCTAACTTTTTGTAGTATCTGCATACTTCTTCTAAACCTTTAAGGCAACTTTGAAAAGGTAGACAAATGTCCTTTTAGCAATTTTAAAAGGTTGCAAAATTGTCCTCTGCATAATGGCTAATGTATGAACAGGTGACATGCAGCTTTAGTTTTAATGGAAGATGGAGCGCTCGTTAGCAAAAAGGAAGTTTTGGGGTTTATTAACCTTTAATAAGGGCCCCGATGGGCGACCGTTTTTTTTTGTCTTTCTGTGTGGTTGTCTACAAGGTTGGCCGTGGGACTCGTTCCAATATTGTTTTTATTTGTGTCAGTCCTTTGGACTTAGGGACGATATGGACTTCTTTTCGGGTTTGTTTTTTGTTTGTCTGGTGCCTCTAAGGTCAGTCCTGAAGTGGGTCGATTGGTAGCTGGGCTGGTAGTAAAAGTGGTTGTGAGAGGCAGTATGAGTTTAGGACTGATTGGTACTAAAATACATTTGTATTCTGGACTGTGAAAGAATGCCATTTAAGGGATGCTATAAGAAATTCTGAGGATTTTCTACACAGAAAATATTGGCTGTTTGGAATGAGGGACACAAAGGAAGAAGGTATTCATAACTTATGCCGATCGTAGGAATGTGTATAACTTTTTGGACACTTTTAGTTTGCAGAAAAATCTGTCAACTGCCTTAAGGAAAGGGATAAAGGTGACAAAGGATGGCCAAATAATGGGACAGAAGGATATGAGTGGCAGGAAGTGAGCAGGCAGTTGGTACGCAGGGAAGGTGAGCAGTTGTAAGAGCTGCTTTGAAGCAAAGTAATTTTGGTGAGTTATAACTTATATTTTGGTGGTGGAGATTTATTCTCTGGAATTTGTACGGGAAGAATGCTTTGCCTAAGGTTTGGAAGTGCAAGCTTCCACCTTTTAGGGTATTTAGTTTTGTCCAGTTTGCTGTGTAGGAAGGATCTTTGATGGTACTACTTGTTGACTGTCTTTAATATTTTGGATTGCAGATTTTGTCGAAGGGTCAGGTTGTTGTGTAAGTGTTCGTTTTTTACAATTGTTAAGCGTTTGGTTGGTATACAGTACTCTTTACCATTACTTCACTTATTTGTATCTGGCATGTGGAAGAATCTTTGAGTTGGATGCCCAGGAGAAATGCTTTCTAAAGTGCAAAATTGGAAGTAATTTGGCTCGTGAAATGTGTTAACATAAGGATGTTTTGAATGTATACTAATGAATTTGACATATTAGGAAAGTATAATGTTGAGCTGAGAATACTGAGTTCTTGCTTAGTAAATGTTGAAATGGGATAGGGTGATGAAAAGGAGGAGATAAATAATGGGACAGAGAAGGATATTGTAGTTGGCTAGAGCAGGGGTAGGTGGGCAGTCTTGTGGGGCTAGAGCAGGGATAGGTAGGCAGTCTTGTGAGATGCTGCTGTCTAAGTCAATAGTATTGGGTGTATGGGGTAAGTGGCAAGTAAAATATTGGTTGAGAATGAATGCATTCCTCTAGGAGTTTAGGTAGCAGGGGAAGAATTGCTCTTGGCCTATAATTTAAGTTGCTCAAGCTTCCACCTTTGTGCAAGGAGTATAATGTATATTTTCCAGATGGTTGACTGACTGCTCAGTAATGGATCTTTTGTATTAGGGATAGAACTGGCTTCAACTGCTAAATTTCTTTTGAAACTGTTGGTAGATTTGTCAACTGAATTTGTAGTAAGTTTTCAGTTTTTTGTAGTAAGTTTTCAGTTTTTACACATTTGTTAAGCGCTGTTCTGCTATCTAGGTTTATAGTACTGTTTTACTATCCCTGCTGTTGCACCTTGTTCTGTAGTTTTTGGCTGTTTGAATTATTGCTGAGAGGTTAGGAGGTTGATGGGGCATGTCGTTGCTTAAAATGCATAATGTTGGGAGGGTGGTTTGCAGCTGTGAGAATGTTGCTGTTGAAGGCATAGATGTTTTGAATGTATACTAATGCAAGCCTTGTGAACTACTATTGCATATAACTTCAATGTTCTAATCACTGATGCAATGACTGCAATGTTTTCGTTGTCCGTGACTTAATGTGTTGAAAGTTTGGGAGTGTGGTTAGGACCTGTGAGAATGTTGTAGTGTTCAGTGTTTGACTGGAGCCTTTTAATGGGGGTCATGTAATAGGACATTGTTAATGCTATGCCTATGCTTTTGTTTTCACTTTATCCAGGATTATTGCGCATCGCCGGGGGGGTTCTGCAGAATGTACTAGTATCTTAATGCATGCTAATGCAAATACTGTTCTGTTAAGGGTTATAGTACTGCTTAGATATCCCTAGTGTTACAGCTTGTTCCGAGTTATTGTTAGCTGTTTGGATTATGTAATTTAGAGTATGCTGGTACCTGTACATTGTTTAAAAAGCCCAATGTTGGGAGAGTAGTTAGTGGCTGTGAGAATGTTGCAGTGTTCAATGTTTGCCTGAAGTTTTTTAATGTGGGGCCACACACACTAAAGCACATTGTTAATGCTACTTATGTTGCATGCTAATGCAAATACTGTTCTGTCGAGGGAATTAGTACGGCTGAAATATCCCTAGTGTTACAGCTTCTTCTGAGTTATTTTTGGCTGTTTGGATTATGTAATTTGGAGGATGATGGAGCCTGATATCTTAATACATGCTAATGTAAACACTGTTCAGCTGTCTAGGTTTATAGTACTGTTTAACTATCCCTGATGTTACGCCTTGTTCTGCAGTTATTATTGACTGTCTGAATTATGCTCTTTGGAGGTTGAGAGAACTTGTGCATTGTTTACCATGCCTAATGTCAGGAGGGTAGTTAATAGCTGTGAGAATGTTGTAAAAGGTGTGGATGTTCGAATGTATACAAATGCACACCCTGTTATGCTACTATTGTTTACCAACAATGTACTGAAGCAATGGCTTACCTTTTATCATTGTCCGTACTTATTGTGTTGAAAGGTTTGGAGTGTGGTTAGGGCCTGTGAGAATGTTGCAGTGTCCATTGTTTGCTTGGAGTATTTTTAATAGGGGGTCACAGACTGTAAGCACATTGTTTATGCTATGACTTTTGTTTTCACTTCATCCAGAATTCTGCCTAGACTTGGGGTTAAGAATTCCAGAATGTACTGATATCTTAATGCCTGCTAATGCAAACACTGTTCTGCTATCTGTTTATAGTGCTGTCTAACTGTTCTTCATATGCTTTGTTGCAATGACTTATTTTATGGTCCATAGCTATTGAAAGTTTGGGAGTGTGGGTAGGGCCTGTGAGAATGTGGCAGTGTCCATTGTTTGGAGTTTTTTGTAATGGGGAGTGTCAGACTGTAAGCACATTGGTAATTTTTCACTTTGTCCAAAATTGTGCCGAGATGGGGGTAAGAATTCCACAGAATGTACTGATGTCTCTAATGCATACTACTGCAAACACTGCTCTGCTATCCAAGTTTTTGGCTGTCTGAATTAAGTTGACAATTTTAGGAGGTTGACGGGCCTGTGAAAATTGTGTCCAGATGTTTGTTTTTAGCCTGTTCTCTCTCAGTGATTGCATAGCACAATGTGGACAGCTGAGGCTACTAACAGAAATGGACTTCTTGTTTCATACCCTCCACGTAATGCATGGTACATTCCTTAGATTTATGCTTTTGTACACTGATCCTGTGCTAAGAGGGGTTGTGGGAATGTCAGTCTCCCAGTCTGTGTGCCACTTCATCCTTCACACATGAGGTTGTCTAGCAAATCCATGATTTCACCTTTGTTCAAAAATTATTTTGATTTGTTCAAGTCTGCTAAGAGATTGAGAGGAGTGGGCATGTGTAGTCTGTATTGTACCGTAACATTTGTCTTGCCTCAATTTGGTGTGTTCTCCTTCAAACTTGTGCCTCTCCTAGTCATTAGTTCTTTCAGACTTTAGTCTAAGAAGCTTGTAATATCAATCTTTTGCATCATCTGTGGCCACTTCACATGTTTAGGGGATGACAGGAGAAGAATTGTGTAGAAAAGCTGACATTCACCTCTAGTGATAGATATCGAACATGAAACTGTAACCTGGGCCTCTCATTACTTGTTTGTGCCTACTGGTTAGTCATTTTTCAGTCTTTCTGCCTGCAGTGCAATAGACTGTCAATGAAAGCCATTAAGCATTTTTAATAACAGTATGACCAAAGGACTCTGTATATGTAGTAATTCTGCTTTACTTCCATTCCCAGTTAGAGATGAAGCACATATTTGTCAGGAGCAGCAAAAGAAAGCTTCAGCAGCAGAGAAATGAGGATGCAAAGAGACAGGGTTCCATTATGAAATTTTTCTGTGACTCATCAGTGAGGGAGATTCAGGAAAAAGTCTGCCTTCAGGACAACACAATGGTTTTGCATTACAGTCTGACCACTGTGAGGCCAGCATCCTTTCACTAGAAAGTAACAACTTTCTTCCGGCCACACCACAGGCTACTTCCTGTGGACCTACAGCCATTACCATGGGTGAAAGCACGGCAGCAAATGCAGACTCACCTGAGGTGTTGCCTGGATCACCAGACTTTGATACAGAAGGAGCCCATACTTCCATAGTGACAGATGTGGCCTATGACTTGCAGGGAGTGTCGGGTACATCTTTGGAGGATCTAGGGACTTGGCCAGACTTGATTAGGGATGAGTTTAGGGTAGCTGCCATTCAGCATGGACCTGTGCAAGTGGTGTTAACACAGTTCCCAGTCAATGAGCAGAAAAGAAGATTTACATCTGAGAACTACTTCCATGTGCTGCCTAATGGAGCGAGAGCAAAACGCACTTGGCTGACATATTCGGTCTCAAAGGATGCACTGTTTTGCTTTCCATGCAAATTGTTTGGACATTCTAACCATCTTCTCAGGTCAGGTGGTTACAAAGCATGGAGAGAGATGTCCAAAGCTTTACACAGCCATGACAGAGCCAGAGCATATGGCATGCATGATGAAGTGGAAGGAACTGGACAACAGAATAAAGAGTAGGTAGACTATGGATGATAAGAGGCAAGCAGTGGTTGAAAAGGAGATAACTCACTGGCGTGGTGTGTTAGAACGCATTATTGCTGTTGTCCAGTACTTGGCAGAACGGAACATGGCATTCCGTGGTACAACTGATGCCCTGGACACCTATGGCAATGGCAACTTCTTAGGTCAAGTGCAACTTTATCGCAGTTTGACCCTGTTATGGCTGAACATTTGCGTCAGATTCGTAATAAAGAGATAATGGATCACTATCTTGGGAAGGACATACAGAATGAAGTTATCCAGTTGATTGCAAATGCTATCTTAAGGATCATAGTAGGGAAGGTGAAGGACACTAGGTACTTTTCTGTGATTCTTGATTGCACGCCAGATATCAGCAATCAAGAGCAAATGACTGTAGTAGTTCGGTATGTGGACATTTCACAGACTGTAGCCACAGTTGAGGAACATTTTCTGGGATTTGTGCCTGTGAATGACACAACTGGGGCAGGGCTGACAGAAGCTCTTCTTAAGACTCTTCAAAATCATCAACTGGACATTAATGACTGTCGAGGACAAGGATATGACAATGGCAGCAACATGAAGGGGAAACGCGCTGGACTGCAGGCCCGGATAAAACAGATGAATTCAAGGGCTTTTTATGTGCCATGTGCCTGCCATAATTTAAATCTTATAGTTAGTGATGGAGCACATTCATCAGTACAGGCAGTGTCATTCTTTGGATGTCTGCAGAACACTTACATACTCTGTTCAGCATCAACAAACAGATGGCAGATCTTAAAACGGCACACAAATGTCACTGTGAAGCCACTGTCGGAGACTCGCTGGGAATGCAGGATAGACTCTGTCAAGGCAGTAAGATTTCAGTTGAAGGGAGTCATTGAGGCATTACAGGAGATAGGGGAAGCAGTACGCATTAAATGATGCTGCAACATATCAACAAGCAAGAGGACTGTGCTCAGAACTTATGTCATACCAGTTCTTTGTATGTTTAGTGGTTTGGTATGATGTGCTGACAGAGGTAAATCGTGCAAGCAAAGTTCTGCAGAGTCCATCTGTTGATATTTCAACATGTGTCAAAGTGCTGGCATCCACTATGGACCTGCTTAAGAATTACAGAGAAACAGGATTTCAACATGCCATGGGCGAAGCCTCCAAGATAGCAGAAGAACTGGATGTTGGCACCACATTTCAAGAAAAGAGACGAAGGAAAGTAAAGCGGTTCTTTGACTATGAAGGAGAAGATGAGACTGTACAGGATCCAGCGATAAAATTACGGTAGAGTTCTTCAATGTGCTGCTGGACACAACAATCCAATCGCTTACTGACCGGTTTCAGCAGCTTTCCGAGTTTGATAAGGCCTTTGGATTTTATCAAATATTAAAGCCTTGAGTGATGTTGCAGAAGACACACTGCTGCAACACTGCAAGGCTCTGAAAGAACAACTGACTGACAGAATAAGTGGCCACTGTGATATTGATGACTCTGACCTTGGACACGAACTTAAAAGCCTTTCTCGAATGATTGATAATGAATCGTCACCACTGACTGTGTTAAATTTCCTTATTCGCAACCACTTGCAAGACATATATATAAATACTTATGTTTCAATGCGCATTTATTTGACTGCACCTGTTACAGTGGCTACTGCAGAACACAGCTTTTCTAAGTTGAAACTCATAAAGACATACCTGCGTTCGTCAATGAGTCAGGAGAGACTTTCAGGCTTAGCTGTGCTCTCAATTGAGCATGAAGTGGGCCAAAGTGTATCACATGGCAGCCTCATTGAAGATTTTGTCCGAAGAAAATTGTAAGATCCCAGTAAAACTGTAGATTAGGTATGTGCTCATATTTCCTTTCCAGTAATCTTTTATAATGCTGTCAGGCAGTAATTTCAGGTAGTACCTTAGTCTGGCTTGTATGCTGTGTATTCACTGTTTTTGTTTACGCATTACCTCCAACAGGTAGGACCATGAGGATGGAACTAGCAGGATGTTAGGCAAAGGCAGCTAGGATCAGCTGGACTCGGAGTGGCAGGACTTGTCAGGAGCAGAAGGACTCATGTGGAGTGGCAGGGTAGTGGCAGGACTCATCAGGATGGTATGACAGTTGGGAGCAGCAAGACTCTTCAAGGGCTAGGACAGAAGCGAAGGAAGAACAGACAAGTGGCAGCACAGTTGGGAGCAGCAAGACTCTTCAAGGGCTAGGACAGAAGCGAAGGAAGAACAGACAAGTGGCAGCAGTCAGAAGCTGAAGAGGTAAATGCATATGGAAGATGAATGCCACTTTGGTATTCATCTTTTTCTTTCTGGGTTTGAGTCTGCCTGTGTCAGACTTACTAATCCCCATTACTCTCATGTGCATGGGTTTGAGTCTGCCTCAGGCTCAGTAATCCCCATGGCTTTCCCTTGTATGTTGTCTGTAATCTTTTCTGTGTCCCATAGCTGTGTTGTGTACATCTGCAGTGTGACTGTTCATGTCAGTAATTGTGTGGGTGTTAATGTTCAGTCTTGCTGTAGTGCTGTCTTTTATCATGTGTGTGGGAGTCTGTGTCTCTGTCTCGGGGTCAGTCTGTGTGTGTGTGGGTCTGTGTCTCTGTCTCTGTGTGTGGGAGTGTGTGTGTGTGTGTGTGTGTGGGAGTCTGTGTGTGTGTGGGAGTCTGTGTGTGTGTGGGAGTCTGTGTGTGTGTGGGAGTCTCTGTGTGTGTGTGTGGGAGTCTGTGTGTGTGTGTGGGAGTCTCTGTGTGTGTGTGTGTGTGTGGGAGTCTCTGTGTGTGTGTGTGTGTGTGGGAGTCTCTGTCTCTGCCTGTGTGTGTGTGTGTGTGGGAGTCTCTCTCTGTCTGTGTGTGTGTGTGGGAGTCTCTCTCTGTCTGTGTGTGTGTGGGAGTCTCTGTCTGTGTGTGTGTGTGTGTGTGGGAGTCTCTGTCTCTGTGTGTGTGTGTGTGTGTGTGTGGAGTCTCTGTCTCTGTGTGTGTGTGGAGTCTCTGTCTCTGTGTGTGTGTGGAGTCTCTGTCTCTGTGTGTGTGTGGAGTCTCTGTCTCTGTGTGTGTGTGGAGTCTCTGTCTCTGTGTGTGTGTGTGTGTGTGTGGGAGTCTCTGTCTCTGTGTGTGTGGGAGTCTGTGTCTCTGTCTCTGTGTGTGTGGGAGTCTGTGTCTCTGTCTCTGTGTGTGTGGGAGTCTGTGTCTCTGTCTCTCTCTATGTGGGAGTCTGTGTCTCTGTCTCTCTGTGTGGGAGTCTGTGTCTGGGAGTTTGTGTACCTCTGTGGGACTGGCTACCTTGATGTGGTACAGAGGCTTGTCGTAATGTAACAACATTGCTACTAAATGCCAGTCAATGTGGGTGTCTTTGGGGAGTCAGTGTAGGTGTCTGTGTACCTCTTTGGGACTGGATACCTTGATGCAGTACAGAGGCTTGTCATAATGTAACATTGCTACTAAATGCCAGCTGTAGCTCTTTATCTCATGGCACAAAATCTGGACAAAGCCACAGATAATGGGTTTCCAGCCCCAAAGATCTGGGCAAATTTTAAATATTGCTGTTATAAACTGAATGTTGCCATAGATGTTCTGAAGGGTATAAACTGAAATGCCTGTCATTTAATGAATTCAGTCATCAATGATTGCCACAAAACAGACCAAACAAGAGTCACATCTGGACATTCTTTGAAAATCTGGGCAGTTGAGTATCCAGTCAGTGTCTGCATCTGTGAGTGGCAACCTTGCTGTGGTACAGGGATTTCATAATGTCACATTGGTACTCGATGCCAGTCAGTGTGTGCACCTGTGAGTTGCTACCTTGTCATGTGCACCTGAGTCACTACCTTGCTGTGGTACAGGGGTTTATCAGGATTGTAACATTGGCACTAAATGCTAGTCAGTGTGTGCACACCTGTGAGTAGCTACCATGCTGTGGTACAGGGGTTGTCTTAGTGCAACATTGGTATTAAGTGTCAGTCAGTGTGTACCTGTGATTGGCTACCGTACTGTAGTACAGAAGTTTATCATAATGTAACCTTGGTACTAAATGCCAGTCTGGGCTTGGCACAAATTCTTAATTATCTGAATGTAGTGACACTAGTGGTTAAATGGTGCTGGATGAGCTTGACAGGGAAGGAGGTGCAATAGCAATGTGGTCACGCTTCATGTTCTCTTGAGTAGGGCTCCCAACTTGAACCTTGCTGGGGGGCCCCAAAATGCTAGCACCGGCCCTGGTCGGAAGGCAAGTTATTTGACTATAATTTTTAGGGTAGCTTGCAAGCTCACTTTTAAGTAGGAGCACTGTTTTTCTTGTTGTTAGCCAGGTTGGTGTTTGTTCGGGATGCGCATATAAATAGTTCTTACTCATGGCTAAATCTTCGTGCAAAGATGTTAATACTTTAACCAAAAGTTAGGTACTGCATCTGGGCCTGGGGTTTTCCAGTTAGAGGCTTTTGTTAACTTTGTTTCAATCTCTCTGGCTGCTACTTCATGCCATTTCATATCCTGTACCTTTAAACTTCTTATTCTTTCTTTTACTTCTTTTATCCATTTATCATCTTTGTTGTGTTGCACAGGATCTTCATAGATACTTCTCCAAAATGTATCTATTTCTTCTTTTTTTGGTGGCCTTTCAAGTCCTTTTACCTTATTTCCAAATTCTGTATAAAACTTTTTTGGGTCATCAGTAATTTGCTTATTTTGTACTTTTCCTTTATATTTATCTGTATATCTTCTAAGTTTTTCCCCCTGTGCTGAGATTTTTAGTATTTGCGACAGTGCATGACAGATCCTGGTCTGTTCTAATACTGTGCATTGCTTTTATCACATCTTTTAAAATATTTTTGTTGATCTGTTCCCTCTTCTATATTCTCCTAACAGTGACACATTTTGTCTTAAATGCTTTATAGTTTTCTCTGTTTGATACTTCCATGATGGTATTTGATTTCTCCCTGTCCTTTCCCTCACTACCCTGTGTTCTTGTGGTAGAACTTTATCAGTTATTAATTTAGCTGCACAGTAGTATATACTGTTTACTTCTGTTATAGTGCATGGATCTCTATGGACAGTCCTAATTACTGTGTTCATTTGTTTTATCAAACTTCTGACTTTTTGGGTTTAATTGACCTTCTGCAGTCTATTTCTTTCATTGATCTTGGTATGTCTATCCATGTCTATTAAATCAAGCAACTCTTCTCTTAGCTCATTTTCTAAACTGAGGACACTTTTTTTTGTTTTCCATTCCCTGTGGGCATTATATACAACGTTCAGCATCTTCCTGTGGCACATTCTCTTCAGTTTGATACTGTGCCATCTGTTGCTCTGTCATATGGGAACTCACTGGCTGCATCAGAGTTTCCTGTTCCTTCCCTTGCTGTCCAGCTTCAAGTAAACGTTTATACTGGTTTCCTGCGGAAAGCTCCAAAATATCTTCATATGGCACCTGACCAATTGCTTCCCGTTCCACTGGTTTCCCCTTAGTTTGGATAATATCCATTGCTCTATCCTGTTGTGGTGCTTTCTTAATCATATTTTCTACACTGAATCCTTCACTTCGCAGGACTCGGTTTCTATTTCTTTAACTTCTCCATTACTAATCTCCTTTTCCTACTTTTCCTCTTTTCTTCTTATTTTTTGTATTGTAAAGTTTTCCATGTCCAGATTCCTTTGCCTGTATTTCTCTTCAAATATCTTTGGTACTGCTCGTTTTGTAGTGGTTAGTTTTGCTTTCGCCTTTACATAAATATTACATCATACTAAATATCTTTTTCTTTCCCATGTCCATATTTCTTGTTTTTACTTTTCAAAAATCTCTAGGTTTTGTTGTTTATATTTTCACACTTCCTCAGATGCTTCTTTTGCCAAACAGATCAAAGTTTCTTGATCTATATACCGTTTTTCACAAATCTGTTGTATTAATGAATACAATTTTTTATTTGAAGCTTCTGACGGTTTTTCTTGTGGAAGTATTTGTCTTTCCTCTAATCTCTCTCTTAATCATTTTGTATATCTTGTGTCTGGAAATTCTTGGCTTTTTGCATAACAGTAACAATACATAATTTCTTTCTTATCCTCAGTAGTCCACTTTATTGTCTTCATAGCTCTTCTTTGGCCTATCAGTTATTTTTGTGTACCACTACTTCATCCTTCCCCTGGGCCTGGCCTGTCCCCATTGTAGGAATGTTTCCGTATTTTGAGGATTCTACATTGTTATCTTTTCTAGTCCTGGCACCAGTGTGCCTACCAGGATTGGGCACTTTTTTATCCTAGGTCTTGTGCACCCAGCTATCTTTTTTATTTTTTAACCTACTTCTGTCCATGATATATGCTACACAAATACAGTTTATATATTAGTGTTGTCTTGGTGAGATTTTGTGAAAAACAGGGTCTACCCCGTGAAGGTATTCACCAAGACTTGAGAATGAATTCAATTTCAGCAATTATACTCTCCTTTACTTGCTGACTTATCTCTCCATTCAGACCCTCTCATTTCATACCTGCTGCATGTCCTCAGTAAACAAATGTCTAAAAGGTATTACAACCCAACCAACCAGGGAGTCAACAGAAGTAGTTTCATGTTGAGGTATATCAAACAACCCCTGTCTTGTACAAGTCCATTCTCTGTGGAAACTTGCAGTAACTGCCCTTGACCAGACAAAAGGGAGTCACCACAATTATTTTTGGGGAGTACTTCTGAATCTAGAGAATAACCCTGATTATCAGTGAAAAGGGTAGTAAAGGCATACAGGAACATCCCTGTTCAAGAGAATGAAAAAGCATGCCTTTCAAGGCCATTTCCATTCATAAGGGTCTAACCTGGTCCTGCTCAGCTTCATTGCATCAATGTTTTTTTCTGACTGAATGCAGGAAGCCTGAATGGAAAGACTGAGCTGAGTGGATAGATCCCATGTAGCCAGAGGAATTCTGCAAAGGGGTAAAATCTTGAGTCCCCTTATATGTACAAAATCATTGTGGTGTTTTGTGTGATTTCTATAAAACGGCCCGGAGTCCAAAGATGGTATAGTGATTTATAACTGCCATCATTTACTTGATATTTATGTGCTTCAGTCTGTCCTGCTTGTCCCACAGACCCCAAACTTTCACCCCCTTGGAAGCAGCCCCCCCCACCCAAGGAAAGTCTGAAGCACCTGTTACACAATGAGTAGGAAGGGAGATGGGAGTGACCTGGATTGAGAGTTAACTGGCTCATCCACCAAACTATCTTACTTATGACAAACCACAAAATGGGGATCTGAAAAGACAGAGGGTGCTAGTTTTGGGTTTGCACCAATTTGACAAATCACTGAATTTTTCTTATGTGATATGTGATCAAAGATATCAAATGAATTATGGAAGCCAGGATGCCTAGAATCCCAAGATATTCTGTGTCAGAAGCCAGAGAAAGGTTGGATAATGACAGGAACTGTTCCTTGTACAGATATATATATTTTTTTCTGCAGAAGAAAAGTCCTCAAATATGGGATGTAGGCAGAAGGCATTTCAGAAACACTATCCTATAAGAAGGAATTATCAAAATGTATTTGGAATCTTAGACTGAAAGACATGCTTTACCCAGGCTAGACATTTCTAAATCTTTGAAACAGGGTCTGCAAAAAATAAGACTGTATAAACAGAGAAATTTGTGAATGTCCTGCAACCTGCAATGGGTTATAACTGAAAACAGTCGTTTTGTAAAAATCTTTGGAGGTGTGGATAACCCAAAAGGCAAAACATAAAACTAAAAATGTAAGTCAGACACAACAAATCTTTAATAAACTTCTGAAATCTTTGAGCATTGGAATGTGATATGTATCTTTTAAGTTTAAAGTTGCTGAGAAAGTGAGAGGTGGAATTATGGGTAACAGATACTGATCACCTTCAGGAATGCATGGATCATGCGATCCCAAATAAAACCAAGACCCAATCCTCCAAAGGCAGACGTTCTGTCTGGTGGACCCCAGCCATAAACAAACTATACAATAGAAGGAGGAAGCTACTAAATGACAGAGCAAAATCCCAAAAAGGGAAGGCATCACTGATCAGTATTAGCAAAAAACTACGGGCACTGATAAAATTGTCTAAGGCCAACTTCGAGAGAAAAATTGCACAGGACACTAAGGATAATCACAAGGCTTTCTTTAGTTATGTTAGGAACCTGGGTGGTAATTCCCAGATATGCTCAGAATTAGTCCAAAATGACAAAAAATACACTGAACCCACAGACATTGCCAACATCCTAGCTGACAGGTTCAGTGCAAACTTCTCCCCACCAAAAGGGCAAATATCTATCCCAGCAGAATGCTGCCCCCCTGACATCTCAGATGCTCAGGTAAGAGCCGCCTTCTCCAAAGCAAAAAACACAGCATCAATGGGACCAGACGGTGTCCCGGCTGCGCCCTACATGAACTCCAAGAAGAGCTAAACCCAAACATAAAACTACTGTTCAATCTCAGCCTTACTACAGGATATGTGCCCAAAGAGTGGCGTACAGCAACAGTGGTCCCTATCCATAAAGGTGGTGCCTCAACAGATCCTGGAAACTATCACCCCATAAGCCTGACTAGCTTGGTCTGCAAAGCTATGGAAAGGATCATCATGGACCTCATAAATAAAGATATTGGGGACCTACAGACACTGGATCCTACCCAGTTCGGCTTTGTTAAGGGCAGATCCTGCCTCTTAAACCTGGTTGATTTCTTTGAAACAGTCACCAAGGCCATTGACGAGGGGAAGGTGGTCCACACAGCCTACCTGGACCTCGCAAAAGCCTTCGATACAATACCCCACTCGGGCATTATAGATAAGCTCACCAGCTTAAATATAAACCCCTATGTCACTAGATGGATTGCAAACTGGCTCAAGGACAGAACCCACATGGTTAGAATTGCTGGAGCCATGTCAGACTCCAAACCAGTTACAAGTGGTGTCCCACAAGGCTCAGTCCTGGGACCTCTCTTGTTCGGTATTTATTTCTCGGAGGTACAGGCCAACACGGAAGGACTGTGGCTGACCAAGTTCGCAGATGACTGCAAACTGGGCGCCATAATCGACTCTCCAGCCGACACAAGCATCCTCCAAAAGGGCCTCATAGAAACAGACAACTGGTGCCACAGCCATGGTCTCAAGCTAAATGCCAAAAAGTGTATAGTCATCCCCTTTGGCAAAAACAAAGTGCCCACAAATTACCACATAGGTGGTAATCCATTAAGTACAGAAGAAGTAATTAGGGACCTGGGGACCCACGTTGATAGCAATCTCTCATTTGACAACTACGTGGCCAAAGTGGTTAGAAAAACATTTTATATAGCCCACCTAATCATGAAGGGATTCACATCTAGATCAGGGGAGGTCATCGTGCCTCTTTACTCATCTTTCATCAGGCCCATAATTGAGTACAATGCCCCTTTTGGGATGTACCTTACCAGACACCTGCAGCAACTGGAAAGACCCCAAAAGTACCTCACCAAGAGGATCAAAGGGCTCAAACAGATGCCATATGCTGCCCGGTTAAAGAAACTCCAGCTCTACTCAGTGGCATACCACCTGTTCAGAGGCGATCTGTGCCTGACGTATAAAGCCATGTCCAACCCGGAATTAATGGACATGCTGCACCTCAGAAAATCCAAATCGCGCTCGAGAGACTTGAACCTCAGCACTGAAATAAATAGGACATGCTGGAGGGACAGATTCATAACCCAGAGGCTCCCTTCACTCTGGAATACAATCCCAGTCCAGGTTAGGCAGAGTCCCTCATTGACTCTCTTCAAGAGGAATCTTGATGAGTGGATGGGAGATCGTAGGTTTACCCCGGGTATCACTTCTGTGTCACTGTTAGACAGAGGCACAGTATACTAACCTCGAAAAAGGGCATAGCAAAATAAATTTAAAATGGGTGGCGAAAGCCAAACACATTCTGGCTAGGCTTATAAATGCCCTAGGGCAGATAGCCTAGTATGAACCTATGAACCTATAAAGGTATGTATCTTGAACTTTGGAACATTCATGCAAAGATTTGAAACGAAATACCTAGAACTAGTCTCCAAGAACCTGGTTCTTTCTTTGGCACTTGAAAGACTCAAATAAAATCCTTCCCCTGTCTGTTCTAAGGGAACTAGTTCTATGAGCCTACAGATAGCATATGAACCAGGATTGGAGAAAACAGGAAAGTCTGGTTTAGCGGATGAGGGGAAATCCTTTGACAAGAAGAAAGGGACTCCCACTGCCAATTTAACCTTTTCTGAAAGATTCTCAAGATCCATTTGTCTAAGGTTATCTGAAGCCACTGAAGTGAATGAAGACCTATTCAGGAATGATTTACTGGGTTGCCAGGGTGGAAAAGGGAAAAAATCTGAATGGACATACAGTAAGCCTGCCTTTTTGAACTAGCCTTGGTTATGGGAGGCCCCCCTTTCATTTTTGAGCCTACCTGCCACTGTTTTTTTAATTCTGCTTGCCTGAACTTTGCGAAGGCGTTTTGTTAATCTTTGTCAAGGAGGGTTGAAAAATCTGGCTGCACTTCTGAATTAATTTCATTCTTTTATAAAACCTTTTAAGAACCTCAGCAGAGGACGACCCTAACACAGCATCCAGCTTTGGTGAAGTGTTAGTCAACTTTTGATCACTTGAAGCCTGAAGACAGTGCACACTTCAATAGCATGAATGTTCTGAAAGTTTTTCAGCCTAACAACTGATTTTATACATCTCTCCTTGTGCCCTTTAGAGGTTAGGGTGAATGGAAGGTGCTCTAAAGCTTTAGATGCTGGCCAGTCATTATAGCCTTGGCATGAAATGCCCCATTTATCTTAGGCTACTGCAACAGTGATCTAACAATGAACATCTAATACTACAAAGCATTAGAAACACTCAGCAAAAAATGTTTCATTAGACTAAGTGCTTCCTTTATCCCACAATTCCCTGCTTTAGCAAATCCTGAAAAAAAGGTAAAAAGAATAAGGTAATGTGAATGTAAGCGAGTGGCTTCGTGCAGATGGAGATCTTCTTTAGAGTTAAAGTAATGTACGTACACATATCTTCCCTGTCTGCTTAGGGTCCTCTCAAGATTTACCAAACAATGTAAAGGGAGAAACATCTGATTTATCCTGAAACCTGAAGAAAACAGGACAGTCTAAATGTCTAACATTCTGAAGTTCCCCCTAAATCCGCAAAACACACAGTGGAGTGGAAAAAGGCAGTGCAATCCAACACAGAGCATTAATGAAAATATTATAAGAAGAGGACTAAAGGAACTAATAAAACAATGATACCTTTACCCAAAAGTTCGTGCTTAATTTGTCAGGTATGGATGAGCCACAAATGGCAATTTCTGTTTTAAATTTAGGGTTAAAATTTATACCTACGGCTTTGCCTAGGTTACATGTAATAAAAAGTGAGTTATTTCAATTAAGAAAAGAAGTTGCACTTAATTGATTATTTTAATAGGCAAAGTGGGAATGAAATGCAAGATGTGAATCAATTGGAAAATATAAATAACAGTTTTAATGAATCTTTTTATTCATCTATTTCAGATGAAATTAATGCCTATGATAATTTGAATACAGAAGCTATAGGGGTTAAAATCAAAATGTATTCCACCTTTTTTGAATGTTAATATACAGAGTTTTATTATGACATTAAATTTTGTTGTTGAAAATTATGTAAAGATTTTGTAAGTGAAAAACAAAATATATTTTATAACCTGACAAAGAATGAATGGATGGCTTTTAAAACATTGTGTGCAGATAGAAGGATAGTAGTAAATAGATCAGATAAAGGCAATCAAGTGGTAATATTGAATCATATTCAATATGTTGAAATGTGTCTTGCTCATTTAAGAGATGAAAAAGTATATGAAAAATGGAATGTGAAGCGGTATGAAAAAGCTATAAAAGAATATGAAGTTTTCATTCAGAAAGGCTTATGCTTAGGATATTTTCTTAACAATGACTTAAAAAAGTTTAGTACAGAAAACACATGTATTGCAGAGTTCTACTGTTTGCCAAAGACACACAAAGGATTAGAGAATTTAAGTGGTAGACCAATAGTTTCAGCTGAAAAATATTTTCTAAAGAATATTTGCATTTTGTTGCATGAGTATTTAAAAACATATATGTTTGCCTTACCTTCATTTATCAAGGACAGCCAGGACTTTTTATGTAAAATTAGAAGTTTGGAATGATAATATGTACTGGCTTTGCCTAGACGTTAGAAGTCTGTATACTAATATAAGGCATAATAATGGTATTGAGGCATTAGGATACTTCTTGGGTGATTCTCCACTGACCCACTTCATAATAGAACTAACAGATTTTTGTTTAAATAATAACTTTTTATGTTTAACAGTGAAATTTACCATCAGCTGCAAGGAACTGCAATGAGGGCAGCATTTGCCCCTATGTATACAAATATTGTGATGGCAAACTTTGAAGTAGAATATATATATATATACACACACCTGTTCTATAAAAATCAAGTAGTTTATTATTTTAGGTTTATAGACTACTTAATATTCTTGTGTGATGGAAATATGGGTGAACTTCAGCCCTTTATAGATGATTTACATAACAATGTTTTTGGCTTTAAATTTGATGGCATACAAAAGGGTAAGAAAGTTACATTTCTGGATATAGATATTAATGGCCTTGAAACAACAGTTCACATGAAATTTGGCCAGAATAATGCCTTTTTATATGGTACTAGTTGCCATCCAAGCCATTTAATAGCTGTATTGCCTTACAATGAATTTTTAAGATTAAATAAACTATGCAGTTCTGATGATGTTTTTGAATATGAATTGCTAAAAACAGAAAATATGTTTATAGAGAGGGGGTATAACAAACAAATAGTGGAAGAATCTAAGAATAAAGTAAAAGAATGCAGATATGGAACAACAAATAGTGCCTTGAGGAAAGGTGAAGCAAATGGAAAAAGCAATGAAGTGATAAGAAGAGGTACACATAATGAAGGAAAGACCAAAGAGGGTGATGGAGAAGTTTATAATGTCACAACATTTAATGTACTGACAGAAGCTATGGTTAGTGAAGTTAAAAAATATTGGAAAATGTTAACTAATGATAAAGATTTTAAATATCTGACAAAGAACCAGGTGAAAGTTTCTTATAAGAGAAATAGAAACTTGGCTGATATGGTGGTAAAACATTGTTTTATGCCACCTGAAGTCACTACATATCCTAATTTAAAGGAAAATAAAATAGGAACCATGGCTTGTAAAAAATGTTCGGTGTGTAAACATGTAGTGACTGTTTTTTCTAAAATTAATGGTGTTAGATTTACACCCAGAGGTCTTTATACATGTGTTACAGAAGAAATAATTTAAGTCCTTAGGTGTATCTGTAACCTTTATTATATAGGGGAAACAAGAGAGCATTTAAAATGCGTTTGCAAGAACATATAAGGGACATTAAAAATCGTAAAACAGAAAGCCCTTTTGGACAGCATTTTATAACTGCACATAATGCTAAGTCAGACTGCTTACAAGAATGCATTCTGGAAAAAATATATGTTTCATTGCGTGAAGATTCATGTATTAAAGAAAAAGCTACCGAAAAAAGAAACTCCTTTTATTTTAAAGTGTAATACTTTGGAACCTCATGGGTTAAATAAGGAAGTTAATTGGAAATATGTAATTTAATGCATTAATTGATTGATTGATTGTTTAATTAATTAGTAAGTGTTTTGATTTTATGTGTGTATAAATATGAAGTGAAAAAGAGAATGGATTTGTACTCGTTGATGGCTTGGTGTCGAAGCGCTAAGTTGATATTAAATTGCTGTGATTGCTGTTTTGAGGCTTATGTCCGTGACTTTATTATTGTTGTATTTGAATTAAAGAAAATAACACTGCATGATAGAGAGCTTGTAAAGATACTGATGTGGAAGGATAGTTCCCAAACAAACATCGGGAAGTAAATAAGGGAAAGGGTGTTAAAACATTCCCCTATAAGTAGGAGTTAGCAGGAAGAGGAACAGCTGTGTTTACCTATCTGAACAAAGTGAGAAGCAAGTTTAAATGGACCAAACAGTGAAAAGTATTTGAGTCTACACAACTAATAAGTCATCTACTAGTTTGAGGGAGTTGGGTAAAAAAGGGTGGGATCTACTGCCAGTTGGTGGAAATTGATACAAAGAGCGTTAAAAGAACTCATTCTTGCCTTCACTTCTTAATCACAGGGAATAAGAAAATCAGCACATGAGATCATGGATCATGGGAAGAATTTAAGAATGACCTGTGGGCACCAGGATGAGGAAAAAGGTTGTGGAAGATTATCCCATAGGTTCATAGGTAGGTACTAGGCTATCGGCCCAAGAGTCTAAGTAAGCCTAGCCAACAAGGTTCCATGGCTTATGCCACCCAAGAAAGTTATTTTCCTGTGACCCTGTCGAGCAGAGCCACAGAAGTGATCCCTGGGGTGTATTTCCTATTTCCCATCCACTCATCAAGATTTTTCTTGAAGAGTGCTAATGAGGAACTTTGCTTGACATAGATGGGTTGCTTGTTCCAGAGTATGGGAAGTCTCTGAGACAGGAATCTATCCCTCCAGTATGTCCTGTTTATTGTGGTGACAATGTTTAGGTCCCTACAGCGTGTAGCTCGCAGGGATTGGGATTCCGTTAGATGTAGCATGTCCAACAGCTGAGATCACCTCGGAGTAGGCGATATGCTACGGAGTAAAGCTGGAGTTTTTTGAGAAGGTCAGTGTAGGGCATCTGTTTGAGGCCAGTAATCCTCTTTGTGTGGTACTTCTGTGGCCTTTCCAGCTGCTGCAGATGTCTTGTGAAGTACATTCCAAAAGGGGTGTTGTACTCTATAATGGGTCTAATGACTGTCAAGTAGAGGGGAACAATGACCTCTTTTTTCCTGGATGATAACCCTTTTGTGATGAGGTGTGCCACGTAGTAGGATTTCCTGACTATTGTGGTGATGTGATTATCAAAGGAGAGACTACTGTCCACCTGGGTCCCAAGGTCTCTTATCACACATTCGGCATTAAGTAGACTGCCGCCTATGTGGTAGTTCATGGGTACAGAGTTTTTACCAAAGGGGATGACAATGCACTTTTTGGCATTGAGCTTGAGGCCATGGCTCTGACACCAGGCATCTGTCTCACTGAGGCCCTTCTGTAGAATGTCCACATCATTTGGGGACTCGACTATGATACCTAATTTGCAGTCATCTGCAAACTCCGTTAGTCAAAGGCTCAGGATACTGTCTATAAAGGAAGGAACCAAAAGTAGCACTTTTTGGTGCACTGAAAAAAGAAACAAGACTGTGTGTGTGTGTGTGTGTGTGTGTGTGTGTGTGTGTGTGTGTGTGTGTGTGTGTGTGTGTGTGTGTGTGTGTGTGTGTGTGTGTGAGAGAGAGAGAGAAGTGAAGACAGACAGAGGGACACAGCAAGACTCCTTCTTAAAGCCAGAACAGAACAGAGAACATCTCTCTGACATATGAACTCTCTGTTTTTCACCCATACTGGTGTCAAACATGCAGTACTGTGGTGGATAAAGAAAAGGACATGTACCCAGGAAATAAAAAAGCATACTATGAAAAGTCACCCAGATTGCCAAGACTGATGAATCTAGATTTCTAAAGGAGCAATAATGCACTAAATATAGGTGGAGAAAAACTTGATAAAGAATAGCACAGTTCTTAAGAGCAGTAATTCTTGTAATGAACAACCGAGAGGTAAAACCTGCCTTTAAGTGTCAGCTCTGGAAAGGTCGTGTATGTTACACAGATGAAATGTGGATTGCAGTGGTAAGAAAGATGCTTAAAACATGCAAGTACACAACAAACAAATTAGCTGCCTAACTATACACACACAAAAAACATAATACATATATTGATATACAGACACAAACATTTATATATTTGAATACAGAAACACTCCATATAATCAAACTTTCATAATACAGAACACTTTTACTACTGTCAAAAGTAAATGAATACTCATTTGATCTCTTCTGCTAGCATTACTTTATGGGAGAAGATCTGAGAATAGTTGGGAATTTGCCTTTTCCCTGCTGTTGTGGGATCTCGGAGTTAGTATATAAAATTGGGGGGGGGTGCAAGAGGGCTTGACCCCATGCAAAAACAGGGGTTGTTTTTTGTTTCGCTTTCATTATTTTGAATTCTTACCTTTTTAGATTGATGTTTTGCTATTTTTGTACTTCAATATTTCGAAGTACATCCATGTCTATGTATCTAGCTATATATATATATATATATATATATATATATATATATATATATATATAGAATGCTGTAATTAAATCAAAAGGTGCTTCAACAAAGTATTGGTTTAAGGGTGTGCAACCAGCTTATTGTACATTTTTTTTATTTTTTCCCCTAACAGATTTGTTTGTTTTTCAATTGAACTGTACAGGTTATAGGTCACATTAAAGGTGGGAAAGTTTTGAAATGATTTATTGTGGTCTCATTTTTTATATCACAAAAACCTGGCTTTTTAACAGGGATGTATACACTTTTTATATCCACCGTACATACAAAATAACATCAGTAAGACACAAAAAATTAGTCCTTTTTTACAGATATAAACATTTCCTTTCTCTCTCTACAAAACAAGTACTCGCCTGCACCTACCGTCTTCCTTCGCATGTCTACGGTGCCCCATTGCTGACCAACCTCCAATCCTTAATCAAAACTAAATTAGAAATATGCTATAACAAAACAGCCAAATTCATAATAAACATCTGCCTTTCCACCCAGCACTGCACACCCCTAAAAGCACTAAAGTGGCTTGAAGTCTCCCACTAAGTCACCTATCTCCAACTAACTACCACACAAAATACTTACTAAACCTCAGGATTGCCCTGCCCTAAATTTCTTATTTTCCCACTATAATCCCACTAGGTCCTTAAGATCACAAAACCAAGATATCCTGCAAATTCATAAACCCAATCTACTTGCTGCTCAACTACTATACTCCTGGACAATAGCTAAAACCTGGAACAGCCTTCCCCTAGTCATTCAAACTACCCAAAGCTCGGTTTCCTTCAAAACAGTTCTCTACGTGGATCTGCAACTGTACTAAACCTCCTCCTTCTGTAACATAGTTTTTAGTTCCATCCTATCATTCCCCATATCACCTACTTCCACTAACATTCTACTCTCTGTTCACATCTACTATACAACCCTTCTACACTCTCACTCCCTCTCTTTTCCCTTTACTAGCAACTTTCTCCCCAGTCCTACATCTTTTTCTTTCTTACTCTATTACATGTTTAATCTACCACTATTTTTTCTCTCCCCCCTCCACATTCTCATATCCTCCCTTCTATTCCTCCAACTACCCTATAACTACCATAACTTGGTTACTACCAGTCTCTTAATGTGGTTGCTACCACTCTCAATGTATCTAAAGCTTAGAATCTCTGCTATGATGTGTTTGCTAATTTTACTATGTCAAATATAATTAATTATTTTGTAATAAGCTTATCCTGTGTGCTTGTATATTTTCTAAATATGCTACTTTGTAATTAAGTTCATCATTTGAGCTTTTTATATATACTAAATGTATTTCTTGGAGCTTTTCTCCCTGGGCCTCCACTGAAAATGGGCTCTGCTTGGCCCAGTGGAGTATCCCGGTAAACACCAATAAATAAATAAGTTGATCCTTCCAGTAGGACAAGGTGGTTTGGTATTACCTGATTTGAAGGGGTACTTCAGAGCTACACACTTAAAGCTCCCATGCACAGCACAAGCTGAAAGCTATAACTCAAAGTGGAAAGGGCTGACAATGAAACAGAGGGGAAGCTCAAGAAATAGTTGGTCAGTTATACCAGTTGGTAAACAGTTAAAATAGGGAACTTTTAAACCCATCCTCACAAATTAGCCTCAGAATCTGCACCCAGGCTCCATTCCTCTTATTTTTCTGTTTACTATGAATGCAAAGATTACGCACATTAACATTCCAGAATTATTTCAAGTTAATGACATGGTCTTATAGGCTTTAAATTCATTCCAATCCTGCATTAGCTCCACATATGAAAAATGTCTCTAGCAAAGGACATGGAAAGACTGAGGAATTGGGATTTTGGATGCAGATTCTTAATGAGAACAACCACCACCACACAAAATATTATATTCATAAAGTAGCAGAAGTTATTCAAGAACTAAGCCAACACGAAAATGGAAAATGTGAAGACTACAATTAGGAATTTAACAGAGAAAACTGACAAAGGAACCAAGCTATTGGAGCAAATAATTAGAGTTGGAAAGGTAATAGAATGGGAAGAGGCAGAGACTACATTTGAACTTCAGGCTAGAGATTGCCCTCTCGATCAAGGATTGATATCAGAGTATAAGCAAAGAGAAAGAAACAGGGAGATCCTAAGTGAAAGACCAGCACTGATAGAGGTTTTAGTACAATCTAGAACAGAAACTGCTGTTAAAAAAGGGATAATTAGCACGGCATATAAAACATTGCATGATAACTATAGGAATCAATCAGAGGTGGTTAGAAAGAATTGGAAAGAGAGGTTAGATAAGCAATTCACAAAGAAGCAATGGGAGAATAAATGTATGGCTACCAAATACGCAACAAAGTCTAGAAGATTTGGGTTTTTTGCTTAGAAGTACTTGCATAAGTATTTTTATACCCCAGTCAGACTCAAAATAATTTTTCCTCAAGTAGATTGCAAATGTTCGAGGTGTGATGGGGAAGAAAAAGGTAATTGGGAACATATTTCTTTGGGAACATAAGCTTGCAGACTTTTTTTCCTGCAGACTAATCTGTCAGAAATACTTGATGGGCAAATGGGTTTAACTAAGGAAATAACATTTTGAGCTGTGATACAGAATCGGATTTGCCTAGACATAAGACTTTCCTGAGTTTAATTCTGGTGGCTGCAAAAAACAATTACTAGAAAACTGACGTCAAAGTCTAAACCAGCGGTACCACAAGTAGTTTATATATAGTAACAAAGATAAACAAATGGAATTGGGAAAAGGGTAGGAGCAAATTACATAGAAAAATGGGAACTGTGGGAGCAATATGTGCAGAATAATGTTTTGGAGGGGAGGAATGAGGTTTAAGGGGAGGCAGGAATTTAATGAGCTACGTAATCTTCAACTGAAAATGACAGTTTAGAAAAGTATATGAGATGTACAATGTTTGCAACTGAAAATATGTCGAAATGGTTTGATTTTATTTCTATAAATGTACGATTGCGTATGTCAGAAGTGATAATTTATATAAAGCTGTTTCTTGTTTAAGAAATGTTGACTTTTTTCATATCCATCAGCACTGTTTCAGAAAGAGGCATAGGTACTGTAATATCTACAGCATGTCATATTATCAATATGTTCACTAACACAATCAAGAAAAATTCACTGCTAGGGTCTTTATCAACTTGATGAATGTCTGATTCAGTTCAGTTCAGTGCAATACCATCTTCTACAAAAATTAACCTGTTTCTATTATCTGAGTTTATGTATTTACTTCTTTGTAGTGAATTGATCCCAATAGACCAATTTCAGATACAGCCAGGGTGAGTACAATCACCATAAGACAGGAGTATTAAAAACAAATTAAGATATCACAAATACATACAGGAGTACTAAACAAGTTGGGATATCACAGTACTACCCAACAGTGCTATTTACAAACTTGCAGCATTTACATTCAAGGCCAACATATAGTTGGTTAGTTGTAGCAGTTGGTAAAAAGTCGGGAATCTAATCCCATCCTCAGAAAATCAGCCCTCGAATCTGTTCCCGGGCTCCATTCCTGGTACCTTTCTGATTACTATTAATGCAAAGATTACACACATTAACATTCCAGCATTATTAAAAGTTAACAGCATGGTCTTCTCACACCTTAGACTGAGCAGCCCCTAGCTACTAGCCATATAACCTCCCACCTACTAACAACCAAGGCAAGAAGCACCATCACGAAAGGCATACTTCTGCCAACCTATAACATGGCCCCTCAACGCATAATCGGAACACCTAGCAACTGCAGCAGACACTGAACCTTATTAAAGTCTGGAGATTTATTAGTAACTTACTCCACTTCTATAATCAAAGCACAATTTTACCAGTTCTCCAATCTAATAAGCACATTCCATAACCACTGCCCTTCACTTGGGCCTTTCTTTATAAAACACATTCATCTGATACATTAACTAATTCATTAATGAATTACCTTTGTTAGCTGGATATACGGACTGGTGTCAGGATCTTTTTCAGTCCCAATGGAGGGCATATGGCAGAAACACAATACACGATAATAAATGGCAACTGGATATTGAACATTAAGGATTTGTATCACCATTTCTGGTCAAATGATCACTTTTTTAACCTTCTAATATCTGGTCTAAGGTAAAGTCCCATTTGTCAGTAAAAGGAGGACTTGCACCCAACATGTGAAGCAAATCAGGATTATCTTCAGTAAGTCTCCATTTCTCCATTAATAACTTTTTAATAGATGGAGTATCTTCACTGCATCTTACAGAACAAGCTAATTTACATTTTTCATTTTCACTGTACCGTCCATTTTATACTAGTTTACATCACATCCACCTAATATTGGTGCATAAAGCTATGTTCCATCAGCAATTATGTTTCCAGTTTGTTTTTAACAAATACTTCAACATAACTCTTGTCAACAAAAAGTTACTCACGTATACCAAGTGGTCATTGGGTACTTTGTCATTTTACTACTCTTATTTAATATTAAGGGTGAATGATATCCACATTGTAAATACTTGTCAGTGAACTGTGCTTTTTTATAAATCTTGGAGGTGATGTTACTTTCAATCCCGATACCAACATCAAAACATTTAATATTTTTCATAGACCATTAAAAAAGAATCATCAATAAAATGTCTATAAATCACCATTTTTCCAAAAAATTAATCCTGTGAACAAATTGCCATTTTCAACTCTGTCTTAACTCACTACAGCGGAGTGACTCCTCCAGGTGTGTCTGCAGTTACATTCCAGTGATGCCTCTAAACATCAAACATTGCTTATTCACCCTTGTGTTTATAATTTCAAATCCATGCTACATACAAAGTATTAAAATATTTCATCTTAAACCTTATACAATAGCAAACACAAGTTTACTGATATCTGATCTCTGTCTAGTGCAGGTAAACATATTAATTGTTGTCATATATCATTTATTTATACTGTCATAAATTTCATATTTTTCTAAATATCTCATCAACCAAGTATCACACACAGAACTGCTTAAATCCATACAAAACCCCACAACAGGATAAACAAAACGCTGCCAGTATTTGTGTAACCTGAGTGTTTGCAAGATGTTAATTGTTTATAAAACATTAAAACAGTTACCTTGTTTACCGTGACTTATAAAATCAAGTTTAAAGTCTACAACCTAGAGAAAACTACCACTGTAAAAATATTTTGTGCTGAAGAATTTACCATTGACATTTATTTACTAACCCCTACAGTTTGAAATGTAAGAACATAATCTGATTCTATCAAAAAGCATAGACTTCACCCATCGGAAGTTACAGTGCAAAATCCCAGAGCTCCTTTGGAGAGAATGAGATAAATAAAATGTCAGAGGCTGGGGACCTTACTGCCACCTTTGGTCAAGCCATGTATTTGTCAAAATAAATTATCACCAAAACGTAACACTTTTTCCACCAAGATGCCGAGAGTTTTTATTTTTCTGCTGGAAAATTATGTAAACCAGAGAGATAATCTCACAGTGTTTCAGTACCACAACCAGATAGATAATCTCTCAACTTTTCAATCCCTTGTATTTGGGGAACAGAAATACATTGTGGGGACGAGAAACAAAATAAACATTTTCAAGGTTGAACACTGGCTTGTTTAATGAAGAAATGCACAAAATGAATAGAGACTTGAGAAAGAAATATGAAGGACTGAATCAGTAGAAGGGATAAAGAATTATGCACACTTTTAAGAATGAGCTTTAAGCACCAAATTGTTTTACAAGTAAAAAATAGATTAAATAAAATGTTCAAGAGACAATACTTCCACAATTAGTCTATATCTTTTGATAACTGCTTCTGAGGTCATAAATGTTATCCAATTATCTCATGCAATCATTTTATGGAGTAAACTGTTCATAACATATAACTCACAGGAGTGAGAGGGACAGTGTTTGTGCATGCGTGTATATTTTTGTCTACAGCTCAGCTGCAGCTCCAGTGGAATAAAAAGAAGATACTGAATTTCCAAACTGACTATGTGCACATAAAGTTCTCAACTGGGCAGGTTGGGGGAAGAGGGTGCCTGAACTATAGCTGTAGCTTTAGGAAACATCACCTTGAGAGATACAACACAAAAGTTTCCAAAGGGCTAGAATATACAGAAGCCTGCTTTATTATAAATTATTAAGAAGAGAGCAGTATGCCTACTACAAGTTTCCTTTACTTGCTCGATACTACATTGCTCTTTATTTGCTTTAACTTCATTGCTCAGTAGTGGTTACCCTAATTTATTAATGCACTCTATAAAGGAATGATGTCTGTGGACCAACTGGCACAGTTTTTACAAACTCTAAGACTGCAGCATCTTGGAAAAAGAGCAATACTTTATTCTGATACTGTAATAATCTTTTTCCCAGAGTTATAGCGACCTTAAAGTGAGAATATAAAAGTAAGTAGGTGTATGGGGATGTAGAAGGGCCTATTCCTCATACAAAATGCTTACTCTGTTTTTTCCTCAATGAAATTGCATGAAACCTGCTAAACTGCAAACAAGTTTAGCTTTGTGTGCTGCAACAGTTTGATTCATGCAATTGGGAGCCGAGCAACATTGCTCAGAGTAATTTAGTTTTGCTAAACTGCACCCAGCTACAACAAATGTGAGGCATAAGCCATACGAATTGTTTAAACACTTCTGTTAAATCACAGTTTACACAATGCCTTAGGTACACATACATTACTAGGAAAGAAAACACTTGTTTTCATACAGTATACATACGTTTTATTTTTAATAATCATTCATGTCAACACAAACTGTTTAATTCTTGCCTTCCCTTAAACCCCACTCCTCCTCCTCTTGAGCATTATTCTAGAGACAGTTCTCATAAATTGCATTTATTTCAAGATAATTTGTTCCTTTCCTAAAGCTCCTACCACCACTTTATCTTATTTTCAATATTTAGTTTTTCAGTTGTAGTTGGTTTACATTTTGATTTCCATTTCTATAAATTACAAAGCATTGCTGTTGATGCTGATAGTTTAATGTTTAAAAAGAAGAGCTCTTTTTATCCAGTAATACCTGGGCATGTTGAACTCTTTATCCAATTGTGTGAAAAAGACTTTTATGACTATTTTAAGAACAAGAGAAAATGTATGTTTTTTAACATGACGAATGGCATGCATTCTTCCTTGTATAATTTGATAGACAATGATAGCTTAGTCTTTAGACCAGTGGATAAAGGGGGTGGGGTAGCCATTTTTGACAAAACAGCATACCAAGGATTAATGCAAGATATGTTAAGCGATAATACTACATACAAGGAAATAGACAATGTAGAGCTGTCTAAAATCATAGCAAGGGTAAAAGATGATATATATGACTCACTTATGTGTGGACAAATCTCGGAAGAACTGTATAATTATTTTATTATTGAAAACCGCTTTCTACCTGCTATAAAAGGTTTGCCAAAATGCACAAAGGGGTTATACCCCCCCCCATTAGACCAATTGTAGCTAGTGAAGGATGGGTAACGGAAAAGGTGTCAGTATACCTAGAGAAAACTCTAAGACCCATAGTAAATAAAATTTGAACATTTTAAAGACACCTACCATCTTCTGGAATCGTTAGAATCCTTAGATAAAGAACTGGTTAAAGGACAGCATTTACTAGTCACATTAGATGTAACTAGTCTTTTCACGTCTATACCCAATATGGAAGGAGTTCAAGCAGTGAGAGAATTCTTATCTACATGTACACATCTAAAAAACAATGATATTATCCTTATTTGTCAACTGTTAGACCTGGTCCTCTATAATAATGTGTTTTGTTTTGAGGGATGTACCTACTTGCAGACATCAGGGTAGCCATGGGCAACACTTATGCGAACCTAGTGATGCACAAGTGGGAAAGAGACTTCATTTTTACTCACACATTTTTTAAGAAAATTTTGGCTTACTATCGTTTTGTGGACGACATCCTTTTGGTTTGGGATGGCTCAAGAGAAGAGTTTCTAGAATTTAAAAATTACCTGGAAACCACCACAACATACTTAAAATTTTCAGCTTACATGTCATATGAGTCAGTAAACTTTCTAGATGTATGCCTTAGTATAAACAATGGCAGGTTAAGTTCAACCTTATTTAGGAAAGCCTGCTGGAGAAACTCTATTTTGTGTTATGATAGTATGCACCCTCGCCATGTTTTCAAAGGGATAGTTAGAAGTCAGTTCCTTAGAATATCTAAAATCTGTAAAATAAAGATGACTTATCCTGAAGCAGACATTTTAGAAATATCTTCATTGAAAGGAAATATGAAGAAAGTATGGTAAAAGATATTAGGTCACAGGTTTTAAAAGAAGAAAGAGATACAACCTTACCCCTAATGAATAAATCTAAGCATCATACAGAACTTAGAAACTCAACTAATATGAAAGGAATACTGAGCTTCTTTACCACATACACCAATGACAATATAAATATCAGGACAATAATCAATAACAATTGGAAAGTGCTAGTATCTGACCATTATACACAACAACTGGTAGGTGCAACACCTCATTTTGTTTATAGGAGCAATAAAAGTCTTAAAAGAATGCTATGTGACAGATCCAGCAGAACTGAACAAGTTCTTACTGAAAATGTAGGCACTTATCCCTGCCATAGATGTAGTTATTGTAAATTTATTACTTAATGAGCAAATCTTTATACACCCTGAAACTAAGTATGTTTTCAAACCAAGGTTTTCAGCCACTTGTGATAGCTCAGGCTTGATTTATTTAGCGACTTGTGTAAAATGCTCAGCATTTTATGTTGGTCTGACTAAAAGAAAACTTAAAAATAGGATGTATAACCACATCTATGACATCAAGAAACAGAATGAACTGAACGCCTTTTAAACATGTACAAAGTTGTCCTGGACATTCCTTTGTATTCAGAGTCTTGGAAATAGTTGAACCAAAATTTAGGGGAGGGGACTATATCAATTTGTTAGAACTTAAAGAATTAAAATGGATTTTTAGATTAAAAGGGCATTACTACCCAGGTTTGAACCTTTATGTTTCTATCTATCTCAATGCGGTAATATGCTAGATTTTTATAATGTTTTTAACGTTTTTTTAACATGGCCTTTCAAGCATTTATATGTGATTTAACTTATATCTATGCATTTGGACCAATGAATTAAATTAATTTATTTAGCTTATGACAAAGTAGCAGCACTGTAATAGTTTAGAAAAAGTGTTTTTATTTACTCATTTATTGTCTTAAATTGTCTGATCTATGAGTTTCACCTAAGATCTCATTCATTTTTCTGCTTTTCTGACTTTAAACCCCTCCCTCCCCTTCCTTCCCTTCCTTTCTCCTTCCTATCCCACCTTCCCTTCAGATCTTTTCAGCTTTTTGTTTTTTCCATTTTTCTATTTTTCTTTTGCAGTTTATATTCTGTTGATAATTTCATAAATATGTTGCAATGAAGTGTAAAACTCCATAAAACTACATATAGACATAACTTAAAGTTCAGACTCTTATAAAACATTTTAGTACGTTGATTTATTAAATATATTGTTTTATATTTTTGATCAGGACATTAGTTTAGCTTAAATGTGTAGTTTAGTACTTTTAACTGAAATTTTAAAATAGGACATACACACAGATTCACTTCTATAAATATATGTTTGAATATATATGTTTAATGAAATATTTTAGCTTAGAAAACTGTGATTATAACCTCTTTAAAAAGGAAGCTTAAATATTGTTTTGGTCTGCAAAACATGTATTTCTTTGGTAAGAAAGTACTTTAGAATTATGCCTTCCACTATGTTTTCAACTATTGTTACTTCTTTTTAACTGCAGTTGTCTTTAAACATTAATTAATCTTTGACTTAATGAATATGTAATTTGTTAATTTAATTGATTAATTGTAGGAGAGCCCTTTGTATAAAGCAGTTTGTTTTACTGAGTTGTTTTATGGTCTGAAGAAGCGTACAGGAAGGTGCAGCGCTTACCACAAATAAACTTTTTTGTCTTTCATTATAAAGTCGTGTCGAGTCCGAAGTTTATATTTCATAAAATTACAAAGCATTACAATGTATATGCAATTCAGATCCTGTGTTGCAACTCAAAAAATAATTTCCTTAGTTATAACCATTTCCTCCCCAAACATTTCTGACAAAGTACTCTGTAGGATTTTCTTTTAAATCTGCAAACTCATTTTACTCTCAAAAAGCATGCTCTCTCGCTCCTTCTTGCCTGCAGTATTTGCTATCTGAGGAAAAATTCTTTGACATCTGCTTGGGGTATAAAAATACCTAGGCAAACACTTTCTAGGCAAAATTCTAAACCTTCTGGATTTTGTTGCACACCTGGAGGCCATACAGATAAACTCCCATTACTCCTTTAAATGCCCTTCCAGTCCCTTGTCCCAATATTTTCTAACTTCCTCAAATTGGCTCTTACAGTTATCATGCAGCATTTTATATGTGCTACTAAACAGCCCCTTTTAACAGCAGCTTCTGTTTTACACACAAACAAAAACTTTGACAGAGCTGGTCTTTCACTTACCATTTTCCTGTGTCTTTCTATTTGCTTACAGTCTTATCAATCCTTGTTAGGTTAGGTAGTCTTTAACATGCAGTCCGAACTTATACTTGGCCTAATCCCATTCTATTACCATTCCCCCTCTAATTATTTGCTCCACGTACATTGGTTCCTTTGCTAATTTTCTCCAGTAAATTCTAGTCCTCCTGCCAATTTTCTATTCACCTACTTGCAGTCATCCCCATTGGTAAAATCTTTCTCCATTCCCATATTGGCTTAGGTTTTACAATACTTTCTACTATTTTATGAATATAATACTTTGTATAGTTGTTATTCTCCTTAAGGACTTGCATCCAAAATCCTACTGTCTTTGCATTTCTCAACCCTGCCCACTATCATCCCCTCCCCATTTTGATTTCTAACCTTCTGCTTGTGTTATGTATACGAGTCTTAATAGCATGTCTATAAAGTATCAACTTATCCCACTTAACCTTTGCCCTCTTCCTTTTCCAAATAAATTCCTTCAAATCTTCCATCATCATCCATAACTTCTTCTTCTGGTGGATAAAAAATATGCCTAACTTGTACATAAAAGTAAAGGGACTAAAAACATTTTCACTACTTGCATCTTACTAACCAAATCCATAAGCAGCTTCCACCTTCTCAGTTTTTGTATTCTCTTTTGTTTAGTCTCTTACCTGCCATATAAGAATCATTTTAATCCATACACCAGAACATGTCATCTTCATGTCCTTGATAATTACATAATTATGGGGATTACTGAACCAATGTATGTGTGGGTACATTGTCTATGGATATAGTCTTTGTTTTATCTTCAGTTATTTTACATTCTGTAAAGACTTGAAACTGCCTCAAAATATTCTGCAGCATCACAATTTCTTCTGGATTTATCAAGTACAAAATAATATAATCTGCAAATAAAGCTTACGTTTGTTGATTACTGTACCATTTACAGCCTTGAATTTGCAAGTCCCTTATTTTCTTTGCGAATGGTTATAAATATAAAGAAAATATTAAAAGGAAAATAGGACATCCTTGCCTGGTCCCTATGTTCAAACATATACTGATAAAGAGTAAGCTTCCAATTTAATTTTTGCCTCCAACTGTTCATACAGCTTCTTAGTTAATCCTATTAGTCGGTCATGGATACAAATGCTACCATTGCCCTACTCATAAAGTCCCAGCTGACTATCGAATGATTTCATGCTGTCAAGACCCATCAACAACAGTTGCATTTTCTTACAATCTGCTTCCCTCTGGATTATTACGGCTCTATTAATGTCATATATTTGCTTCCTCTTCACAAAGCCACACTGATCCATATCTGTCAGTTTTGGCAACACATTTGCCATTCTCACAGCTACGACAGAGATACACACTTTATAATTGTGGATTAAAATGGAAATGGACCTCTATAAAGCTGGGTCTGAAGGGTCTTTGCAGCAACTTTCTTCCACAAAGCTGGTACAACCCCCCCTTCAAAATATTGGTAAAAAATAAGTTATGTACTTACTATAATGTTCCATCTGAGTTGTCCATTTTCATTCTTCCTCAACAAATGGGTTTGAATCTAACCCTCTGTTCCGACTCAGACTTTTTTTTTTTTTTTTTTTTACAGCTTGTGGCCACTAGAAAACTCTTGAGCTCCTCCCTTACCCATAATGTTCTATCCTCTAACATACCTCAGATCTTATTTGCTGATTTAAAGTATCAAAAGAAATATTAGCACCCTGGTAATATAAACCAATATCTGTAGCTCTACATAAAGAACAGTGGTTCCCTTATAAGTTTTCACTCTTCCAGAGGTCATTAGTTAAAAAGTATGGGGTTGGTGGAAGAGGAGTTGAGGAAGAATGAAAATGGACAACACAGATAAAGAAGTTTTATCCAATGTCAATTTTCATTCATTCATCAACAATTGGGGCAGAGTCCCCAGCTACCTGAAATCAAGACTCTTAAGGAAGGATATTAATGACCATAGTTGAGCCAAAGGCTGCTCTTCTCAAAACCAGATCCAATATGTAATGAGTAATAAAGGTATGAGGATTAGCCCAAGTTGCAACTGCACAGATATTATCATGGAAGCTCTGAATAAAAATACTGATGATGTTGCCATGGACCTGGTTGAATGGGGTCACAAAGGTTTTGGTAAGGAAAGGACCAATTTGTTACAGACACAGGATATACAGTCAACCAGCCATCTGGCTAAAGTTACTTTCGTAACTGGCTTGCCTAATTTGGGATTTGTAAAGGAGACAAATAATTGATCTGTTTTTTTGTCCTTTGTTATATGTAAGTAAAAACATAACTGTCTATGAAACTTCAGTAAATGTAACATGTAGTCACCTTTGTTTGTAAAATATGGAAATAAGTATGGAAATATGGAAAGAAAACTGGCAGATTAATGGATTGGTTGTTGGTGGATTCTGACACCACCTAGAAATGAAGGATTGGTTTACAAAACTACCCTATTCCCTATGAAATATTAAGTAAGGAGGTTTGGAGGACAGCGCTTGAAGTTCTCACAGTCTTTTAGCAGAGGTGATGGCTACTAAAATATAGTTTTCCAGAGCAAAAACTTTAGTTCGCATTTTTAATGCTGGTTCAAAGGGAGGGTGAATTAAGGCCTGTAATACTAAATTTAAGTCTCATAGTGGAATGGTACCTTTCAAAAAGGCCTTACAAAGTTTTGATGAAGCCAAGGAGGAGTTTTCCATCCTTATGGGAAAATTAGAGATGGCAGCTAGTTTTACTTTAATAGTTGAGGAACTGGCTCTTTCATTGAAAACAATTGCTAAATATTCAAGAACACTATATACTGGTGCTGAAAAAGGGTCACTATATTTCTGCTGCACCCAAAACACATCTTTTCCATTTATTTCTGTAAAGTTTTCTTGTGGAAGCTTTCTAGGAAGGCAAAAGCATATGATGGACAGGGAAAGAGAGCGTGTGATGTCCGGCTATCAATGGAAGTGGAGAAAACATGTTGTTGATTTTAGGTTTGAGATATTCAGGTGAATTATGTCTGTCAGGTGAAACAGAAGGTCTAGAATTGGATCCAGAATCCAAGGAGACTAGACTAGATGAGGCCAAAGAAAAGGGAACCACATTTGTTGAGGCCAGTAAGGGGCATGACTTTGCTCTTCAACCAGAATGCTTTATGCAGAAATATGGGGATTAAGGTGGGTTACAGGATACACAGAGGGGAGACCAGGGGTCTAAATCATGTAGTAGAGTGTCTCTCAGTGATTCCCCTTGTGAGAGATCAGGGCAAAGAACCTGCTGCACTTGTTGTTTAGGGAAGATGCAAAAAGGTCACAGCATGAATGGCTTCACTGGTGAAAAATCATTTCTGCCACTTCATTGTTGAGAGATCACTCACCAGGTAGTAGAATGGATCTGCTCAACTTGTCTGCTATCATGTTGGATTTCCCTGGAATGGCATTGCTATCAGAAAATGACTGGATGAGATCACCCACTGCCAAACTCTGACAGCTTCTCAACACAAAGGGTAAGACTGGTTCCTCCTTGTTTGTTGATGTACTAAACCATGGACATATTCTCTGTCGGAATTGCAATTTTCCCAAAAGGGAGAAAGTCTTGGAAAGTCTGCAATACTAAGAGCACTGTTCATATTACCAGGACATTGATATGCATGTTGGCTTCTTCAGGGGACCATGTGCCTTGGACTGTTTTTCCCAGGAGGTGCTCCCCACCCTATTTGGGAAGCATCCATGGTCATTATGACCTTGTGCTGAGGAAGAATGAAGGGGAGGCCTTGTAGAACCTGATCTGAGCAGATCCACCACCAGAGGTATATTCTGCATGCTTGGGTAATTCTTACTGGAGTGGCTATATACTGTGAAAGAATAGACCACTGAGTTGCTAACATCCACTGAAGAATTCATATGATATCTTGTTAGGGGAACTACAACTATCGCTGCAGACATTGATCCCAAGGCTTGTAGAATCAATTTGACTAAAACTGAGGAATTCTGAATTATCTTTCTGTACTGGAATTAGATAGTCTGCACTCTTGAGAGAGGAAGGGAGGATGTCAAGGACACTGTGCTGAAAAATGCTACTATGAACTCCAACATCTGAGACGGTTCTAACTGAGATTTGTTGAAGTTTATGGCAATCCCCAGAAGGCAGCAAGTCTGGAGTACCTGGTCTCGAGCTCTTATCAGTAGATACCTGGCTGGAGTGGTTATCAGCCAGTCATCCAAGTACAGAATCACTCGGAATCCCTGCAGTCTCAAATGAGCTGCTGCTACTGCCATGCATTTGGTAAACACCATGGGGGCTGTGGTGAGGCCAAAGGGCAGTACTCTGAACTAGTAATGACTGGCTCCCACTGGGAAGCGCTAGTACCTTCTGGATTGTCTGTTCATTTTTTTTTTTTTTTTTTTATCATTTGTTAACCGGGAAAGTCTGACTTGGAACAAAGCCAATTTTCAGTGGAGGTCCAGGGAGAAATGGTCCAGACACATGTCTTTGTAACATGGGAGAAAAATGGAGCACCCGGAGGAAACCCACACGAACGCAGGGAAGACATGCAGACTCCACACAGAAGGCACCCCATCCGAGAATCGAACCGGAGAACCTCTTGCTGCGAGGTGACAACCCTACTGCTGCACCACTGCCCCGTCCCTCCTTTTTATGTGATAGTACGCATGCTGAAGGTCTACAGAGTACATCAAGCTGTCCTTGCACAGAAAAGGCACAAGAGACTGAAGCGTGACCATCTGGAACTTGGTCTGCTGAATTGATCTGTTCAGATTGCTGAGATCCAAAACTGGTCTCCAGTCCCCTGTTTTCTTTGGCACTAAAAAAGAATCTTGAGTAAGTTCTGGATTTCATCTGGTCTGGTGGGACCTCCTGGGTGACTCTTTTTTCTTGCACCTTTTCTATTTCTATAGTTGCTACTTTCCTGTGAATGGGTGGAACATTGGGAATTCTGCATGCAGGTGGAGGTGGTAGTGAAAAAGGAAAGATATAACCTCTGGAAATAATCCTCTGCACCCAAGTCCTTTCCTAGATTTACAGAACGCATATGCCACACTGCCAAGAAGGTTTATTTGGGCAAGACCTGACATGGTTCAAAGCCCCAGAAAAGAGAGCAGAGTTAGTGCAAGCTACACAAGTTACTAGGGAATGTTGAGAAAGATGGCAGGAATAGCAGCAAAGGTTACAGCAGTTAGTACTTTCAGCAAGGCTTGGCACAGGGGCATATCCATGATTTGGTGAAACATTCTATTATAGTTTGACTGAAAGCCAAAGGTTTAGGATTGAATCTGATGTTTATAGGTAAGAAGTTTCATGTTTTGGCCACTGAATGGGAGAAGAAGCTTTGTCCTGATAATTTATTAGTTTTATCGACAGAGAGCAATTGCTTGTATTCTGACCATTGTGTCTTTTAGGTATGTAGCTGTGAAGCAAGGGTGCCCGCAGGCAGGTGCAAGGGGGTGCATCTGCACCCCCTGGAAATGGCTGACTGGGAGATTCATTTTAAAAAAAAAAAAAAAAAAAACTTTTTTTTTTTACGGCCGTTCTTCTTTAAGAACTCCCTTTGCGTCAAATTGCACAGACGCAGAAAGTTTGTGTGACCGATGGTCTTGCCTTTATCTTCCGCTCCCGAGCAAAATTTGAATTCCCGAAGACATTTGGACTGCGGACCAAGGTACAAGTGAGAGGTAGGTGTGTGTGTGTGTGTGTGTGTGTGTAAGTCTGTGTGAAAGAAATAGGTAGGTGTGTGTATGCATGTATGTAAGAAGTACGTAGATATGTAAGTTGTCAAGGTTTGCCAGTTCAGTGTCACTTCAAGTTTCATTGTGATAAAAACAAAAACGGCCAGCAAATAGCATACTGTAACTCCAAGTATTTTATAGGGGTGTGTACGCATGTTTGTAAGAAGTAGGTAGGTGTCTGTAAATGTAAGAAGCAGGTAGGTCTGTGTGTGTGTTTGTAAGAGGGAGGTAGGGGTGTGTGTGTGTCTTTGGGTACTTTTCTGTTAACGGGGCAACACTTACAATGCTTGAGCATGCAATGATCAAGACATCGGTTAGCCCTGAAGCAGTTGCTCATGGCTAAAACACACTATAAGATTATATAAGGCACTTTATAAGACAAACATATTTACATTTTGGATGTGTCTTCACCTTCATTTTTTTGTAATTTGCTCATGAGGGAAAAGGGGCTTCGGTGGTCCACTGCATCTGTAAACTATTCAAAAATTAAGAATTCTGTGAATAGGTTGATCATTTTATTAGTATAGATACTTCAACAGTTTACTAGTTTTGCACTACATTATTGACAGAATGCAAGCACCAGCAACTTCACTACCTTATTTCCTTTAGAAATAATAATGGTATAGGCACTTTATATTCCTCTTCCGGACATTTTGAGAAGAATTGATTTTTTTTGTTATGGTCAGTAGGTGTCACTAAATCTGCAGTCTTTTAAAGCAGAATTCAAAAATGCCGGCATGATGGGACTAAAGAGATGGCAGGTGGGAGAACATACTTGACAGATATATTAACAGTCGCATACACTGAAAATGGAAGCTTTGTAAAAAGCACATAAAAGATCATTGTGCCTCTACATTTCTAGTATACTAGAGATGTGCAAGACTAAGGCACAGCCAGTATAAAGTTCAGCAAGTGAGTCACATGAAAGTTTCTTCAGAGCTTGCAGTTATTAGTTACAAAAGTGATCAAAAGCAGGCACGGTTGACATCTATGTAAATCACTTTTTTTATTTCGTAGAACTTCTACATTTTGCTAGTAAAACACAATGTAAAATGTACACATAAAGACGACCAAAATAAAAATGTAGAAGTAACCTGTATACTACAGTCACAACCAGACAATTTTTTTCTTTCTTTCCCCTGACCTGTATGAATTCAGCGCAAGGTCTTGCCAACTAAACCAATGAAAGGCTTTTTTTGTACTTGCGTGCACATGCTACTGTGTTATAAGTGTTGCCCCAATAATGGAAAAGTACCTGTCTTTGTAAGAGGGCGGTGTAGGGGTGTGTGTGTGTACGTCTTTGCAAGAGGGAGGTGGGGGGGGGAGTATGTGTGGGCAGGGGGGTTATACCTTGCAATTACCCAGATTTTTGCCTCATATTTTTGGTTTGTTTCTCATAAAATTGTGTTTTAATTGCAAATCATTGAGGAGAGAAGTCAGAAAATAATGGCAGACATTTGAGTTTTAGACTTCATATCTTCAGAAAATGCTTACTAATGCAAACTTTGTAGTTCTATGCACTTTCTAAGGAGATAGGGGGATGTATGTGTGTCATACTTCACAACTGTACAGATTTTCCCAGAATGTCCAGATTTTTGCCTTATATTTTTGGTCTGCTCTTTATAAAAATTCAGTTTTTTTGACAAATCAATGAGTTTCAGACTTAATATCCTTCAGAAAATGCATTCTAATACAAATCCTGTTACTCTAGCAACTTTCCAAATGTGTCCCTAGTTTTGTCTTTGTCCCCAGCTTTGTTCAGATTTATTGTGCTTCGAGATTGAGAGGTTGTGTGTGTGTGTGTGTGTGTGTGTGTGTGTGTGTGTGTGTGTGTGTGTGTGAGACCGTGAAATGCTCAGAGTTAGCAGATGGAATTTATGTTCAAGTGCATTTTCAAGGAATTGTGAGCATCAAGGGAAGAGAAGTTTACTGCTGCTCATGCTAAGTATGCTTAAAATGTGCAACTGTTTTGTTTAGCAAATGGTATCACTATAGTGATATAGAATTTTAAAGCAGTGCTGATAGCAGGTAGAAAACTTTACTTGCTCGATACTACATTGCTCTTTATTTGCTTTAACTTCATTGCTCAGTAGTGGTTACCCTAATTTATTAATGCACTCTATAAAGGAATGATGTCTGTGGACCAACTGGCACAGTTTTTACAAACTCTAAGACTGCAGCATCTTGGAAAAAGAGCAATACTTTATTCTGATACTGTAATAATCTTTTTCCCAGAGTTATAGCGACCTTAAAGTGAGAATATAAAAGTAAGTAGATGTATGGGGATGTAGAAGGGCCTATTCCTCATACAAAATGCTTACTCTGTTTTTTCCTCAATGAAATTGCATGAAACCTGCTAAACTGCAAACAAGTTTAGCTTTGTGTGCTGCAACAGTTTGATTCATGCAATTGGGAGCCGAGCAACATTGCTCAGAGTAATTTAGTTTTGCTAAACTGCACCCAGCTAGAACAAATGTGAGGCATAAGCCATACGAATTGTTTAAACACTTCTGTTAAATCACAGTTTACACAATGCCTTAGGTACACATACATTACTAGGAAAGAAAACACTTGTTTTCATACAGTATACATATGTTTTATTTTTAATAATCATTCATGTCAACACAAACTGTTTAATTCTTGCCTTCCCTTAAACCCCACTCCTCCTCCTCTTGAGCATTATTCTAGAGACAGTTCTCATAAATTGCATTTATTTCAAGATAATTTGTTCCTTTCCTAAAGCTCCTACCACCACTTTATCTTATTTTCAATATTTAGTTTTTCAGTTGTAGTTGGTTTACATTTTGATTTCCATTTCTATAAATTACAAAGCATTACAATGTCTATGTAATTCAGATCCTGTGTTGCAACTCAAAAAATAATTTCCTTAGTTATAACCATTTCCTCCCCAAACATTTCTGACAAAGTACTCTGTAGGATTTTCTTTTAAATCTGCGAACTCATTTTACTCTCAAAAAGCATGCTCTCTCGCTCCTTCTTGCCTGCAGTATTTGCTATCTGAGGAAAAATTCTTTGACATCTGCTTGGGGTATAAAAATATCTAGGCAAACACTTTCTAGGCAAAATTCTAAACCTTCTGGATTTTGTTGCACACCTGGAGGCCATACAGATAAACTCCCATTACTTCTTTAAATGCCCTTCCAGTCCCTTGTCCCAATATTTTCTAACTTCCTCAAATTGGCTCTTACAGTTATCATGCAGCATTTTATATGTGCTACTAAACAGCCCCTTTTAACAGCAGCTTCTGTTTTACACACAAACAAAAACTTTGACAGAGCTGGTCTTTCACTTACCATTTTCCTGTGTCTTTCTCTTTGCTTACAGTTTTATCAATCCTTGTTAGGTTAGGTAGTCTCTAACATGCAGTCCGAACTTATACTTGGCCTAATCCCATTCTATTACCATTCCCCCTCTAATTATTTGCTCCACGTACATTGGTTCCTTTGCTAATTTTCTCCAGTAAATTCTAGTCCTCCTGCCAATTTTCTATTCACCTACTTGCAGTCATCCCCATTGGTAAAATCTTTCTCCATTCCCATATTGGCTTAGGTTTTACAATACTTTCTACTATTTTATGAATATAATACTTTGTATAGTTGTTATTCTCCTTAAGGACTTGCATCCAAAATCCTACTGTCTTTGCATTTCTCAACCCTGCCCACTATCATCCCCTCCCCATTTTGATTTCTAACCTTCTGCTTGTGTTATGTATATAAGTCTTAATAGCATGTCTATAAAGTATCAACTTATCCCACTTAACCTTTGCCCTCTTCCTTTTCCAAATAAATTCCTTCAAATCTTCCATCATCATCCATAACTTCTTCTTCTGGTGGATAAAAAATATGCCTAACTTGTACATAAAAGTAAAGGGACTAAAAACATTTTCACTACTTGCATCTTACTAACCAAATCCATAAGCAGCTTCCACCTTCTCAGTTTTTGTATTCTCTTTTGTTTAGTCTCTTACCTGCCATATAAGAATCATTTTAATCCATACACCAGAACATGTCATCTTCATGTCCTTGATAATTACATAATTATGGGGATTACTGAACCAATGTATGTGTGGGTACATTGTCTATGGATATAGTCTTTGTTTTATCTTCAGTTATTTTATATTCTGTAAAGACTTGAAACTGCCTCAAAATATTCTGCAGCATCACAATTTCTTCTGGATTTATCAAGTACAAAATAATATAATCTGCAAATAAAGCTTACGTTTGTTGATTACTGTACCATTTACAGCCTTGAATTTGCAAGTCCCTTATTTTCTTTGCGAATGGTTATAAATATAAAGAAAATATTAAAAGGAAAATAGGACATCCTTGCCTGGTCCCTATGTTCAAACATATACTGATAAAGAGTAAGCTTCCAATTTAATTTTTGCCTCCAACTGTTCATACAGCTTCTTAGTTAATCCTATTAGTCGGTCATGGATACAAATGCTACCATTGCCCTACTCATAAAGTCCCAGCTGACTATCGAATGATTTCATTCTGTCAAGACCCATCAACAACAGTTGCATTTTCTTACAATCTGCTTCCCTCTGGATTATTACGGCTCTATCAATGTCATATATTTGCTTCCTCTTCACAAAGCCACACTGATCCATATCTGTCAGTTTTGGCAACACATTTGCCATTCTCACAGCTACGACAGAGATACACACTTTATAATTGTGGATTAAAATGGAAATGGACCTCTATAAAGCTGGGTCTGAAGGGTCTTTGCAGCAACTTTCTTCCACAAAGCTGGTACAACCCCCCCTTCAAAATATTGGTAAAAAATAAGTTATGTACTTACTATAATGTTCCATCTGAGTTGTCCATTTTCATTCTTCCTCAACCTCAGAGGGTTTGAATCTAACCCTCTGTTCCGACTCAGACTTTTTTTTTTTTTTTTTTTTACAGCTTGTGGCCACTAGAAAACTCTTGAGCTCCTCCCTTACCCATAATGTTCTATCCTCTAACATACCTCAGATCTTATTTGCTGATTTAAAGTATCAAAAGAAATATTAGCACCCTGGTAATATAAACCAATATCTGTAGCTATACATAAAGAACAGTGGTTCCCTTATAAGTTTTCACTTTTCCAGAGGTCATTAGTTAAAAAGTATGGGGTTGGTGGAAGAGGAGTTGAGGAAGAATGAAAATGGACAACACAGATAAAGAAGTTTTATCCAATGTCAATTTTCATTCATTCATCAACAATTGGGGCAGAGTCCCCAGCTACCTGAAATCAAGACTCTTAAGGAAGGATATTAATGACCATAGTTGAGCCAAAGGCTGCTCTTCTCAAAACCAGATCCAATATGTAATGAGTAATACAGGTATGAGGATTAGTCCAAGTTGCAACTGCACAGATATTATCATGGAAGCTCTGAATAAAAATACTGATGATGTTGCCATGGACCTGGTTGAATGGGGTCACAAAGGTTTTGGTAAGGAAAGGACCAATTTGTTACAGACACAGGATATACAGTCAACCAGCCATCTGGCTAAAGTTACTTTCGTAACTGGCTTGCCTAATTTGGGATTTGTAAAGGAGACAAATAATTGATCTGTTTTTTTGTCCTTTGTTATATGTAAGTAAAAACATAACTGTCTATGAAACTTCAGTAAATGTAACATGTAGTCACCTTTGTTTGTAAAATATGGAAAGAAGTATGGAAATATGGAAAGAAAACTGGCAGATTAATGGATTCTGACACCACCTAGAAATGAAGGATTGGTTTACAAAACTACCCTATTCCCTATGAAATATTAAGTAAGGAGGTTTGGAGGACAGCGCTTGAAGTTCTCACAGTCTTTTAGCAGAGGTGATGGCTACTAAAATATAGTTTTCCAGAGCAAAAACTTTAGTTCGCATTTTTAATGCTGGTTCAAAGGGAGGGTGAATTAAGGCCTGTAATACTAAATTTAAGTCTCATAGTGGAATGGTACCTTTCAAAAAGGCCTTACAAAGTTTTGATGAAGCCAAGGAGGAGTTTTCCATCCTTATGGGAAAATTAGAGATGGCAGCTAGTTTTACTTTAATAGTTGAGGAACTGGCTCTTTCATTGAAAACAATTGCTAAATATTCAAGAACACTATATACTGGTGCTGAAAAAGGGTCACTATATTTCTGCTGCACCCAAAAACACATCTTTTCCATTTATTTCTGTAAAGTTTTCTTGTGGAAGCTTTCTAGGAAGGCAAAAGCATATGATGGACAGGGAAAGAGAGCGTGTGATGTCCGGCTATCAATGGAAGTGGAGAAAACATGTTGTTGATTTTAGGTTTGAGATATTCAGGTGAATTATGTCTGTCAGGTGAAACAGAAGGTCTAGAATTGGATCCAGAATCCAAGGAGACTAGACTAGATGAGGCCAAAGAAAGGGGAACCACATTTGTTGAGGCCAGTAAGGGGCATGACTTTGCTCTTCAACCAGAATGCTTTATGCAGAAATATGGGGATTAAGGTGGGTTACAGGATACACAGAGGGGAGACCAGGGGTCTAAATCATGTAGTAGAGTGTCTCTCAGTGATTCCCCTTGTGAGAGATCAGGGCAAAGAACCTGCTGCACTTGTTGTTTAGGGAAGATGCAAAAAGGTCACAGCATGAATGGCTTCACTGGTGAAAAATCATTTCTGCCACTTCATTGTTGAGAGATCACTCACCAGGTAGTAGAATGGATCTGCTCAACTTGTCTGCTATCATGTTGGATTTCCCTGGAATGGCATTGCTATCAGAAAATGACTGGATGAGATCACCCACTGCCAAACTCTGACAGCTTCTCAACACAAAGGGTAAGACTGGTTCCTCCTTGTTTGTTGATGTACTAAACCATGGACATATTCTCTGTCGGAACTGCAATTTTCCCAAAAGGGAGAAAGTCTTGGAAAGTCTGCAATACTAAGAGCACTGTTCATATTACCAGGACATTGATATGCATGTTGGCTTCTTCAGGGGACCATGTGCCTTGGACTGTTTTTCCCAGGAGGTGCTCCCCACCCTATTTGGGAAGCATCCATGGTCATTATGACCTTGTGCTGAGGAAGAATGAAGGGGAGGCCTTGTAGAACCTGATCTGAGCAGATCCACCACCAGAGGTATATTCTGCATGCTTGGGTAATTCTTACCGGAGTGGCTATATACTGTCAAAGAATAGACCACTGAGTTGCTAACATCCACTGAAGAATTCATATGATATCTTGTTAGGGGAACTACAACTATCGCTGCAGACATTGACCCCAAGGCTTGTAGAATCAATTTGACTAAAACTGAGGAATTCTGAATTATCTTTCTGTACTGGAATTAGATAGTCTGCATTCTTGAGAGAGGAAGGGAGGATGTCAAGGACACTGTGCTGAAAAATGCTACTATGAACTCCAACATCTGAGACGGTTCTAACTGAGATTTGTTGAAGTTTATGGCAATCCCCAGAAGGCAGCAAGTCTGGAGTACCTGGTCTCGAGCTCTTATCAGTAGATACCTGGCTGGAGTGGTTATCAGCCAGTCATCCAAGTACAGAATCACTCAGAATCCCTGCAGTCTCAAATGAGCTGCTGCTACTGCCATGCATTTGGTAAACACCATGGGGGCTGTGGTGAGGCCAAAGGGCAGTACTCTGAACTAGTAATGACTGGCTCCCACTGGGAAGCGCTAGTACCTTCTGGATTGTCTGTTCATTTTTTTTTTTTTTTATCATTTGTTAACCGGGAAAGTCTGACTTGGAACAAAGCCAATTTTCAGTGGAGGTCCAGGGAGAAATGGTCCAGACACATGTCTTTGTAACGTGGGAGAAAAATGGAGCACCCGGAGGAAACCCACACGAACGCAGGGAAGACATGCAGACTCCACACAGAAGGCACCCCATCCGAGAATCGAACCGGAGAACCTCTTGCTGCGAGGTGACAACCCTACTGCTGCACCACTGCCCCGTCCCTCCTTTTTATGTGATAGTACGCATGCTGAAGGTCTACAGAGTACATCAAGCTGTCCTTGCACAGAAAAGGCACAAGAGACTGAAGCGTGACCATCTGGAACTTGGTCTGCTGAATTGATCTGTTCAGATTGCTGAGATCCAAAAGTCCCCTGTTTTCTTTGGCACTAAAAAAGAATCTTGAGTAAGTTCTGGATTTCATCTGGTCTGGTGGGACCTCCTGGGTGACTCTTTTTTTTCTTGCACCTTTTCTATTTCTATAGTTGCTACTTTCCTGTGAATGGGTGGAACATTGGGAATTCTGCATGCAGGTGGAGGTGGTAGTGAAAAAGGAAAGATATAACCTCTGGAAATAATCCTCTGCACCCAAGTCCTTTCCTAGATTTACAGAACGCATATGCCACACTGCCAAGAAGGTTTATTTGGGCAAGACCTGACATGGTTCAAAGCCCCAGAAAAGAGAGCAGAGTTAGTGCAAGCTACACAAGTTACTAGGGAATGTTGAGAAAGATGGCAGGAATAATAGCAAAGGTTACAGCAGTTAGTACTTTCAGCAAGGCTTGGCACAGGGGCATATCCATGATTTGGTGAAACATTCTATTATAGTTTGACTGAAAGCCAAAGGTTTAGGATTGAATCTGATGTTTATAGGTAAGAAGTTTCATGTTTTGGCCACTGAATGGGAGAAGAAGCTTTGTCCTGATAATTTATTAGTTTTATCGATAGAGAGCAATTGCTTGTATTCTGACCATTGTGTCTTTTAGGTATGTAGCTGTGAAGCAAGGGTGCCCGCAGGCAGGTGCAAGGGGGTGCAGATGCATTTTTGAATTCTGCTTTAAAAGACTGTAGATTTAGTGACACCTACTGACCATAACAAAAAAAATCAATTCTTCTCAAAATGTCCGGAAGAGGAATATAAAGTGCCTATACCATTATTATTTCTAAAGGAAATAAGGTAGTGAAGCTGCTGGTGCTTGCATTCTGTCAATAATGTAGTGCAAAACTAGTAAACTGTTGAAGTATCTATACTAATAAAATGATCAACCTATTCACAGAATTCTTAATTTTTGAATAGTTTACAGATGCAGTGGACCACCGAAGCCCCTTTTCCCTCATGAGCAAATTACAAAAAAATGAAGGTGAAGACACATCCAAAATGTAAATATGTTTGTCTTATAAAGTGCCTTATATAATCTTATAGTGTGTTTTAGCCATGAGCAACTGCTTCAGGGCTAACCGATGTGCGATCATTGCATGCTCAAGCATTGTAAGTGTTGCCCCGTTAACAGAAAAGTACCCAAAGACACACACACACACCCTACCTCCCTCTTACAAACACACACACAGACCTACCTGCAGATGCACCCCCCTGGAAATGGCTGAATGGGAGATTCATTTCTTTTAAAAAAAAAAAAAAAACTTTTTTTTTTATGGCCGTTCTTCTTTAAGAACTCCCTTTGCGTCAAACTGCACAGACGCAGAAAGTTTGTGTGACCGATGGTCTTGCCTTTATCTTCCGCTCCCGAGCAAAATTTGAATTCCCGAAGACATTTGGACTGCGGACCAAGGTACAAGTGAGAGGTAGGTGTGTGTGTGTGTGTGTGTGTGTGTGTGTGTGTGTGTGTGTGTGTGTGTGTGTGTAAGTCTGTGTGAAAGAAATAGGTAGGTGTGTGTATGCATGTATGTAAGAAGTACGTAGATATGTAAGTTGTCAAGGTTTGCCAGTTCAGTGTCACTTCAAGTTTCATTGTGATAAAAACAAAAACGGCCAGCAAATAGCATACTGTAACTCCAAGTATTTTATAGGGGTGTGTACGCATGTTTGTAAGAAGTAGGTAGGTGTCTGTAAATGTAAGAAGCAGGTAGGTCTGTGTGTGTGTTTGTAAGAGGGAGGTAGGGGTGTGTGTGTGTCTTTGGGTACTTTTCTGTTAACGGGGCAACACTTACAATGCTTGAGCATGCAATGATCGCACATCGGTTAGCCCTGAAGCAGTTGCTCATGGCTAAAACACACTATAAGATTATATAAGGCACTTTATAAGACAAACATATTTACATTTTGGATGTGTCTTCACCTTCATTTTTTTGTAATTTGCTCATGAGGGAAAAGGGGCTTCGGTGGTCCACTGCATCTGTAAACTATTCAAAAATTAAGCATTCTGTGAATAGGTTGATCATTTTATTAGTATAGATACTTCAACAGTTTACTAGTTTTGCACTACATTATTGACAGAATGCAAGCACCAGCAACTTCACTACCTTATTTCCTTTAGAAATAATAATGGTATAGGCACTTTATATTCCTCTTCCGGACATTTTGAGAAGAATTGTTTTTTTTTGTTATGGTCAGTAGGTGTCACTAAATCTGCAGTCTTTTAAAGCAGAATTCAAAAATGCCGGCATGATGGGACTAAAGAGATGGCAGGTGGGAGAACATACTTGACAGATATATTAACAGTCGCATACACTGAAAATGGAAGCTTTGTCAAAAAGTACATAAAAGATCATTGTGCCTCTACATTTCTAGTATACTAGAGATGTGCAAGACTAAGGCACAGCCAGTATAAAGTTCAGCAAGTGAGTCACATGAAAGTTTCTTCAGAGCTTGCAGTTATTAGTTACAAAAGTGATCAAAAGCAGGCACGGTTGACATCTATGTAAATCACTTTTTTTATTTCGTAGAACTTCTACATTTTGCTAGTAAAACACAATGTAAAATGTACACATAAAGACGACCAAAATAAAAATGTAGAAGTAACCTGTATACTACAGTCACAACCAGACAATTTTTTTCTTTCTTTCCCCTGACCTGTATGAATTCAGCGCAAGGTCTTGCCAACTAAACCAATGAAAGGCTTTTTTTGTACTTGCGTGCACATGCTACTGTGTTATAAGTGTTGCCCCAATAATGGAAAAGTACCTGTCTTTGTAAGAGGGCAGTGTAGGGGTGTGTGTGTACGTCTTTGCAAGAGGGAGGTGGGGGGGAGTATGTGTGGGCAGGGGGGTTATACCTTGCAATTACCCAGATTTTTGCCTCATATTTTTGGTTTGTTTCTCATAAAATTGTGTTTTAATTGCAAATCATTGAGGAGAGAAGTCAGAAAATAATGGCAGACATTTGAGTTTTAGACTTCATATCTTCAGAAAATGCTTACTAATGCAAACTTTGTAGTTCTATGCACTTTCTAAGGAGGTAGGGGGATGTATGTGTGTCATACTTCACAACTGTACAGATTTTCCCAGAATGTCCAGATTTTTGCCTTATATTTTTGGTCTGTTCTTTATAAAAATTCTGTTTTTTTGACAAATCACGGAGTTTCAGACTTAATATCCTTCAGAAAATGCATTCTAATACAAATCCTGTTACTCTAGCAACTTTCCAAATGTGTCCCTAGTTTTGTCTTTGTCCCCAGCTTTGTTCAGATTTATTGTGCTTCGAGATTGAGAGGTTTTGTGTGTGTGTGTGTGTGTGTGTGTGTGTGTGTGTGTGTGTGTGTGTGTGTGAGAGACCGTGAAATGCTCAGAGTTAGCAGATGGAATTTATGTTCAAGTGCATTTTCAAGGAACTGTGAGCATCAAGGGAAGAGAAGTTTACTGCTGCTCATGCTAAGTATGCTTAAAATGTGCAACTGTTTTGTTTAGCAAATGGTATCACTATAGTGATATAGAATTTTAAAGCAGTGCTGATAGCAGGTAGAAAACTTGCACTTTGATGCAGAGAGCTGAAGTTCAACTCCCACAGCATGTAGATTTGTATTTGAAGGGGGTGTGGTGCTGCAGTCTTGAGTATGTCCTCCTTTGGATGAGATGCCTAGTAACTAAGTACCTGTTTTTCAGCTTGCCACCCATTCCCTATTGCAATATACCAGCTTACCATTTTTTTAATTTAACATAGGCAATTTATTCTTCAAGGGCAGCAGACACTGAATTTGTAGATGAAACACTGAAATATAAAGTTGTTTTCTAGCAACAACCTTGTCATTAGTTTCAGATCTTTTTAATGTGGAATTATTCAGATGACTTTTACTTCTGCAGAGATTGTGCATATTGACTGATATCGGTGGATTGTAATGACAGAATTTTGAGTAGCCTTTTATGGTTGAAAAGTTTTGAATTGGGCAGTTTGTCATTTTTGGTTCATGTGTTTTGTTTCATTGCTTATTGGAAAAATGCTCAAAACTATAAATTTAAAACTAACAAGGGGTACTGTAGTATGTAAGGGATATAATTTGATTATTATTTATTTGGACACTCTAAATTTGCCCTAGGTGTGAGTGCGTGTGTGTGTGCCTTCTGTGGAAGGTTGGACACCGGGCTGGCTACTTGACACTGTAAAAATCAACTGCCAATCATGAGCGGACAGGTGATCCGCTGTGGCGACCCCTAACCGAGAAAAACCGAAAGAAGAAGAAAAAGATTTATTATAATTAATAGAGTCAGGAAGGTGAATCAAAGAACTTTTGCATGGTCTTAAAAATGTGTGCAAGGGGCCTATGATTTGAAAACAGCCCAACAGTAAACTTAACCTGTCACTGGTCAGATGCATTTTCTTTGAATGTGGGTTTCAATGCTGTTTCAGTGAATGTGGGTTTCAAAGGTAGAGAAGTTTTAATGCCAAGTCTGTTTTCATTGTAAGACTATCACTTTGTTTACCAAATGTTTATCACTGTTTGTGCTATAAAATTTGCAATAAAAGTTGTAAATTAAATTGAAATATCTGTAATAATCGTAGAAGTAAAGCATACAACAGTATGCACACTGAGTTTTGAACAGTGTTTACGGCAACTGGGGAGAAATGGCCAAGAAATGGGAGACTGGAATGGTTGCGTGGGTGGGGCATGGGCGCGGCCAAGTGGGAGGGGTCTGGGTCTGCACCCCCCCCCTGCAAAAAATCCTGCGGGCTCCCTTGCTGTGAAGTATAGAATTGAAGGCAGGGAAGCAGTGGGTTTACGTACAATTTTGTGCGCAGTTGTAAGTTGCAAACAGCTAACATGGAATGGGAGTTTAAGCCAACTAAGTGACTGAAAGGAAGTACAGCAATGGGCATAACAGGTTACACTGCTTGAAAATTTAGCAATTTTATTATAGTATAATTCAAGTTTTGATTTTGGCGATTTGTTGAGCTTTGTGAGACTAGGACCTCTGTGTATAACAGTTGTAGATTTGTTTGATGTGTATAAGGAATGTTTACATCTATAGTTTCTGATATTTTTTTATATAATTCTGGATGTGAAGATGGAATTTAAGATAAAGAATTTTGTGTGGGCAGCTACTTTGACTGTGGTATTGTTCTGGAAAAGAATCTTATAATTTTTTTTTTTTTTTTTTAGAATAAGTGTTTTAGGGACACAAAAAAGGAGTCTTAGGGTTGAGAAACAGTTGTCATTTGCTAAGCCAAAATTTCAATAGGAGAGACAGACTCTTGAGTTACATGTCCAAGGTGAAAGAGACTATTAGCAGAGGAGATTACAGTAGAGTCTTCTGCATACTGAATTACGGAACCTTGACAGAACAAAGTATGAGGACTACTGATGAAAACATTAAAAAATATGGGACCAAGAGCCTTGGGGAACACCAGTGTTATTAGGTAGGTAAGGTGAGAGGAAGCCTTGCAGTTTTACAGAGTATTACCTGCCGGACACATAGGTAGTAAACCACTAAATAGGGGAAGAGGAGGAAAGACCTAAGTTAGAGAGACATATCGAGTAGGAAACAGTATCATATGCCTTTTATTAGTCTTGAAAGAGTGATGACACAATTCTGCCAAAGTATCTTGCATTACTGACAGTTCCTATAAAGAAACATGAGGCAGTTATTGTACTGCGGGCCAGCCGAAAAACCAGGATGAGTTGGTGTTAGATATTGCTTTTGAAGAAGTTTTGTAAGGACTTGCTTATGGAAACATTTACCTGATACTTTAGAAAGGAGGAAGAGGGTGGCAATCAACTTGTAATTAGATAAATCACTGGGATGCTTCTTTATGAAGAGGAATGATAAACAACTTTTTCCACAGTTTGGGACATACAATTTTGCAATGGATCTGTTGAAGAGTATGAAAACAGGATATACTATGGCCTCTGCAGCCAACTTAAGATTTTCTGAGGAAGGCTTGCTGAGGTATAGCAAGGTATCATTTTTTTTTGTAGAAGTTTTTTGTTTTCTATAAGGATGGTATATACAGGTTGAATTGTGAAAATTGGGCAATATTTAGTTAGTTTGTGAGGTAGAAAGTGTTGGATTATTATTTGGGGAGTTTAGGAGGGAGGAGGAAGATGGCTGTCTGGTAATTAGGTTGACTATGCTTTCAATAGAATAAGTACTAAATGTAGTGGCAGGTTGAAGTGGAAATTTATTTGGACAAGGTGTGGGATCTTTATTTGATCTTGGATTAAGTAATGAATTAACTGATGACCAAAATACTTTGGGTTATTTTGTGGCTGTTTTGTAAATGAGAATAGCATTTTTTTGTCTTTATATACTTATTTTTTGACTTGATTATGCAGATGCCTAAAGGTATGTGGTTGAGGACTGGTTCTGTTCTTTAGCCATTCCTTACATGCTTTGTCTCAGTCACCCATTAGTTGTCTACTTTGTTTAGACAGCCATGAAACATGGTTAAATCTGGTCTGATAAGGGCAGCACACTATTGAGGGTATCTACAAATGCTGTATTAAAGTACTTCACTGTGTTATCTAGCGGTACAGTTTTTAAGAGGCCAAGTCACACATTTTAGAATGCTAGCGAATTGAGTGCTGTTTGAAATTTGATAGGTTGCAGGTCATTTTATAATGCTGTTCTTTGGTTATATGGGAAATCATTCTACAGGTATAAACTGGAAGGCGGTCACTTGATTACTGTGGTGAGTGCCTGTTTGAGTGACTTTACTAAGATCTCTTAGTAGAATCCAATGAAAGATGGAGCCATGAATGTTGACAAAATCCAAAGAGGTTTATACTGGCTGTTGGGAAATCAGTAGTTAGGTTTTCCTACTTAATGTTAACTTTGCCTTAGATAATAGTTTCATAGGATTTTGCGCTCTATATCCAGTATATATTTACGTATAGGTATATTTCGACTGAGAGAATGTACAGTACATAAAATGCATAGAGTTTGATAAGTAATTCTGCATTAGCAAATTTTGGAACAGGATTAGAGCATGATGTGATATTCTAGTAGTTACAGTGAAGTAGTGCAATTCCTCATGCATTTTTGTGCAGTCTATCTGCAGTAATTATACTACAGTCAGGGGGTAGAAATTCAGAATTTTTTTTGTTTGGTTTGAGCCAGGTTTCAGTGACTGCTAAGACCCCTGGGGTATGATGAAATATCCAGATAGAAATTTATTTATTTATTTTACATTTGTTGACCGGGAGTGTCCGGCTGAGCTATTGCCTTTTTAGTGGAGGCCAATTCTTGTTGTTTTGAAAGCCGTGTGTGTATGTTAATCCATTTTTGGCAAGGTTAAAAGTTGGAAAGGGCGTAGGACAGAGGTGAAAAAGAGCAGCAAGCAGACGGGACAACACAAGGTCGGGAGGTAAGGACTAAACCGGATGGAGATGGATGAAGAAAAAAAGATGGACATCAATGTATGTAAACTCATGCCTTTCATATTGATCACAGACAAATCAGGGCATTAGCAAGGAGAGACAATGAATCTGTCAGACTGGGTCATAAAACACATATATATCAGGGAAATGTTGTACACTGACAGACTGGTAATAAAAAGAAAATAAATATTCAAGGAATTGGCGTCAAGGCTTTTGAAGTCACAATCTCACCTGCAGTGTATTAACAAGGCATCCACAGAAGCTGTTAAAACTATAAGGAGTCTTCAAAAACACATACGAAGGATATGTAGCAGATCTGCAGAGTAGATACTCATGAGTATAAAACTGCATGAGTAACACATCACCTATTACTCTGTCAAAGTATAAATCATTTCATGACAAAACTAAGACATCCAAATGACTGCAATACAGGCATTCACCTAACTGTACTGCACATTTGCCTGCTGAAGAGAAGCCATGCTTAGCTCATTTGCATAAATGATGGCAAGATCTTAGCACTTTCAGAGTTTTCTCAGTTTTTGCCATTTCATTGTTGTTATATATGACCATCAACATTGCTCTCTGCCAACAGAATCACAACATATGATTACAAGGATTAGAAGGACATTGGGATTATGAGTTGTTTTATAATCCTCTAATGGGTATTTGTGTATTGTGGTTATCGATGTTTGAACCAGACTGAAAACTGGAAATGGGAGCATGAGAACGAGATAAAAAGGTGAATCACTCCATAGAACAGTAAGTGAGCTAATAAGGAATAAGCTTGATGAATTTGGGATAGGACCATATCTCATACAATGGCAAACTCCCTGGCAGAATGTACACACTGATGATATGAAAGGTTCACTTTAGAAGAAACACAATAAGAAGACAATATGAATACACTGGCTTGGATTTGAAAAGTACAGTTGTGTACTTTTACCATAAATGTAGATGTTCGAGTGTACTCACTGTTGTAGTCATTACATTTGGGTTATCTGCCTGCAGATAGCCCTCAGCCGGCCTGAATACCAGAGTCTTGGATTCCTGCATCAGATGCTGTCTCTTCTTCCATGTCAGGTCGTCAGGGGTATAAAACATGCAGCTGACGCCATTACATCGGTTTTTCTTGCCCCAGATGTCAGGTGCCCCCACAAGGGGAAGCAATTATATGTTATGTTACACCTCCATCAAAAAAACAAACACTCCAGAAAGCTTAAAACAAGAAGAAAAGGTAGAGCCAAGAGAAGTCAGGGGGCTGGAGGGAGGGTAATCAGGACTGCAACAGTGAATACACTCACAACTGTGCTATGTTCTTCGCGTTTCACTGTTCCAGTCATTACATTTGGGTTGATTCCCAAAGCTAAGGAAGACAGGAGGAAGTTAGAGAGCATTAGGGCCAGCTATTAAGCCCTGCAAGACTGCAGTGGCAAAAAGTACAGTTTTGTACCTACCATAAATGTAGATGTTCGAAGATCCACATTGCTGCAGTCCTGACACTTGGGTAGTCCGCTGTCCACGGTCGGCCCGAATATCAAAGTATAAGGCTGACGTCGGTCAGGGCGCATTTAACTGACGTCAGGACGTCAGGGTACAAATGCGCATGACCGACGTCATATCCTCAGTCTTTTCTTGCCCCAGATGTCAGAAGACCTTAAAAATAAAGGTCAAAACCAAAAGACAGCAAACAAATAACCAACCACCCTTGCACTAACTATATGAACAATATATATACAATATACACAATATGTACAACCCAACCCACACAACCACCTCCAACTACAGAGGGGAAGGAGGGAGGGTAAATTGGACTGCAGCAATGTGGATCTTCGAACATCTACATTTATGGTAGGTACAAAACTGTACTATGTTCTTCATCCCACATTGCTGCAGTCCTGACACTTGGGTAGAATCCCAAAGCAGAGGTAAGGGAGGATGGCTAACTATAAGGAAGCAGGAGCTGCCAAAATGCCCTGCAAAACCGCAGTGGCAAAACCAGCCCTGGATTTAGAGTAAAGTGGCAGGTGATAATGCCTAGAGAAAGTATGCACAGAACTCCAAGTAGCTGCCTCCAAAATATCCTTGGTTGCCACTCCCCTCAAAAAAGCTGTTGAAGTGGCAGTAGCCCTAGTGGAATGAGGCCTAATCTCAGCTGGAACCTCCTTGCCATGATGGGAATAACAGAAAGCAATGCAAAACCCAATCCACTTAGAAATAGTTTGTTTTGACACAGGCTTGCCCTGAGAACTCAAAGCAAAAGAAATAAACAACTGCTGAGACTGCCTGAACCCTTTAGTTCTGTCCAAATAATAACGCAACTGCCTGTATACATCCAAAGTGTGCAAAATCTTTTCCCCCTTATTTTGGGGATTTGCATAAAAAGTAGGCAAATGAATAGTTTGGTTTAAAGCCACACTAGAAACCACCTTAGGCATAAAGGAAGGATTAGTACGTAATGATACCCTATCCTTATGGAAAATCAAGAAAGGCTCAACTGCCATAAGGGCCTGTAATTCAGAAACCCTTCTCGTAGAGGTAATGGCCAACAAAAAAGCAGTCTTCCATGATAAATATTTCAACTCAGCAGTAGCTGCAGGCTCAAAAGGTTGTAGAGTGAGTTTCTCCAACACAAAATTGAGATCCCAAGCAGGAGTAGGAGCTCGTCGTGGGGGTCTTATATTCTTTGCCCCTCTAAGAAATTGCTTGAACAAAGGATGAGAAAACAATGGTGGGTTGCAATCATAGTGAGCTGAAATTGCTGCAGCATGAACTTTAATAGAAGAGAAAGACAAACCTTTGTCTAGTAACTCAGTAAGATATTGAAGAGCCACACACAAATTAGGCTCAGAAACATCAAAATCTTTTGCTGCACTCCAAAATAAAAATCTCTTCCATTTATCAGCGTACACTTTCCTTGTACTAGGCCTTCTAGCTTCCAAAATAACATTCAAAACTTGCTAAGGAAGTGGAGGCCCATTATGGTTCAAAACAGAATATACCAGGCTGTTAGGTGCAGAGAGTGAAGCTTGACATTGAGCAAATGGCTGTCCTCCTGTGACAACAGGTGTGGAATCGAAGGCAAAGGCCATGGAGGCTTCCGTACTAGACTTCTCAGTAATGGGTACCAGTGCTGTCGAGGCCAATCTGGAGCTATTAAAATCATCCTTGGCTTGTCCTGTCTGACCTTCAGAAGTACCTTTGGAAGGAGAGGCAGAGGTGGAAAGGCATACACATGAAGATTGCTCCAATTGAAAGAAAGAGCATCCACTCTCCAAGCTGTGGGATGAAACCTTTTCGTGCAAAACTTTGGCAGCTGATGGTTTAGTGGAGAAGCGAACAGATCTATGTCTGGAGTTCCCCATGACACTGTCAATTTCTGAAATACATGAGGATCCAATTTCCACTGTGGGGATCCATAATTCGCCTGCTCAACACATCTGCTAAGGAGTTCTGTGCTCCTGGCAGAAACCTTGCCTGAAGATTGAGCTGTAAACTGAGAGCAGTCTCCCACAAAATCATTGCTTGCCTGCATAGAGGATAAGAATGCGTCCCCCCTTGCTTGTTGATGTACCACATGACAGTTGTGTTGTCTGTTAGAATCAACACCTGTCCTGGAAGAAGGAATTCCTTGAAAGCTATTAATGCAAACTGGACTGCTAACATCTCCTTCATGTTGATATGTAGATGTTGTAGTCTGACAGGCCACTTGTTTTGTATCCACTTTCCATTTAGATGAGCTCCCCAAGCTTTGTCTGAGGCATCTGTCGTCAAAATCTGACTTGCCTCTGGCCGGGTCACAGAGAGTCCCTTGTTTAGGTGACATTCCTGAGCCCACCACAAAAATTCCTTCTGAATGCAAGGTATTATTTGAATGACAGTGTCCAGATCCTGGCAGTGCTGTGTCCACACATTTTTGAGATACCATTGTAGCTTCCTCATATGCAGTTTGGCATTGGGAAGCACCAGAATACAAGATGCCATGAACCCTAAGGCTTGAAGGACTGTCCTTGCAGTCAGCCCGGACTGATGAGATAGTTGATGGAAGTAAAGGGATAGACTCTTTTGTTTGTCCGGGGTTAAAAAGGCCATCTGGGCTGCTGTATTCAGTCTCACACCCAGAAAGCACATGTCTTGAGAGGGTACTAGACTGGACTTTATTTCGTTCACAGAATACCCTAGGCATCTTAGCACTGCTATCACATATTCTAAATGATGAAGAAGCTCTTCCCTTCCTTGAGCCAGAATTAGGCAGTCGTCCAAATAAGGATAGATCTGTATTCCTTGTAGCCTGAAGAAAGCTATCACTGGAGCCAGAACTTTCGTGAACACTCTGGGCGCAGTAGATAAGCCAAAGGGCAATGCAGAGAACTGATAGTGAGAAGTCCCAGCTCGAAAACACAGATACTTCCTGCAACTGAGTCTGATAGGAACATGAAGGTAAGCCTCCTTGAGATCCAAAGTTACCATCCAATGATCTTTGCCCAGCAGAGGTAAAAGCTGCTGCAACGTCAACATTTTGAACTTGGGAATGTCCAGATAAGTGTTGAGGATAGATAAATCCAAAATTGGTCTCCACGTGTTCCCCTTCTTTGGTACTAGGAACAGGCGAGAATAAAATCCTAGGCCCACTTCTGGCAGAGGGACCGGCTGTATGGCCCCTAGTTGGAGCAACAGAGAAACCTGTTTGTGAGCCTCTATTCTTTGTTGAGGAGGAATGTCTGGCATGCCTTTGAAAGGAGGCAAGGTATGGAAATAAAACCTGTAGCCGTGGTGTATGATATCCAATACCCATCTGTCCTGGGTAATTAAACTCCAATTTTCTTTGAAAAGTGCCAACCTTCCTCCCAAAGGTGCTGCCAGACGAGCAGGCTCTGGCAGCTGAAAAGGTAGGTCATTGGGTCTGCTTACGAAAGGACTGACCCCTGCCCTCACCAAGCCTGTGCAGGAGAACTCCCTGTTCTAGGCCTGAAAGAGCCCTGAGCTCTGCCCTTACCACGCCTAGATCTACCCCTAGACTGGGAATCATAAGAAGGATACGCCCACCCCTTAGTAGGCCAATTTCTACTAAACTTTGGAGGCTGGACCTGCAAAAAATCTTTAACAGTCTGCATAGACTTAGCCTTGTCTTCCATTTTCTTCAAGACTGACTCAACAGGAGGACCAAACAACACGTCAGATTGTAAAGGAGCATCTAAAATCCTTGTTTTAACATGTTCAGACAAATTCTGATCCCTCAGCCAGGCGTGCCTCTGAAGAACAGTCCCAGTGGCAGCCACCCTAGACGAGGCCTGTACAGCATCAAAACCACATTGCAAAGAATGCTTACCCACCTGTTCAGAAACATGTACCAAATCTTGCAACTCTTTACAATCAATACCAACTGCCAGAGCATCAACCTTAGACTTTAATTGTGAAAGGAGATAGTTTTGGTATTTCAACATATGAAACTGGCAATTCAGAGCCCTCATAGCAAGAGTGGAAGAAGTATAAACTTTCTTTCCCCATCTATCCAAGGCCCTAGCCTCCTTGTCTGTAGGAACCGGATTCTTAACAACAGAAGCCTTAACACCCTTAGGCCCCTGGCTAACAGTTTCTGGGTCAGCCCTAGGACTCTTAAAAAGATACTTATGAACTTCAGGCACCCTGTAATACCTATCCGCTTAACAGGAGCAGGAGGCAAAGAATCAGGATTAAGAGAAGCCTCTGTAAAACATCTTCCACTACATCCAAAACAGGAGGAATAGCCAAAGGCCTATGCTGGGGTAAAAACAGAAATTCCCTAAGCCGTTTCCTGGAATCAGAGAAGTCCTGACCCTCCCACTTAAAATGCTCCCTCATGGAATGAAGAGTTTCTGAAAAGAAAAATCCTCAGGAGGAGTAGCAGAAGGAGTAGAATCATCCACATCAGAATCAGAATAAGGAGAGTACTCCTGCAAGTCTTCAGCCGAAGACTCTGAAACATCTGAAGCTTGCTCAAAACCCCCCAGCTCAGGCTCTACCCTAGGTCTCTTAGCAGGAGGGGGCATAGAACCCCTAATCAAAGTAATCAAATCTTCTGCCATTTTAAGCATATGCTTCTTGGGCATAGTACCTGAAGAGCTAGGGGTAACACCAACTGAAGCTAAACCTGGCCTGCCCTTGGGAGAAGCCTTAGAAACAGAAGGAGAGGGCCTAGCCACCTTAGGAAGGGAGGGGAGTATAGTAACCTGAGAAGCCCCCTCAGCCTGACTTGCCTCCTGAGAGGCCACATCCTGCAATAATAAGGTCTCACTCTGGGAACATAAAGAAACCTCCGGTGGAGCCGCCGGCTCCACCGACACCTCTAAAGAACCGGCGTCCGGTACAGACGGGTCTTCTAGCCTAGGCTTAACTGCCTTGTCCTTGCGCTTCTTCGAGGAAGCGGGCGTCGGAGCATCCGACGGCATTATATAATTACACTGCTTCCCAAAGACTAACCTTGCACAATCCAACCTTCTCTTTATAGTGCGTTTATTAAATCTAGCACAAGAGCGGCAGCCAACAACGTCGTGTTCAGGCCCTAAGCAAGGAATACACAAAGTATGATAATCTCTATGCGGTATCTGTTTCCCACAAGAAACGCAATTATTAACTTTTTCTGACATCCGGTAAATGACTGAGGCAAGAAAAAACTAAAATATTCCCCAACGGGGTACTTAGCCAACTTTGAACTCGGTCTGAAACTTCTAATCGAAAAATCTCAGAACGCCAACCGGCACTTGCAATGCTGCTTCTGCATCGGACCATGCGGCAAAAAAGACTGAGGATATGACGTCGGTCATGCGCATTTGTACCCTGACGTCCTGACGTCAGTTAAATGCGCCCTGACCGACGTCAGCCTTATACTTTGATATTCGGGCCGACCGTGGACAGCGGACTACCCAAGTGTCAGGACTGCAGCAATGTGGGATGAAGAACATCCAGCTCTAGATTTAGAAAAAACAGGCATGTGGTAATGCTTGGTGAAGGCATGTACAGAGCTCCAGGTAGCAGCTTCTACGATGTCCCTGGTAGGGACTCCTCTGAGAAAGGCTGTACAGGTAGATGCAGCCCTGGTGGAATGTGATCTTATCCCCTGTGGGGTAAGTTTTCAATGGTGCTTATAGCAGAAATTAATGCAATGGGCTATCCATTTAGAAATGGTTTGCTTTGAAATGGCCTTCCCCTCTGCCCCTGCATCAAAGCCAACTAGCAGCTGTTCAGATTTTCAAACAGGCGTAGTCCTGTCCAAATAATATCCAAGTTGTCTGTGCATGTCTAAAGAGTACAGCATTCATTCTCCTTTGTTTTGTGGATTTTGGAAAAAGGTAGGCAAATTAATGGACTGACTTAGGGCCACACTAGACACCACCTTGGGCATAAAGGAAGGACTGGTCCTGAGGGAAACCTTGTCTGCATGAAAGATAATGAAGGGCTCCACTGCCATGAGGGCCTGTCAGGCTAGAAGGAAGGTTGTTTTCCAAGAAAGGAATTTCAACTCTGCATTTACAGCTGGTTCAAATGGAGGGAGGGTAAGCTTTTCCAATACAAAGTTAAGGTCTCAGCTGGAGTAGGGGCTCACTTGGTGGTTCTTAAATTTTTAGCCCCTCTGAGGAATTGCTTTAGCAGGGGGTGAGAGAAGAGGGGTGGTTCAGTATTATAATGTGCTGAAATGGCACAGGTATGAATTTTAATTGACGAGAAGGATAGGCCCTTGTGGAGTATTTCTGTTAAGTACTGAAGAATATGAGGTAAGCTGGGCACCGTTGTACCCATTCCCTGAGTCTGGCTCCAGGAACAGTATTGTTTCCACTTTTCAGCATAGGATTTTCTAGTACTAGGCCTCCTTGCTTCCAGAATGGCATATAGCACCTACTTACTGAGGGATGCTATGGAGAGCTCAAGGAATTAGCCAGGCTGCAAGGTTCAGGGTTTGAAGCTGAGGGTGCAGAATCTGGCCCACCTGCTGGGACAGCAGGGAAGGTCGTCTGAGGTAGGTGCCATGACTCCAGCAGTATCATACTGCGCAAGAGGGGGTACCAGTGCTGGTGAGGCTAGTCTGGTGCAATCAGTATTGTCCTTGGCTTATCCTGTTTGATCTTTATCAGAACCTTCGAGAGGAGAGGCAGAGGAGGAAAGGCATAAACCGAGAGGCTTTCCCAGGCAAAGGACAGGGCATCCACTTTCCAATCTTGACTGTGGGAAGTCCTTGTGCAGAATTTGTCCAATTGGTAGTTCTGAGGGGAGGCAATCAGGTCTATCTCTGGAGTCCCCCATTTGTTCTTCAAGAGGTTAATATTTTTGGTTCCAGTTTCCATTCGTGTGGGTCCATGAGATTTCTGCTTAGGTCGTCTGCCAGTGAATTTAGCTTGCCTGGCAGGAACTGAGCTTGTATGTGCACTTGGTAGCTCAAGGCTATGTTCCACAGAGCCATGGCTAGTCTGCAGAGAGAGTACGAGTGGATTCCCCCCCTGCTTGTTTATGTACCACAGAACTGTGGTGTTGTCTTCATTTACCAATAATTGTCCTGGAAGGATGTGGTCTTTGAAGGCTGTCAGGGAATTCTGTACAGCTAACATTTCTTTTTGGTTGCTATGCAGGTGCATCTGACTCTGGTTCCATTTGTCCTGAATGCACTGCCCTGCCAAGTGAGCCCCCCATGCATAGTCTGATGCGTCTGTTGTTAGGGTTTGGGCGGCAGGGGATAGAGTGAAAAGGAGCCTCTTGTTGTGGTAGCAGGCCTCTGCCCACCAAAGGAACTCTGTCTTTATACTAGGAATGATAGGAATCATTGATTCCAGGTCCTGAGAATGTTGACACCATAGGCTTTTTAGATGCCATTGTAGTTTCCTCAAATGAGTCTTGCATATGGAATTAGTAGAATGCAAGAGGCCATGAACCCCAGGGATTGCAAAATTTTCGTTGCAGATAGCTGGGTCTTTGTGGCCAGTAGTTTGAAGTAGGTTGTCAGATAAACTTGTTTCTCTGGAGTGAGGTAAGCCATCTGGGAAGTTGTGTTCAAGCTTGCTCGCAGGAATACAATCTGTTGGTGGGGTACAAGGTGAAATTTATTTTCGTTTATTGTGTACCCCAGTGAGGTTAGACATTTCTTTACGAATGCCAGATGTTTTAATAGCAAGTCCTGGCTTTCTGCCTGAATAAGACAATCGCCCAGGTATGGGTATGGGTATATTTAAGTTCATAGGTAGGTACTAGGCTATTGGCCCTAGGGCCTATATAAGCCTAGCCAAAAATGTACCCTGGCTTTCGCCACCCAAGAAAATTATTTTCCTGTGCCCCTGTCGAGAAGAGACACAGAAGTGATCCCTGGGGTGAATTTCCTATTTCCCATCCATTCATCAAGTTTTTCTTGAAGAGTGCTAATAAGGAGCTCTGTTTGACATAGATAGGTAGTCTGTTCCAGAGTATGGGAAGTCTCTGGGACAGGAATCTATCTCTCCAGCATGTTCTGTTTATTGTGATGACAAGGTTTAGGTCCCTAGAACGTGTAGCTCGGAGGGATTGGGATCTCTTTAAGTGGAGCATGTCAAACAGCTCTGGGTTTGACATAGCTTTGTATGTTTGGCACAGATAGCCTCTGAGTAGGCGATATGCGACGGAGTAAAGCTGGAGTTTTTTGAGATGGTCTGCACAGGGCATCTGTTTGAGGCCAGTAATCCTCTTTGTGAGGTATTTCTGTGGCCTTTCCAGTTGTTGTAGATGTCTTGTGAGGTGCATACCAAAAAGGGCGTTGTACTCTATAATGGGTCTAATGAGTGATGAGTAGAGGGGAACAATGACCTCTTTTTTTCTGGATAAGAAACCTTTTGTGATGAGGTGAGCCACGTAGAAGGATTTCCTGATCACTGTAGCGATGTGATTATCAAAGGAGAGACTACTGTCCACCTGTGTCCCAAGGTCTCATCACATTTTCGGCGTTAAGTAGACTACCAGCTATATGGTAGTTCATGGGTACAGAGTTTTTACCAAAAGGGATGACAATACACTTTTTGGCATTGAGCTTGAATATTTTGCTGCCTGCAAAATGCAATGGCTGGAGCTAGACACTTTGTGAATACCCTGGGTGCAGTAGATAAGCCAAAGGGAAGGGTAGAGAACTAGATCCTCCATTCCTCCACGTCAGAAAAGATAAACCAAACAAAAACACCTCCGCTTGCTTTACCATAAAGGGTACCCTCCAGTAACTCCTCGAACACCAATGAAACCGTAAATATCGTACCACAAATGTGTCAGCCACTCGTTATACTTGAATAAACTGTAGGTTTAATAAAACACCAAAAACAACATAACAAACACGACTCCCTGATGAAGTCTTGACGAGATAGATGAAAGCGCGCTCAATCCCAGTCGTGTTTGTTATGTTGTTTTTGGTGTTTTATTAAACCTACAGTTTATTCAAGTATAACGAGTGGCTGACACATTTGTGGTACGATATTTACGGTTTCATTGGTGTTCGAGGAGTTACTGGAGGGTACCCTTTATGGTAAAGCAAAGGTAGAGAACTGATAGTGCATGGAGCCTGCTCAAAAGCGTAGGTATTTCCTGCAAGATTCCCTTATTGGAATGTGCAGGTTAGCTTCCTTTAAGTCTAAGGTTGCCAACCAGTCATCTTTGCCTAGCATAGGAAGCAGCTGTTGAAGTGTTAGCATTTTGAATTTTGGGATTACCAAAAAGGTGTTTAGAATAGAAAGGTCCAGGTTAGGACACCAGGAGCTGACTTTTCTGGGTACCAGAAAAAGTCTTGAATAAAAATCTTGTCCCCTTTCTTCTGTTGGGACAGGTTGAATAGCCCTGATATGTAGAAGAGAGAGAACCTGCTGTTGAGCCTCTGCCCACTGATTTGGGGGTAGGTCTGGCCAACCGTTTGGGGTCGGTAGGGTGTGGAAGTGGACTCTCTATCCTTGGAAAACTATATTTAAAACCCATTTGTCCTGGGTAATAAGTTCCCAGTTTTTTGCATGCAGGGTGAGCTTTCCTCCTAAGGCAGCAGGCATTCGAGCAGGGCTTGGAAGGGTTAAGGTTAAGTCATTGTGCCATTTTTCCATAGGGGGATGTATTACTACTTCCTGCTTTGGAATTGGGTGCCCCCCACTGCTTAGGCCTGTGTGTAGCCTGAGACTGTAACCTACATGGTCTGCTGTTCTTGGGTTTGGACTGAGAAGGCCTGGAAGAGACTGGAAAGGACCAATTCTTTGAAGGCCAATGCCTACTAAATCTGGGAGGCTGTACTTGCAGGAAATATTTAACAGTTTGCATAGATTTAGCTTTTTCCTCCATCTTTTTGAGGACTACTTCTGCTTTGTTGCCAAACAGGTGGTCTTGGTTTAAGGGAGCATCCAGTAATTTAGCTTTAACATGAATTGGCAAGTTTTGCTCCTTAAGCCAAGCATGCCTTCTAAGTACAGACCAAGTGACAGCAGCCCTGCAAGATGCTTCTAAAGAGTCAAAACCATTCTGCAAAGTATGCTTACCAACTTGTTCAGCAGAATGCATTAAATCCTGTAATTCTTTGTGTTCAGCACACTCAGGAATCAACATCATTTTCTGTTTAAGTACTCCCATAATATGCTGCTGGTACTTTAACATATGAAACTGGCAATTTAAAGCCCTAATGTCCAAAGTAGCAGACGTGTACACCTTCTTACTCTATCTGGCCAAGACTCTAGAATCTCTATCAGAAGGGGTAGGATTTTTGGCAGCAGAAGCCTTAATGCCCTTTGGTCCTTGGGAAATGGCCTCTGGATCTGCAGTAGGATTCTTGAAGAGGAACTTGAGAGAGTCAGGTACTCTGTAATACTTGTCAGGTTTTCTGGGAGCTGGAGGTAAGGTGTCTGGGGACAGGCTAGATTCCAAGAAGGCATCATCTACAATGTCCAGAACAGGAGGGATGGCTAAAGGCCTGTGTTGAGGAAGGAGTAAGAATTTCCTAAGCCTCTTTTTGGAGTCAGAGTAATCCTGGCTTTCCCAGCGAAATGCTCCCTATGAGTGTGCAAGGTTTCACCAAAAGAAAAATCTTCTGGAGGGGAAGCAGAGGGAATGGAATCCTCTGCATCAGAATTCCCATAGGCAGATAACAGCGAATCCTGGTAATCAAAAGAAACAGAAATATCAGAATCCTGATCAGAAGAATCAGACGGAAAATCAGTTCTAGGTCTCTTAGAGGGGGAAGGCTGGCTTCTCCTAATTAATGTAATAAGGTCTTCAGCCACACTAACCATTTGTTTTTTTAGGCATATGGGCTTGACCATGCGGTTTGGGCATCTGTTTTCTAGGTGTGGCTCGAGTTTTAGGCCTGGATGAAGAAGATGGCATCAGTTTAAAATGCAAATCTGTAGGCCTGAATACAACCTCAGAAGCTGGTGCCATCCAAGGTAGAGACATCCGCAGGATCCATAGCCGAAAAAGCATCTCGCGACATACCGGACTCCGAATGGGTCTCAGTAGAGGCCTGTGAATCTGAAGTAGCGGGTATCAGGGGCTGCAAAAGCACCTCACTGAGTACCGGCAAACTGGCGTCATCAGTTTTGGACCTACGCAGTCTGTCTCTGTCTTTACCTTAACGTTTTTTCAGAATATCGGTAGTCAGATGGCTTAATGAAGCCATTTCTAGACAGTTATGCTGAGTACCAAAATAATTTGCTGCACAAATAGACAGACAACAAATAGTTTGGGGGTTGAATAAGGTATAAAACCGACAGCGAGGGATGTCGTGGTCTAGGCCTAAGCAAGGAATGCAGTACGAATGAAAATCTTTATGAGGCATTTGCTTAACACAGGTAAGACAATTGTTACCTTTTACTGACATCGGTTAAGAGCAAGAAAAAGGATCCCCAATGGGGTACTTGCTTTTTTGAAGACTTCGGTTCTGAAACTCCAAAACGAAAATTTCAGGAGCCGGCCGACAGGCACTTGAGAACTGCTTCTGCTTCGGGCACCGCACGGCATTGGCTGCATGTTTTATACCCCTGATGACCTGACGTCATGGAAGAAGAGACAGTATCTGACAGAGGAATCCAAGACTCTGGTATTCAGGCCGGCTGAGGGCTACCTGCAGGCAGATAACCCAAATGTAATGACTGCAACAGTGAAACACGAAGAACATCCATTCCTGTGCGAGTCACATTCTCCAAAATACAGCATTAGCCGGGTATTCTACTGAAGCTTACATAAGGAGGTTGTTTGTAAAACACCTGTGAGGTTAAAGAAACATTGGCTAGCAAGGAAGTGACATACCCCTCAATGGACCTGAACTCATGGCTGTGTCATTCCTATTCCCTGAACCAGAGTATCAGCAAGGTATGGTAATGAAGCACTTAGAGGAAAAGCAATAAAAAAATTAGCAAGGGAATGGAATACAGCTGTATGACAAAAAAGTAATATTATACAACATTTCACCTTCAGGGGGATAAGAACCCTGCATCCAGTGCACTCAGATTGGACTCATCAGATCATGAATATGTTGAGCCATACATGCCTTTACAGCGGGAAACATCATCTTTACCGCATTTCATTTTTGGTTGGGGGTGAGCACCTATGCCAAGCTCATTTGCGCAACCAATGACAAGATCATTTGTGCATGTTAAGGATGTTTCTCAGTTTTTGCATAGCACTGGAACCATCACTTCTCTATAATTACAGATGACTAGTGATGTTGCTCTGTGCCAACTGTCACTCAATATATAACCACAAGAAGATGTGCATGCATTAGAAACCATTTGTGCGCATGTGTGTGTATTTTCTTCTGTTTTTACTAGATTATATGGTGGAAATGGGAATACAGGATGGAGATGAAAAGGGGAAGCAACAGAAGGTGAGATAAGTAGGATAGAGATGGGACAGGAGCATAGGAATGAGTAGGCTAGAGGTGGGATAGGAGCATAGGAATGAGCAGGATGGAGGTGGGACTGCAGCATACCTCTCAATTTCTTAGCTCAATAAAGATGTAGATGGACAGCAATAATTTACTGACTCATTTTTAATGACATTTCTAACAATTACACTCTGTAGGATGAACAGTTTCAACCAATCATCTGTACATTACTGAAATATATGGGAAGTAGAGACATATGCGTGGAAGTATTTATTTATTTATATATATTTTGTGAGGCAGGTGTCCTCTTTTTTTAAGAAGGGAAAGTTGAGGAAGGAAGTTTGGGTAGTAAGAGGTGAGCAACAGAGACAGGATAGGACACAGGGGAAGACATACATGGCTTACAGGGTGCGGGAAGGGGAAACACAATGGTAATAGACAAACAGAAGGCAGACAATGGTAAGGAAAGGAATGTACACTATATAGACGTGGTCACAAACAAAAAAGAGAGGGGAACACGATGCTTACGAAAGAGGACTGGGTGCTTGAAGATGCAGTCTCTGCAGCTTAGACACAGTGGGAGATTACTCCTCACCTTGTCAGCTGCCAACACTGGGTCTTTTCTCAGAAGCTGGAGATGACATTGGGCAAGGACAACCCAACTATTCGTTGCAACATGGTCTCTATAAGGCTTTTGTGGGCATCTAATGTAAGTGCCTTCCTAACCATGCTGATGCTCATACAGTGAAGTAACTAATACTTAGGAATGGGGTCCTTTCCCATCATGATATTAGAAATCCAAAAGATTTGGAGAAATTAAAAAAAGAGTGAAGTAAGACAACCTTTTAAGAATAGGACTTACACAGGTGTGTTACCAAAATGTTTGATTGGGTATTACACATGGGGCCTAAGCCATATCTCATCACAAGCCATCTGATACATGAGCGCATTAAACTCAGGAGCTATTTATCAGGAAATATTATCTGTGATTGTGGCCAGTGATGCTATTCCAGTTTTGACAATAAAATGACTGCTCATATACATGAGAAACATGACAATCACACACACAGTGTCAATCACAGGTGAAAGACAGGGGATATACATATGTGTAATGTGTGTTGTGAAGTGCCCAGTCAAGTAATAACTATGAGCATAACATATATGGACCTTGCAGTGGTGCACTGATATTAGTGGGATTACACATATAAACTTTGCCATGACAAAAAAAGAAGCTATGTCTTACCATAACATTCCATCTATGCTCATTCATTACTATTAGGACCTCGGTTCCATCCTCAGAACCAATATGGCCGTTTCCAAGCTTGCGCCAGCCAAAAACCTCAGCATAGACCTACCCCTAATGCCCCTCTCCTAGTTACTCCAGATCGAGTTTGCCCACCCCTATATAATAGACATAGTAAATAGAAAAAAAATAGTAGAAGGCTCTAAAGCAAATACCCTAACAAGGAGTTCCTAAAGTCCAGCAGGAATCCAGGCATGGGGAAGGAGGGGGGGGGGGAGTAATGAATGAACAAAGATCTACAACACAGATGGAACATTATGAAAAGACATAACTTCTTTATCTGATGTTGTAAATCTTTGTTCATTAATTACTATTAGGACCGAGTCCCTAGCTACGAGAGTCCTGGATGGCCCTAAGGAAGGATATTCCTGAGTACCATAGAACCAAAAGATGCTCGTCCCCTGGAGGCCAAATCCAATTTGTAATGAGAGATAAAGGTATGAGGTCTTGCCCAAGTGGCTGCTGCGCAGATATCATCCATAGAGGCTCTGGAATGAAATGCTATAGAAGTAGCCATAGATCTGGTAGAATGAGCCTTTATTCTGGCTGTTAAGGGTAGTTTATTCTGTTGGTAGATAAAGGTAATGACGTTTCTAAGCCAGGAGGATAAAGTCACTTTGGAAACAGGTTTACCCAATCTGGGTCCTGCAAAGGCCACAAACAATTGATCTGTTTTCCTGAAAGATTTAGTCCTGTCCAAATAACAAAGCAGCTGCCGATGCATATCAAGGGTGTGCAAAAGGTACTCCCCTCTATTAGAATGCTGAGGGAAGAAAATCGGCAGGTCACTAGATCCAGAAATGACCTTAGGAAAGAAAGAAGGGTCAATACAAAGGGACACCCTATCCTTGTGGAAAATCAAGTAAGGTCTCTTGACACTCAAGGCCTGCAGCTCAGATACTTTTCTCGCTGGGGTAAGTGCTACTAGAAGTAGGGTTTTCCATGACAATAATTTTAAATCACATGAATCAAAGGGCTCAAAAGGAGGACTTGTGAGAGACTGAAGTACCAAAGTCAAGTCCCAGGGTTCTAAGGGAGGCTTGACCGGAGGTTTTAACATGTAATACTCCTTTCAAAAAAGTCTTGCATAGACGGTGTGACATAATCGAAGAATTATCAAGTCCATTATGAAAATTGGCGATAGCTGCTAAATGTACAGTGATTGTCGATGCTGAGGCTCCTGCATGTAAAAGAGTAGTCAGGTATTGTAGATTCTTTTGAATAGGCATAGAGAAAGGGTCTAAGTTCTGATCTTTGGCCCAAATAGAGAACCTAGTCCATTTACTAGAATAAACTTTCCTGGTGGAAGGCTTGTGTGAAGCCAGAAGAATTTCACGAACAGGAGATGAGATGTCAGGCAGCCTGGCAATAATTGGAAGTGGAGAAACCAAACTGTGAGCTTGAAACTGTGGAGGTCTGGATGAATCAGTCCCTGAGGATGACATAACAGGTCTTGGGGAATGATCCAGGATCCATGGGCTGTGAATCAGATGAGGCCATAGAAACAGGAACCAGACTTGACGGGGCCAGTAGGGGGCAATGAGGATCACTTTGCTTCTCAACCTCTGAGCTTTCTGGAGAAATTTTGGGGAAACGGGGGAAAGGCATACAAAAGAGCTGGGGGCCAATCGTGCATTAGAGCATCCCTCGGTGGTTCCCCCTGAGGGGGGATCAGGGCAAAGTAGCTTCTGCATTTGTAGTTTGGGTGAATCAAACAGATTGCAGCAAGGCTTGCCCCAGCTTTGGAAGATCCGATCCGCTGTTACAGGGTTGAGGGACCACTTGTGAGGCATCAGGATGTTCCTGCTCAGATTGTCCACAATAAGGTTGGAACTCCCGAGCATGTGCGTTGCTATAAGAAGGCGGTTGGAAGCTATCGCCCAGTGCCAAATCCTCATGGCTTCCCAACACACGGGGTAAGACCTGGTTCCATCTTGCTTGTTGATATACCAGACAACCTACATGTTTGTCTGACTGAATTGCAATGGTCCCAGAGGTTAGGGATGCATGGAACGCTAAAAGAACTGCCCTCAGTTCCAGTTTCAGGACATTTATGTGCAAATTGGTCTCCATGGGGAACCAGGTGCCTTGGACTGTCTTTCCCTGGAAATGCCACCCCCTCCCGTGGCTGTGGACTGGGGAAGACAGAAAAGTCGACACCCAAAGATTTGTTTGTGACTTCATCCACCATAGCATTTCTTCCTTGCAACGGTTTGTAAGATGTATAATGTGGTTGAGTGGGTGAGTTAGAAACAACCATTGTGCGGAAAGAAGCCACTGCATGATTCTCATGTGCTGTCTTGCCAGTGGTACTAAAGAAAATGGAGCCTAAGAGCTGCAGTACCAGATGTGCTGGTAAATAGGTCTGAGGAAGAAGGTTTTGGATTTGTTGTCTTATTTTCGAAAGCCTGTGAGGGGGGAGAGAAGATTGACAGGATGTTGGGTCAAAGACAGCTCCAATAAATTCCAGTGTCTTCGTTGGGGACATTTGAGATTTGTCCTTGTTGATTGTAATCCCCAAGCGGAGAGCGAGACCTTGAGTGTAAGAGAGGCTGCGGACTAGGAGATTCCTGGTCAAAGCGGTAAGGAGCCAATCATCCAGATAGGGAAACACCTGGAATCCTTGTAGTCGAAGATGAGCTACCACAACTGCCATACATTTGGTGAACACTCGGGGGCTGTCGAGAGACCGAATGGCAGTGCCCTGAACTGGTAGTGATTGGCTCCCAGCCGGAAGCGGGGAAACCTCCGGGAGCGGTGATCCATCTTTATGTGGTAGTACATGTCCTGGAGGTCTATAGCGCACATCCAGTTGTCCCTCCCTCCCTAGGAAGGGAAGAATGGACTGTACCATGACCATATGGAATTTTTGAGGTTTGATAAATTTGTTCAATAGGTTGAGATCCAGGATTGGTCTCCAGTCTCCTGTCTTTTTTGGCACTAAAAAGAACCACGAGTAAAACCCGGATCCTGTGTAGTCTGGTGGGACTGGTTGGATGTCTCTTTTTTTTAGCAGCTTTTCTATTTCTAAGGCTGCTAATTCCCTCTGATTGGGTGGTACATCGGGGATTCATTTGACGGGTCTGGGAATTAAATCGAATGGTATTTGGTAGCCTCTGGATATTATTCTCTGCACCCAAACATCAGTAGTAATAAGATGCCAGGCTGTTAGGTGTACAGAAAAACAACCCCAGACTGCTTCCAGAGGAAAGCAATCAGGCCGTTGCTCAGGAGTGCTGGTAGGGTCTGCTGGAGAACTAATCTCTAGCACCCTGGTTATGTGAACCTCCTCAACCCCTAAAGGGGCATCTTCCATATGAGCTGCCCCCTCTGCCCCGGGGGGATTGTTCACCACGAGTGTCACGAAAAGATCCTTGGGATCTCTTGAACCACATTTTTCCTCCCTTCTGGTTCCTGGAGTAGGACCCCTGGGGGTTGGAAAAGCGTATGCGCACAGCAGACAAGGTCTTTCAGTCTTTCTCATTACTTGCATGTGTGTCTCGTACTTTGGGTCCAAAACGTGCAGATTCGTCGACAGGTGCATTGACGAAGGAAGATTTAAAAGGGTCTGCAAAGTCACACAAAAACCATCCAAGCATTATGTCTCATGACAATGCCTGATGCGGCAGCTCGAGCTGCCCCCTCGGTGGTTTGAGATATCAAATGCTTCGAGAAGTTCGAGATGGATTTAACTTATTCACTCCGGAGCAGCTCAGGAAAAGCTGCCTGCTTAATTCCACCATAGGAACAACAGTGCAGCCTGAGCTCATTTTCAGAAAATCCATTTCTAATACCATACAGAAAACAAATGTTCATAACTCAAACTGTAAGAGCTAGACTAAAAATGTAAATGCGAAAGTTGTTCAGCAGACACTGACCTTTCCAACAGTGTAAATGTTGATAGTGCATATCAAAGTCATTATTAAATATTTGGCAAGGAAGGCTGATATTGTGCATATTATTTACCTTTTTGGAAAAGCAAAGCACAATAGCTTGGTCAATGTACCATGCAGACCCATACAATTTGAATTTAATTTGTTAATATGAATGTCAGCTTTAAAATGATACCTTAACCATTACTGAGGGATGCTCCTTTCTTGAGATATTCACAGAAATATGATTAATATATTATTTCTCATAACTGATAAATAAACAATGCATAATATCTCATCACCTGTAACAGACAGAGCCTACATATCAGTGTAGAAGTTGTGCATCTGAATGTCAGCTTCAAAATGATGCATCATTTGTGTGATCACCATGTTCCCTTGCAAAGATATGGGCATAAATAATGAGAAGTATTGTAAATGTATAATTTTCATAATCGTACAAGACTAAAACTGTGATATCTGTGCATGTGTACAGTGCACAGACACAGTTCTTTTACCATGTTGTAAGGAGTAACACTGTCTTCAAAATGAGGTATTACTTGGTGCACTGACATGCTCCCCTGCAAAGTTATTTACCAAAATATGAAAAAAATAATAGTTTCCATAACCTAATTCCAAACAAACTTTGATATCTGCACGTGTCCAACATACAGGCACAATTATTTTACCATGTTAGAACCAGCAGTACTGTCTTCAAAATGAGGTATTAGAAAACCAAAGAAACCGTGTTGGGTAAAACCTTGGTGCAGAAATAAATCCAAATTGTAAGAGAGCATCTGAATGTGTCAAGTAATACCTCATTTTGAAAGGTAAAAAGTAAAAAATGCACCAAGATAACACACAGCAAAACGTTTAATCACAGCAAAGTACAAAGTGGTAAGCGCTTTCACAACCGAAGTTGCTTCATCAGACACCACAGTAAAAAATGCACAGGTTTAAATAGAGATTGTAAAATGCCAATTAATCAATAAAAATCACACAATGATTAAGTAGCAGTGAAAAACAATTAAGCCTCATGCTGAAACTAAAAAAGCATTGCTTAAAAACATATTCATAGAAACCCCAGAGGCGGTGACATTGAGAATATCACAGAGGGACATGAACAGAAGTGGATTTTGAAACTTAATGCTGAAAAGTATCCTGGTTTGAATGCTACTACTTCCTTGGTCCCTTTTTTTAAAGGCTAGACATCTCAAGCATTAAGATTAGCTAAGTTCTTTCAAAATTAGTCTATGTATTTAACTAGCTTTTAGTCTCCAAGTATTCTATTTAACTTTTTCCTGCCTAGTATTTTTCCATGCTTTATAATGATTTTATATTTTTAAGTGCTTTCTCATGTATAGTATTTGATTCCTTCTTGTACAATGTTTTTAAGCAATGTTTTTAAGCAATGCTTTTTTTAGTTTGAGCGTGAGGCTTAACTGTTTTTCACTGCTACTTAATCATTGTGTGATTTTTATTGATTAATTGGCATTTTAGAATCTCTATTTAAACCTGTGCATTTTTTACTGTGGTGTCTGATGAAGCAACTTCGGTTGTGAAAGCGCTTACCACTTTGTACTTTGCTGTGATTAGACGTTTTGCTGTGTGTTATCTTGGTGCATTTTTTACTTTTTACCTTTCAAAATGAGGTACTACTTGGCACATTCAGATGCTCCCTTACAAAGTTATCTACCAAAATATGACAAAAATTAATAATTTCCATAACCTAACTCCGAAACAAACTTTGATATCTGCACATGAGTATAACATACAGGCACCCTTTATTTGCCATGTTAGAACTATCAATACTGTTTTCAAAATGAGGTATTACTTAGCACATTCAGTTGCTCCCTTGCAAAGTTATTTACCAAAATATGAAAAAAGTCTTAATTTCCATAACCTAAGTCCAAAACAAACTTTGATATCTGCACATGTGTCCCACATACAGGCACAATTCTTGTACCATGTTGGAACCAGCAATACTGTATTCAAAATGAGGTATTACTTGGTACATTCAGATGCTCCCTTGTAAAGTTATTTACTAAAATATGAAAAAAAATCATTATTTCCATAACCTAAGTCCGAAACAAACTTTGATATCTGCATATGAGTACAACATACAGGCATCATTCTTTTCCCATGTTAGAACTATCAATACTGTTTTCAAAATGAGGTATTACTTAGCACATTCTGATGCTCCCTTGCAAAATTATTTACCAAATATGAAAAAAAAAATCATAACTTCCATAACCCAAGTCCGAAACAAACTTTGATATCTGCACGTGTGCAACATACAGGCAATTTGTTTACCATGTTGGAACTATTAATATTGTCTTCAAAAGGAGGTATTACTTGGCACACTGACATGCTCCCTCGCAAAGTTATTTATCAAAATATGAAAAAATTAAATTTCTATAACCTAAGTCCTAACAAAACTGATATATGTACATGTGTACGGCATTCAGAAGCAGTTGTTTTATCATGTAGACACATGATTGTGAATATACACATTCTTGGTGTAGCCAACATACTGCTGAATGGGTACATGTAAAGAGAAAAAGCAAGGTAAGGACCACCACTCCACTAATGAACCCAGGACAGTGGTAGGCAAGGCCATCTCATCGGTCTGATAGCTGTGCTGGCTACCCACTCAAGACAGCCGATAACACTGCAGTCTCACAACCTCCTTCTGTGTCAGCAGTCTGCCTTACCTATACCTTTTCTCTTTACATGTGTCCATTCAGCAATGTACCTAAGGGATCAATTTCTGTATTAGTAAGCCCTTCCTGTCATCTAACTCTACATATGCCTGATAAAAGCAGACTAAAAAAATGAAGTATTGCAGGATGGTCACTGACATATTACACTGTATGTGGTAGCACTTTCCTAAAACAGTTCATTCTTAGCATCCTCACCAGCTCCTTACCACAGTTATTTGCCAAACTCAGAGAAATATATTTTACACAACACATTTCATAATAGTGTTTTACTTACTATACTGGTCCTACTTGGTCACGGGTGTTTTCCATGCTTCTCACAAGCTGCATGTTGGCAATCCTGCATAACTCTCCTCACGCCATTGTGGAGGTTGGTCAAGAACAATGCAATGCTCTCCTCAGTTAGGTGAACGCCATCCCCTCTGAACAGATGAACATCTTCCACGGTGATGCTGTTATGGCAGATTGTAGATCCACTGACCCTGTGCATCAAGCCATGTATGAATCCATTCTGTAAACATCTGGCCTTGTGCACTGCCCATTGACTGTTTGCCATATCTGGTGAGGAATTATGTCAGACCACACAAAATGACAACATGGTCACCACGACTGCAGGTGTTCACAAATTGCTCTGATTTGGACCCGTAGCCTTCCGAGTGGTTGACTGATCACATCATTCCCTCCAATGTGCAGCACAAGGATGTTGGGCTCAGAGTAGATGGAACACTTTTCTTCCAACAACTGCAGTACTCCACTCCAATGCATACCTCTTCTTGCAATCCAGTACACCTTCACACTGGATGTGGGGAAGCTCGTGTTGTTGTGGTTTTCAGTTACGGAGGCATGGCTGGCAGCCCATTGAATGTAGGAATGGCCACATACCCACACTCTCACTTGTTCTCCTGCTCATGAAGCCATGTCAGCATCAGAAGGTGGACAAACCTGCACAGGAAAGAAAATGCAAACAGATTACTACTGATGTTTTTCAGATTATTGGAAGACTACATATATATGTGTATCATGTGCATTACCTGGTTAGCCCATCCATGTCTCCTTTCGGCAAAGGCTATAATGAGTGAAAGGGGGGAGGTAATGTAAACCCTCTTCCATAACATCCATGGTGGCTGGTTATGCCCCCCCCCCGTGAAGCATCCACACCAACACAAGAGCAGTTGGCACAAAAGACTGAAGAGGGTCTGTTTATCAGAAAAATTTGTGATTTTCTTGCAAATCAGAGGACGCAAAGCACTAAATAACATATACATTCATATCCCTCATACAGTGTACCACAAATCCTGTTATTCTGGCAACTTTCTCTAAAAATAATAAATTGAAAATGTATCCCTGTCCTAACTCTCAAGTGTCCTGATTTTTGCAGGATGTCCAATTTTTGCCTCGTAGATTTGTTACATTTCTTGAAACTGTACAAATGACAGCATGAAAGTGTGTGTGTGTGTGTGTGTGTGTGTGTGTGTGTGTGTGTGTGTGTGTGTGTGTGTGTGGGAGTTGCAATGACTCCAAATGGAAAAAAAGCTAAATCTGACTTGTGCATTCAGCAATGTGATAACGACTTCTACTTATGTGAATGACAGTGACAGCTGCTGACAGTTTGGCTGAAAAGTGATAATGACTCAGTGCTATATTGCAAAATTACACATGCTCAGACACAGATGATAATTGTTGCCCATCGCATAGGCATTCATGCCGTTACCTTGTGCAGCAGTTAGGTAACAGACTCATTATCATCAGTAAAGGGAATACCTGACTAATTCAGTAAAATAGTATAACATTTAAATATTGAGCCCTTCCCCCCAGCTCTACATACTTTGTAAGGTATGAAAAAGCAGCCCAGTAAACAGGAACCCCCCCCCAATAAAAATCAAACAGATTTCCCTCAGCCTAAAGGTAAGGCAAGCTGCTTTTATAGTGTGAATAATTAAAGTATAAAAAACATAGCTGCCACAGTTCGCAACAGCATATTCTATACAACCAGTGTTATATTTGGATGGAATAAAACAATACCAAAACATATGAACCATCTTCTGCCATGGGCATTCACAAATGAATAAGTTGTAAACAATCATTACAGAATGTTGTAAGTGCCTAATGAATTGAATGGTAATGATGAAGACTCTTGCTCGGTGTATCTTTCCCCTCCTTGCCAATCTCACTCGATTTATCTCACCAGAAACATCATATATGATTTGTGAACCTCTGCTATTGTTTTATCACGAGAGCTGGCCCTCACACTGCAACAAGTAAATCTGGACATTAGTTCAACCCTAAACATCAGACTATTAAATGTGTCAATATGGTCTGGATTTGGAAAAGTGATTTATACTACAAATCAACAGCCACTTAATCTCTACTATTTCAGCTGTAATTACAAATCAATATTCACCATATCTTGATTTCTTCATCAGTCTCAACACAAATGAACCATGATATCCACACTGCCTACTTGGATCTACTTGAATCATTCAAATTACAACCAAACACTTTTTTTATGGGTGACTTTAACTACCCATCCATGGAGTGGGTAAACTGTATGTGTACTAAAATGCTCGGCCAAAGATTCTTAGAGTTCGTTAACTCCAGTGCCTTGGAATCCCCACAAGGGGTCCAAACATTCTCAATCTGGTACTCAGTAACATGGGAGATCCATTTACTACCACAAGTGTGGCCCCCCTGATCATAAAACAGTTTCATTCAAAGTACCGATTACATCAACCCATCCTCCCAGGAGAAATTAAGCTAAAAAAACGCCTCCAAGGCCAACTACAGCATTAATAGCTTCAACACACCTTTCCCCTCTGACGGCAAGGACACCTATAATGGGATATACACCAATGCTCTGAATAAAAACCTATGTAATTGCACTGCCTAGGTTGATATGACCAAAGCAACAGCCTGTATGGTGGACATCTGCCATAAACAGGTTATACAATAAGAGGAAGACATTTCTGCCTAAGAACATGAAGGAATATTCTCAGAATTGGAAGCACATCCTTCTCAGCTTGAGCAAGCAAATAAGACATCCTGTAAAGTCCTCTAAAGCAAACTATGAATCAAAATTATCATCCCTATCTAAGGATAACCATAAGGCATTCCTTAGCTACATCTGAGACTAGGTGATTATATTTATGTAAAATATATAAAATAATTAAGACTATGCACTCCAAATGAGCTCAGCTTTAACCACATTGGAAAAAAACAATCCTTCAGTAACACATGGTGGTAAGAACATGCACCAAAATGAAACATTCACCCAAGGGACCACTACAATAAAATGTTGAAGTGTGCACGAGCACCAGAATGAAATAGCTCCCCAAACAACCTTTCAGTGACACTTCCTGGCAAGAACATGCACCAAAATGAAACATTCACCCAAGGGACCCCTACAATAAAATGGCGAAGTATGCACAAGCACCAGAATGGAATATGTCCCCAAAAGTCCCTTCAGTAATAATGCCTGGCATGTACATGCACCAAAATGAAACATTCAGTACAGGTTTAAACACTCCCTTACTTATATTTACTTTTAAAGTTGGGATAAAGGAGAATGTCACTTTTTACAAAGCACAAAGGTCTGAAAGTGATCCTAATTAACTCTATAAATTTGAAAAGTGCCAGCTAAAACAAATAAAGGAATTAAAAAAGACATCCAGATCTGAAATGCAAAATTTCTGATAAGAAAAGCAAACCCCACGTTGACAAAAAATGCATGCACATATCCATGGTAATAAATAAAAATATAAAACATCTGATACTGTCAAAAAAAAAAACTTTTGACATAGACTACAGTATCGACATCAAATAAAACCTACTAAACATAAAGAAATCTATTGAGCTGACAAACTCAATGGATCAGTCTACGCAGTATATTTTGTTTATATCACAAAAACCTGGCATTTTAACAGGGATGTGTACACTTTCACTGTATATGCACAGACATGGAGGTACTGTATACAAGGGGAGCAGAGCCTTTTGGTAACAAGTAGAGGAGAGTATGCTCATTATGACAGTTACATGCCTAGTGCAGGTGTAGTGGATGACAGAGTCAGTACCAAATATACACAAGAATCAAAATGAAACATTCCCCCCAATGACCTCTTCAGTAGTATATCCGAGTATACACAAGCTCTAAAATGAAACATTTGCCACAAGACCCCTTCAGTAGTATGTCCAAGTATCACAAGCACCAAAACAAAACATTTGCCACAAGACCCCTTCAGCAGTATGTCCAAGTATGCACAAGCACCAAAACAAAACATTTGCCACGTGACCCCCTTCAGTAGTACGCCCAAGTATGCACAAGAACCAAAATGAAACATTCCCCCCAATGACCTCTTCAGTAGTATATCCGAGTATACACAAGCTCTAAAATGAAACATTTGCCACAAGACCCCTTCAGCAGTATGTCCAAGTATGCACAAGCACCAAAACAAAACATTTGCCACGTGACCCCCTTCAGTAGTACGCCCAAGTATGCACAAGAACCAAAATGAAACATTCACCCCAATGACACTTTCAGTGTTGATGACAAGCTAGAGAGTGGAGGCGGCAATATTACATAATGCTTCAAATAAGAAGTCAGTAAATATGAGCAGAATAAATGTAACAACTAAATAAAATATGGGCATGCCTAGGATTAGCCACTAAATGCAAAAGCATCTACAACAGCTAACGTAACAGGCTGAATACTCTAACAAATGTGCATAAAACAGGTACCCTACCTTTCTTCATGTCATCAAACACATACATTCATACACATCTTTTGATACTGCCCGCTTATCGGCTTCTTTCAAAACATACCTAATCCCCTTAGTTCATTTTCTAGTATTAAGCTACCCAATCCTCCTTTATAAGATTTTCTTTCAATCTGCATGCCCAAAAAAGTTTTTCCATAAATATGAAAACATGCATTATTCACTATAAGGGGGAAACAGTACTTTTGTACCCTTTAGCCAAAACATTTCATACAACGTACAGGCAAATTTGACAATGCCTACAAAATCATCATCATTACGTCAAATTACTCACTACTGTCCACATTTAGCTGTACTAATGCTGCATGAGGTAATTATTTCCATAATGGAGTCAATGAAATCACTACTCATTCAAAATAACATTCCCATATTGTTGCCCCAGTGAACTGCTGCAATAAGAAAAATAGTACCTTAATTTAATCTTGCAAAAGAAACTATTGAACATCCACCACAATTTTCTGTAATTTATGGAAGGACAACAGTGGGCACAAATGTAAAGCCCTATTGCATCACAGAGACATAGGCATTCGTTTATAACACCGTCCACATTAACTATTTGTGGGCCGCTTTTCATCAGCTTGGGATGTTGCATTGCTGACGATAACTTGCAGGGTTGCCTCAGTATAACAACAGGCAAACCAAGTTCTCCACCATCTTCCTCTGCCAGTCTCCACACCTAATTATTGCAGACTAAATGAAGAAAGTAGACAATGTCTCAAATACTCTATGGGTTTGTACAACCCCATTTGCATAAGGGTACACAAACGGAAATAAATGTAATTCACTTATGTAACCTCCTACATACTGGCATATGGGCTACAAAAGGGAAGACATTGTAAAGCTCCCCACTCCTGCTTTTGCTATGATACACAAACGTCAGTTTGAATCTTCGGCTGCCTCAGCGAGTCAACAAAAAGGCTCCTCGCTCCTTCAAGTAGCACTGTGAAGCCAAACTTGTTGAACGACATTTGGACAAACTCAACACCAACAGGTATTGGCCAGAATTAGTTTACCAAGCCCAAAGTCGGCGGCATTTTCAAAACGGACAATTTTTTGTTGATGACAACAGATGCCACAATCAAGGAAGAACTGGAATGTAGAGTATTATTTTTTAAAATGTGAAATACTCAGCTTTCTGCATTTAATACCTTTTTTTGTTGTTGCTGAATCAAAAGAAGATTACACACACTACTCAGTTCCGTAGCAATGCTTTATAAGACTCTAACCCCTAAAGCAACCCAAGTTCCATAATGCTAACTAGCAAAACTAGTGATATACAACTGTCACATAAAAAAAATGCACATGAATGTCCATTGAATGTTTACTTACTCAGAGGGACACTAAAAAATATATCGGCACATTCTGCCTGAAGGTTTAAACTTTTCATCCTTTGCCGCAGCGAATATCACTTGCTTTTGCACAGCAATACCTCACAATAAGGCTCATGACCTATGGAAAGAGGATCCCTAAGTGCAGACAGCTTAGGGAGCCCAGAGGCTGTACCTGACAATCACATTGCTCTGGTATCTATGTGCTTGAAACAACTGCACCAGAAAAGTCTATATATAAAAAAAAAAGGCAAACAACCGTCAGAGCCAGCTGTAATAAAAATCCAGAGCGCTTGTTAATGCCTGCAGGGAATTACAGGCCTTGTTATCAAAAGATACAGCAGATAAACTTCCATTCAAGTGTACTACGAGCCAAGATGAGCACTTTTATTTTACATGGAAGTCGGGCTCATTTTTTTTTTGATGAAATGTTTAACCAGAGGTTCCCCTGAAGTGTTCTGTCTCTACAAACCTTTGTGGCACATCTGGAATTCTCTGTAAAAGCAGGACGGGGCTCTCCTTCAAAGAGCAGCAAGGGACATGCTTCGGTCATTGTACAAGTGTGACTTTTCTAACTTTACATGAAACTTAGTAGTACAAACCTTTTCAGGTGTGAGGCCAACAAGATGATCTGTTCTCTTCTCCTGTGTCCTGATCACAAACAGGAGAACCTTGAACTTGTCCGTGAAGAGATTTGCAAACTTTTATGTCCATTCTGAGTGAATATGAGCAGTATAATTTTAGGAAGCCACTTAAATGAAACACTACAGGGAAATCAAGGATTTCTTTGCCGCTACTAAAACCTAAAAATCACGTAACACGAGTTATGTACGAATCTGATTGGCTGCCACCGCTTCATTTAGGAAACTCCTTGCTGTAATTATAAGAATACACAGGGAGCATTCCCACCCAATTTACCTATAAAAGTCCAATAGGACCATCAGGTAACTCCACTCTAAATCCTAAGTTGAGAAGGTGACCAACAACATTCAGTTACTTTCTCAACTTATTTTTCAAAAATACTTTCAAATTAGGGTTGTAAACTTACTTGCGTTGCTGGAAGGCACTCAGGGTTAACATAATGGAATTCCTATCTTCTCATGGCGCGCTTGGTGTTAGGCACAGAGGCGCCATGAGAGGGTACTCGGGGTTAATGAGTTAAGGGTAGCTAGCTGCGAGGCGACAGTATCAAGTACCTCATCAGGCAGTACCCCCAACCAAAGAGGAAGACATTTCGGAAATTAGGTCTCTTTGGAGGCGAGTAAAGTGTGCCAGATAGGTTCAGTGACCGAATGGCGAAGGTCGCTGAAGCATAGGTCCACTTCCCTAGTCTGTCCATGGTCCAGGACTCCCTGTTTGGAGGATGGGCAGTGGAACTATCTTCTGCCAGTTCCCTCCTTGTGACCGCCACCACGACCATAGAATCAACTGTCAACTGCTTGGACCAGTGGGGCTGGTCTTCAGGTGTATGTCTGGCCTCCGGGGGACATGTTCTACATTGCCCGTGGCCTTCCAGGCACGCTGCACAAAGAGTTTAACAAGATCATCTACCTGTGGGGTCACCCAGGAAGTACATGGCCGAGCACGGAAGACCTGCAAGAACACCAATTCCTCAGAAGAAGGGTTAGAGGACTCCCAGTCTCTCCACTGCTTGAGGATTTCGAGAATGTCTCCGAATGAGATGTCATCTGGGGGAGACCGTAGGGACCCTTCCCCCTCATCACAATCAGTGTCTTCAGTGATAGATTCCTCTGGGGAATCGAGGAGTGAAGGACCCTCTCCATCACCTGGACAGCAGGCCTGCCTGAGGAGGGATGGCAGCCTGGAATCGGGAAGGACAACCTCGGACCCGGGGTCACACCCCGCCCTGAGGAGCCCACCTCCAGGTGAGGAGCTCCGAGAGGACTGGAAGCCATCGGAGCCATGGACATAGACGGCTCCAGTGAGAAAATAGGTGCCGGGCTAGGTACCAAGGTACGGATGGTCCAGGCACTGCTCTAAGAGAGCATCAGCTCCACCGGAGCCGATGAAGCAAGGGTGGTCAGTGCCGACAGAGGAAAAACTGCTGTCGGAGCTGGGACAGTATGCACCGGAGTGGACATTGGTACCGGGATCTCCAGGATCCGGGCAGAGGCCAGAGGAGGATAAACAGGGGAAGACGTAGTAAAAGATTCCAAGCCAAGAGGGATGGAAGGTCTAGCTGGAATGGGCAATCCCCTAGCTGCCAGAAGCTGGTCCACAACCCGCACTAGATCTAATTCAGAAAAACTCTTAGTGGATCTAAAGGAGGTTGCTGAAGGAGAATCAGGTCTTTCTAGAAAGGGGCTAAACCTCTGCCCCAAAAAAGGGTCGCAAGTTGGAGATTATCTTGTCCTTGGCAGATATTCTAGTTTTGGAGCCGATGGAGCTGAAGAAACTGTTGGCACCATGGCCTGGGATGGTGCTGAAGCAGGTACAGTCATCGGAGTCCATGTCGGATCCAAGGATGGCACCGAACTGAATGGTGCCGAGGTTGGAACCAAAATAGGGGTGAATATCATGGATGGCACTGGGGAGAAGATACAGAGCCTGGTGCCGAAGAGGTCTGCACCAAGGGGGCCGGCGAAGCATGGAGCAGACTCGGTTCCATAACTGACGGAGATGCAGGAACCGAGTGACTCAGTTTTTCCTTATGTTTTTTTTTTGGTCTTTGGAGGGGGTGAGACCTCCGACCCAGATAGAGCCTCCGAAAAAAGTGTCTTGATTAAACCTTTTAAAATAAGTTTATTTTTACGTTCTGCTAGTGTACAATTACTAAAACTAGCACAAATGTCACAGTCTGCTTTAATATGATCCACGCCCAAACAGTAGACACAACGAACATGTGTATCCGAGTTAGGCATCTTACGCCCACACTTGTCACACTGTTTAAACCCCAACTTAGCTTTGTCTGACATAGTAAGGCAACAAGGCTATCCTACAGAAAAAAAACAAAATAAGGGAGAGAAAAGGTAAGAGAATACCAATGATGGTATTTAAAAAATACCACAAGTGGAAAGGAAGGGCCTGTCAAAGGCAGGAGAGAGGGACAGTACCAATAATGGTAGAAATTAAATTACCAAGATAAAGAGTAGGGAATAGAATTAGGTTATAGGCAACAGTGAGAAAAGGCTAAATTGACTAAAAAGTAAACAATTTTGAAAAGAAAACTGTCTTGAAAATAAAAATTTTCTACTTAGCTTTGAGAGAGATGGCTAGCACATCTGACTAGGAACACAGCAAAAGAGATCTGGAGTAACTAGGAGAGGGGCATTATGGGTAGGTCTTAGCTGAGAGTTTTTGGCTGGCGGGAGCTTGGAAACGGCCATATCGGTTCCGAGGATGGAACTGAGGTCCTAATAGTAATTAATCAACAAAGCTTTACGTCATCAGATGCATATTTTTATTGGGGGGATTGAACTCACAGCCATACTAATAATCACAGTGCACACAGACTTAACCTGAGGAGTCACTTCACCTCTACAGGGGAGTGGAATGCAGAAGCATAAGCCTTACATTGCACAGTCATACTAATTCCAGTAAGGTACTACAAATGTGGGAATGCTATATAAAAGTTATACACAATTAAATTAAATAGCTATAATTCATATTACACAGACAGACACATCTTTCACAACAGCAGCTATGCTTACCCTACCACTAACTTAGGCAGTCTAGTCTGCTGCTATGTATCTCCATGTTCCTTTCAATCTCTGCTGTGGCTCAAGATAAAAAAAGGGAGAGAGAGATCAAAAATATTGTACGTTGACATGCACTGGCAGGATATTTGGGTAGTGATAGGATTCTACACTTATAGTATGGAGGTGTTGATCATGCCATAACTTCTGCCTCCCACTGGCCAAGGAGGTCAGACTTCCAGTGACTTAAGAGATATACTGTGACCTGGTATAACCATCCTCCAGGAGTCTGCAGGTATAATGCTTATGGAGAATGTCAAGAGAAATATTGGACTCCTCCTCAAGCCACTTTTGTGTACTAAAAGGAGCACTAGCCTAACCTTCTCCAGCATTGTGCACCTTCAAGGATCTTGGACAAAATGGCAGACACTTGGAATCCAAAACAGTTCTTCAGTGTTCCACCTTCTGCACGACGGTCACTGATGGGCATTTCATTTTCATGATGGATGGCAAAATAATAAAATATGTAGACTTGTTTCATTATGGTTTCAGTGACACTTTAAGGTGTGAAACATGGCAGTCCCCTATCCCTTTTTTTACTGCTGAACATACACACTCAACATGACTCAAACTTCAGATAGTTAATGACAGCAAAACCATTCTTCTGTCTATACACTATGAAACACCCACATCTCATAATGTCACACAAATGGACAGTGTGGAACACTTATGAACAGGTTACCAAGAACTACAACTAGAAATCTCACAGCATGGTTAACATATTTTTCAGTTATAAAATGTTGTTTTGCTGTATTATTGTTACTCACTGTTATTTACCATGGATATCAGTTATCAAAAATTGCTAGCACTTGAACATTTGTCAGACCCTTTCCATGTGGAAATGCAAGGAAAGAACAGTTGTGCAAAATCTTACCAT